>NW_023425402.1:65487043-66034543 GCF_014108415.1 Molossus molossus | reverse complement strand
ACTCCAATAAATTAAGCAGTTAACCATCTTCTGAAGGAGATATGAAAGTTATTTTCATTGCATAGAGTATACTCAGGGGGTTGAGATATATAGAGAGAGCATTAACTTCCCCTTCAAAACCTAATTCTTAGTAGTCTTTTTTCTTTTATACTACCCCCAAGTATAAAGAACATGTTTCTTTAGTCCTAAAACAAGTACAGATAGATCACTTAGATAACCATAGTATAAGGAATCTTACATAATATAATCTGATCCCCTTTTAAAACTAAAGACTGGCCCTGGCCAGTTTGGCTTAACAGTTAGAGCGTCGGCCTGCAGTCCAGAGAGACCCGGGTTTGGTTCCCACTAAGGGCATGACTAAGGGCATGTACCTCGGTTGCAGTTTATCCCAGGGCCTCGTTGGGTTGTGTGGGTGGCAACCACTCGATGTGTCCCTTTCACTTCGATGCCCCCCACCCCCACCCACTCTATCTGAACCAAAAATGGAAAAATGTTCTCGGGTGAGCATAAAAAAAAAAAAGAAGAAGAAAAACTAAAGACTGAGGCTCAGAACTTGCCAATCTGCATAATAACTGCACAACTAATTGCATAAACTAGAACTTGATTATCCCTGATTATGAAATAGATGTAAGTAGAAGCTTCCCACCTCTTCTTTTGTATCCACATAGGACAATGGACAGAACACTAGCCTGATATAATAAAGTGATCATTGTTGTTTCAAATGGCAAATACCCCCTTTCCTCCTTGGAAATCAACTACTAGCCAATATTTTTAAATTGCAGGCTCCTTTCTTACCCAAGTAAAAGTTTCCTTCACTGTCTTAATGAGTAGATATCCCCTAATAGGTCTTCTAAAAAGATCCATTAATACAAATTACAAGCTTGTTTTCTTACCCTCAATAACTGTTGTTTGCTTATTTAATTAGACTCAATTCATTTTTCTAAACCTACACATAGTTTATGCTATCTTTGGGGTAGCAACAGGTACTATGTATTGGTAAAGACGACTATTTCTGGTACAAAAGGAAGCAGAGTTTATCATAATTGGAGATGTAATATTTCCTGTCTCTGAGAAAAGACTCTCCACCCTTTAACAAAATATATTTAGACTTTGGACAGCTAATACTTAAAAAACACATTCAGGAATTCTGTAACATATAGTTATGTTATGAAAGAGCCCAGACTGATTTTCATTTATTATATAAACTCCAATTATTTGGAATTATGATTATTTTCACATTATGATCAATAGCAAGAGCTCAATAAACATTTCTTAAGATTCTTGGCATCTCTCTGTGCCTCAAAGCTTTCAAGTCCTCTTTAAAAGGTAGAGAGACATGTTACAGTTTAAAGGTCTGAGCAATACCTGATACTCACCAGTTAATCTACCCACCATTAAAATTTATACTTTTACTTACATTTGATTCTTTGCTGCTTGCCTCTGAGCTTTTCTTTCTTTCCTTTTCTGGTCTGGTGGCTTAGCAAAAACAATTTCAATATTTTCTCCCTCCAAATCCTTGCCATTCATTTCTTCCATAGCCTTAAAAAAAATTAGGTAGTAATCAATGTAAGGTTTTCAAACAATTATGATTCATTTATAATGTTGCAAAAGAGTAAACAAGCTAGGTTAGATTTTATTTAAAGATCCAGCTCTTCAGCTGTTTATTTTTTTTTACTTAGTTAGGGAGTTACACAATTTGCTAAGGCCAATAAGGCTTAAAATGAGTGGATTACGTGACTTGAGTTTCCTTCAATTTTTTAAAAAACATTCTGATTCTAGTAAGGCAAAGTAATCAGTCTACATTAAATGCCTATAATAATTCCCCCCATTATTTACCTTGACAGCACCATCTCGCTCATCAAAATGAATAAAAGCATAATCTTTTAGTTTCTTCACTCGTTCCAGTTTCCCAAACTGACTAAATGCCTTTTCTAAAATCTCTTCTGTTACAGTATTGGCAAGGTTGCGTACAAACAGCACTTTTACCTAAAATTTAAGAGGGAAAAAAACAGAAACTCCCTGTATATTTCCAAAGAGTTCAATTTTCAAAATGCCCCCAACCTACCCTGCAAAGTTAACTTTAGTCACAACCCATTAAAATATTAGAAATACAAAAAAACAGACTAAATTTTCAACTCATTTGGGTAAATACCAAGGAGCGTGCCTGTTGGATCTAATGGGCAAAAAACCTGAACAGACATCTCACCAAAGAACATATACAGATGGCAAAAAGGCCTATGACGAGATGCTCAACATCATGTCATTAGGGAATTATGAATTACAACAGTGAGAGACCACTACATACCTATTAGAATGGCCAAAATCCAAAACATTACCACCAACAAATGCTGTTGAGGATATGGAGCAACAGGAATATTGCTGGTAGGAATATAAGTTGGTATAGCCAATTTGGAGAGCAGCTACTTACAAAACTAAGCATGCTTTTTTACCATATGATCCAGCAATTATACGCCTTGTTATTTACGCAAATGAGTTAAAACTATATCCACACAAAAATGTGCATTTAGATGTGTACAACTGCTTTATTTCTAATTCCAACAGTTTGAAAACAAAAAAATCCTTTTATTCACTGTTAAAAGAAATGAGCTATCAAGCCATGAAAAGACATGGAGAAAACCTTAAATGCTTATAACTAAAAGACAAGATTAAAAAGCTACATACTGTATGATTCCAACTATATGACATTTGGAAAAAGGCAAAACCACGGACAGTAAAAATATCAATAACTACCAGGGTTTAGAAGAAAGGATGAATAGGCAGATCAAAGATGCCTAAGGCAGTGAAATTATTCTGTATACTATAATGGTAAATACATCAAACATTTGTCAAACCCATAGAATGTACAACACCAAGAATGAATTCTAATGTAAACTATGGACTCTGAGTTAACATAATGTGTCAATGTAAGTTCACTGATTATAACAAATGTCTAAGTCTGATATGGATGCTGATAGTGGGGGAGGCTTAGCATGTGTAGGCAGGGTATACATGGTAACTTTAATTTCTGCTTTAAAAAAAACACAGCCCTGGCCAGTTTGGCTCAGTGGTTAGAGCGTCGGCCTGCAGTCCAGAGAAACCCGGGTTCGGTTCCCGCAAGGGACGCATACCTCGATTGCAGTCTGGCCCTGGCCCTGGTTGGGTTGTGCGGGAGGCGGCCACTCACTGTGTCCCTTTCATATCGATGTTCCTCTCTCTCCCTCCCACTCTATCTGAACAAAAAATGGGTAAATGTCCTTGGGTGAGGATAAAACAAAACAAACAAACACATGCCTAGTAGTTATTAAATTAATTCATTTGCAACTAAAATGGAGGTGGTTATTTCCTAAACGTGAATACCATGACCTCTGAAGGGGCTGTTGATCATTTAACACTTAACACTGGTGGTCAAAATTAATTAAAACCTGCTTTTAAAATCTTAGCTAAAGGGGAAAGAAAGTATTCAAAATATAAGATAAATTCTCTCACTCCTGAAAGCTCCTCGAAGTATAACTATAAAATGTGACCATTTTGGCTAAGGAACATCATCACTTACTCCTAAAATACGAGAAATAGCATCAAAATTTCTTTATCCAAAGTGCTAACCCAATGAGATTTTAATAGACCAGAGGGGAAAAAAAATCCTAAGTAGCCTCTGCCCTCAAGACCACTTATCTTTTCATAATATTCACAATTCTGGCATTTCACTCATCTCTTGATTTTAGGGAGATTCTTAAAAGACAAAGGGTACAATAACTTAACTGCAAACTGCATTACTAAGTAAAGGGTTAACTCAAGAGATGTTTGTTCTCATAGGATGTCTCAACTGACTGCTGAAGCAGGATACCTAATAATAGCTAAACCTTGTAACTGCAGCTCTGCTGAGGCCAGTACAGTTCACTATTTTTAGGAATAGGACTTTTAAACAAAACCCATGTAAGCTAATGGCACCATTCTCAAAGGATCGCTTTTAGAAGCCACACAAAAATGGAAGCAAACTGTCTCCACAGCATGTAGGCTAACTACTTTTTATCATTGAATATGACAGCTACATGATTATGGCCAAGTACTCCATGAATAAATTTCTATATTCACTTTCATGCACATATTATTTCTAGTGTATGGCCTTAATAAAGAACACTTCTCACTTTAAAAAACATGGTAAAAAACAACAACAACACAGAATCATTTTTTAAGTGTCCCCCTCCTCCAAAGACTTCACCCTTTTCTTCTGCCACCAACCCCTTAAAAATTTTTTTTAAACTTGACTGTCATTACCTTTGCCATAACCTCGGGATCAGGATCTTCTATAGGATCAGCCCATTCAACAGTTCCAACATTTCCCCAAACCTTGACTTTACCACTCATTAACCTACGCCTTGCCTGAGCAGCTGTTTTGTGATCTTCATATTCAAGAAAGCAAAAGCCTCTGTTTTTTTTCTTGTCGTCTGGTTGGTGGTATAAAATGACGTCTGTAAGACCCTCTGAAATAAGTAATCATTCCAGAGAAATTAAGTAAAATAACAAGCAAGAACAAGTAGATCAAATGATTTATATTTCTAATAATACATGAATATCAAGATAAAAAATAATCACTTATCTTTACAAGGGACTCTTCAGATAATGTACCTTTCCAGAACACTTTCCCAACACAGAAAAATATATATATATTCTTTTTAATTAGATCTAAGGACAATTCTGCTTCCATTAATGACAGAGGCATAAAATCTTTACATAGCTGCTTTAGAAAAATGGCAGTATAGGTCAGATATGGTTAGACATTTTTCTTATTACACATGTAAACGCTAAAAAAATTTTCTAAATGACTTTCTTCTAGCCTCAAATATTGATTAGCTTTATTTAAAATGAAACAGAATATATTAGTAGCTACATAAGAATTTCAAGTTCCTGGAGACTAACAGGCTGATAATTTGTTAAACATTCTAGGTAGACAAAAAATGTTTTAATAGAAGCAGTCTATCATTTGGAAATGGTTATAAAATATGCTTTAAGCCCAGCTGGTGTGGCTTAATGGTTAAGCATCAACCCATGCACCTCAACAGGTTGCCAGTTTGATTCCTGGTCAGGGCACATGCCCATGTTGTGGGCCAAATCCCCAGTGAAGGGCATGCAGGAGGCGGCCAATCAACATTCTCTCTCATTGATGTTTCTATCACTCTCTCCCTCTCCCTTTCTCTCTCTAAAAAATAAAACAAAAAAAATTTAATGTTTTATAGCTCAAAGAAACTACACCATATTGACAATATATAATCTCTGCTTATAGCAAGAGTACTCATTATTCCTACAATGTGGAAAATCAAATCATTACACATCTAAAAATCCTAAGAATGTCAGCTACCACCAGAAATGCATACAAACGCACCAAGAAAGACAATCTTCCAAACAGGACGCGCAATGATTCTGCAGACTAAGTTCAAATCCCAGTTGCATTCCTTACTAACTACATAACATTCAGCAAGTTATTTCCCCAAACCTTTTGTGCCTGTTTTTCTTATCTGAAAAATAGTTACCTATCTCATATGGATGTAGGGAGAATACGATGAGTCATAAAGGTAGTGTTTAAAACAGTGCTTGTCACATAGAAGTATACAATTACCTTCAGTATTAAAAGTTGCACCTCCTTCCCAAAAAATCCAACTTACCTGTTACTTTGCTAAATTCTTCAAGAATCTGTTCCTTGGTTTTACTCTTAGGAATAGAGCCCACAAAAAGCCTATTGTTGGCAACTGAGATGCAGACACCAATGTGTTTTCCAGAACGAATTTCATGATTATTATACTGAAAGGGGAAAAAGTACACCATGTTTTTAAAATACTTATATTATCCTCTTAAGTGCTTACTGTAGAAAGATATGTATATCCCATACACAAACACAAAATCTTTTAAACAAATTAAAATGTCAACACTGTTTCTCAAGAATTTATCCTTTAAGAAGTAGTTACCACAAAGGCACTGTACAAGGAAATTATAATCTGAGACAGATACAAAGATTGTACTGACAAAACACACTAAACAAGTTTTGAATTAAATTAATGCAAAAAATTGTTAAGTCCTTGAAATTCAGGAAACTTGATTAACTAGGACTCAAGTCTACAGCAGCTTAAATACAAAAAGGTTGATTCCAGAATACTTTAATGTCTCTACATAAATCCATCCTGCCAACCAGCTGTCCTCATGCAAGGGAAACTGATTCTAATACCAGCAAGCTTTCTGCTTTTCATAAACCAATACCTATATTTATTTTTCCATCTCCCCTTAACCTCTTACACAAAGTTGCAATAAGGAATTTTCGGTTTCAAATTCTTAAGTCTAAAAGGGAGAATCTTGTTAGTTTGAATTCAGCTCTACTTTTCCCCCCATTTAAATTTCCTTAAGCCCGCAATAAAGTTGGAGAAAAACAAGTAGACAGATTATAGTAAAAGTACAGTAGGGACTATTAAACTACAGTGGAAAGTAAATTTAATCTTCAAGTAACCACATCCCATAGAAGGGTAAAATATTATTGTAGAGGCAAAGCCCAATTTGTCAAAGTGACAAATAAACCAATCAATGTTATTTAAAACCCAAAGTTCAAAAGTATTCAAGTTATCTAGAAAAGTGGATTGTATATATTAAACACTTAAAACCACCTCAAAATTTCAAGGTAGTGTTAATGGTATCAGCAGCAACAATAATTACTGATCAATCCTCCACACTTGGCCTCAAAATCTACCTGAAATGTACATACAAGTAAAGCTATACAAACTAAAGAATCATGAATTTCCATACAATGTATAGATTAGCCTCATGACAAACGTTGGCAAAAGTAAAACCATCCTTCTTCTCCCTATTATTTGCATTTTTGCTTAACAGATACATAAGAGAGAAAAAAAGCATACAGTAAGTCAGAAAATCGATCTCTCCCTGCCCCCTTCTCCATCTCCAGATATAAAATTTAACATAAAGATCCAACACCCTTCCTCCAGTTCAGAACAGCTGTACTTCCTAATCCACCTACTCAGTTCACTCAAGTCTGTAGTCATTATGATCCCAGGATTATCTATTCTCTATAATTATTCCAGAGACATTTTTTCCCCAAATAAGCACAATTTTTGCCTATTGGAAAAAAAAAAAAAAAAAACTCTCAAAGGCTCCCCATCACCAAAAAGACAAAGTTCAGATACTTATACATTATATAAGTCCATCCTAAAATCCCTTTATCTCCACAATACTATAATCTTAGCTATTTACATCACTTCTCAAACAGTTTTCATACTGCTATGCCTCTGAATAAAATGCCTTCCCTGAAACTTCCACCATCCAGACTCCTCTGCATACTTGTAGATTTGAGTTCAAACATCAGAATACTCTACAATCCCTAAATCCAATAAAGGTCAACGAAAAAACACCCTTCTGTGTTAACACAGACCAAGAGTTCTCAACAGGAATGATTTTGCCTCCCAGAGGACATTTAACAATGTTAGAAACTTTTTTGGTTGTCAAGTAGGGGTGGGAGGCTTGGTGTTGGTCTTTAGTGGGTAAGGAGAGACCAGAAATATTACTAAATATACTGCAATTCACAGGATAGCCCAGCACAACATAGAACTATCTGCTGTATGAGGCTGAAAAATCATGCCACAGACTTTTATCATAGTATACTCTATTTAGACCAAAAACCTCTTAAAAGTAGAAATATACAGGTTACCTGCAAATAGAAGTTATGGCTGAATCCATCATTGCATGAGATTACAGACAAGTAGACTACAATATCTTATTTCACAAATAAGTTAACCTAACACAATAAATTGTTTTAGGATATATATATTTCCTAGATTTTTTAAATCAAGCATCAGATTAGTGACAAACCAGTGGCTCTCAATTTGGTCATTTAGTCTTTAACTCCAAGAGTTTACAAAAACAACAACAACAAAAAGAATGAAAAGAAATACAAAGCGTTTAAAGGAAAAAAGGAGTTACTTTGAAGATGACAGGATTTTACATAACTTTCCAAATTTTTTTTTATATTTTTATTCCTCAAATGTTGAAGAGCAGGAGCTGTTTCTTGTAAGAGAATACTTAAGTTAAAAAAATTTTTTTTTAATTATTGGTTATACCACTTACATTAACATTAACAATGCTGCTTCAAAGTAGTAATGAGTGTTCCATTATCGACAGAGAAAAAGTTCTTCACTTCTAATCTATTAACACTAACCCTGCTATGGTTAATTAAGGCAGAGTAGGTAGAAGGTATCTTTAAAATGGCTGTGGTCTCTGAATGATGTAAATGGCATGAAGATTTAGCAGAATTTATAAAGTAACTATGAGTCTTCATATTATTTTACTAAACGAAACTTGAAACAATTATAGCTAGCCCATAGGGAGTAAACTGGCTCACCAATGAAAGTCACGAAGAAGCAAGGAAGACCCTCTGAGCAAATTGTTCAAATAAAAGCAAAAGTACGTAGAAATAAACATTTCTAACACAATGCTCCATTTCCCATATGCAGATTAAGCATGCACTTCCATATGCATACGAATTGCTTCACTTTTCTCATTCTTCAATTTTTAAGACCAATCTATCATGTTAAATTCAAAAATAAACTTTACATCCCAGCAGGTGGGTGACAGTGAGTTAGAAAGTAGAAGGGCATTACAAAACCTGTCTGAACCTTGAGAGATTCTAATTTGCTGATAAACCCTAACTCTCAAGTGTTAGTGTATCAGGACACTATGATGGTTTCAAAATTTATGAAAAGTGAGGTCTTTCCAAACTCTTGGAAGGTGGGCGCTGCTGTTCAGTTTTAGAAATTTAGCTTTCAGATCCAGTACCACAGTGAGGTGACCAAATAAAATAAAGAGGAATTCTGAACATTAATCAATGCAGTTTCAGTATTTCAAATACCGAAACTGGAGTTGTACAGCCTGGAACATTTCTGTCATCTAGGCTCAAAATAACAAGTCTTTTTTTCCCTTCCCTCATAGCCTGTCACAAAATCCCCAGAAATTTAGCAATCTCAGATTTGGAATCTGATCCAGAAGTGGTTGTTCTGTCCCAACTCTTCTTATAACAAAGCCATTACCTGCTCATATAAAGTTCACTTTATTTTTCAACATTTAATTATAGTCTTTTTTACATATTGAATCAAAATTTACTTCCCTAAAAATTCTACAATAGCCCTGGTCAGTTCTGCTCAATGATTAGAGTGTCGGCATGCAGACCAAAGGGTCTCAGGTTTGATTCCTGGTCAAGGGTTCTTGATGCAGGTTCAGTCCCTGGCCCCTGTTGGGGTCATTCAGGATGCAACCTATTGACATGTCTCTCTCACATAGATGTTTCTCTCTCCCCCATTCCCTCCCTCCCACCCTTCCTCCAAAAATCAATGGAAACAATATCCTCGGGTGAAGATAAAAATAAATAAATAACTTTTTCCTCCCCCAAATGACAGCACTTCATGTATCTGCACACAATGCTAATGACCCAATTGTTCTCTATATGCTTGGCTAATCATTCCTTCCCTGATATTGGCAAACTAAAGTGCCTCTGAGAGTGTCACCAAATAGTGACATCCATAACATAATGATATAGATTGAGACTGAGTTCAAAATAAGCTGGAGACTATTACTAATCTTCCATTTCTAGATACCATGCCTCTGTAACATGTAGTCCATGATTACCTTAGCTTATTTGGCAACTACACCATACTGCTGACTCACACTACAGCTTACATGTGATTATTAGTGTGTACAGAACTTGTCTTGTCTCCACTCAATCCCATCTTGCTGGTGTGAACTATCTGTCCATCAAAATCTTTTCAGATCCTGATCTTGTCATCTAGTACATTTATCACTTCATACAGATTCCAGTTCACCAAACATTTCAAGGGTAGTCCAACTATGCCCTCATTTAAATCCCTGGCAAAACTGGATTAGAACCTTCAACACACCATTGCCTATCACTTCTCCCTTCAAAATCTTTAAACTCTCTACTTTCTATTGCTGCCTCTTTCCTGGTCTTTGTTCTCTTCATCCAAACATCCTTCACTATTCTGTCATTTATATTATGCTACCCACACCAAGGTTCAGCATTTTAATGGCACCACACAACTTAGCCCAGCCGTCATGACTAATGTCTTCTGGCACTGACTTTATACAAAGTTTTATTTCCTACTTCTTTCCACAAAACACACTGCTTTAACTACAGTCACCACCTATTTTCTTCACTGTCCTGTTGAAATGTCTTTATCACAAAGCCTTCTCTAACAACCCCAACCCAAAGTAATCTATCCCTTCATTGCTCTGTTACCCTTGGAACCATCTGCTTCTACTATAATTGTAATTAGCCTCACATGTCCTATAAACTCTATAAAGTCAAGAGCTGAATCAAACTACCTTGTACGTCCATAGTAAAAATTTTCATGTTATACCCAGTAAATATTTGCTAAATTGCTACTAAAATATTTTGTGGACCAATCTTGTCAGCTTCATCAAAACGGCTGTACACGTTACACTGGTGTACAACCACTGGTGAATGAAACCATTAGTAGCTATAAAGCCATAATTTTTAATGTGCAAATAGAGATAAACTATTCCAGTGTTTGTAGCACAGGCACTATTAGCATTTTCAGCAGGATATTTCCATTACACAAGGGTGGGCAAATGTAGGTTAAATACCAGCCATCTTTACCTAAAAGATAAGTCACAAGTAAGGATACAAAAAATAATAATACAAATAAGTAATACAATAAGTAAATAATAACACAGGAATAAACTATGCTTTACGTACTCACACCTATAAACCTACTTTTGTCCACCCCTCTATAGGACTGAAATGAGTATTGCAACGTCATTGGCCCAAGGCTCCAATTCCAACAGCACACCACACAAATACACACACACATTTGCCTGCCCTTCCTCCTGGTCTTTGCGGCAATGCCAAACGCTACATATACTTCCAAATATCCCCCAGGGAGTGAGGAGAAAAGCTTCATCACCCCCATCAATCTATGATAATCCCTTTAACTAAAGGTAGCACAGAATAAATCACTGCAAATGGAAACTAGATAAACCTTTCTATAGCAAAATAGCCCACAGCTAATATGGGAATATTATAAATTCTTATGGCATAAATAATGGATTAGATGGCACTGATCTGCCAGTCAGGTTATTTTTCCAGAACCTACTGTAAAGTGGCACTGTTCTAAACATCAGAGAGTACAGCCCTGGCCAGTGTGGCTCAGTAGATTAAGCGTCATCTCATGCACTGAAGGGTTGGTTGCCAGTTCAATTCCCAGTCAGGAAATGTGCCTGGGCTATGAGCTCCATCCCCAGTCAGTGTGTGTGCAGGAGGCAGCCGATCAATGTTTCTCTCTCTAAAATCAATAAACACATATTTAAAAAATAAAAAATGTCAGGGAATACAGGGGGAGAAAAGAGCTTATATTCTATGAGAGATAAGCAAATAACTTATAAAGTAAAGAAATAATTTTAAGTACATCTAAGCATTCTATTTTATCATGTTCAGAATACCATCATTGAGCAACTGGGTGCTTGGTACACAAAGTCAGAAAAGGCCTTCTAAGAAGACTTGATTGATAAGTAGGCAGCAATCCTGATAACTGGTTAAGATGTTAGAAAGCAGCACAGAAGGCAACCTTGAGATGGAAATAGTCATAGCTTATGTGAAGGACAAAAAAAGCAAAGTATGGATGGAAGGGTAATAAAGAATAGGAGGAGAAAGGTTAAAAAAAAAATTGAGGACACCTCTTTTAGAGCCATTATTGCCCTGGCCAGATTGGCTCAGCGGTTAGAGCGTCAGCCTGCATCCAGAGAGACCCAGGTTCAGTTCCCACTAAGGGCACATACCTCGGTTGCAGTTTGTCCCTGGCCCTGGTTGGGTCGTGCAGGTGGCAGCCACTCGATGTGTCCCTTTCACGTCGATGTTTCTCTCTCTCTCTTCCTCCCACTCTATCTGAACAAAAAAATGAAAAAATGTCCCTGGGTGAGGATAAAAAATTAAAAAATAAATAATCAATAAATAAAGCCATTATTAGTTTTCAGCATGGGAATGTTTGTGATCTATGTTGCTGAATGCTTAAGACTGTGAAGAAGCAGCCCTGGCTGGTTTGGTTCAGCGGTTAGAGCATCAGCCAGCGGTCCAGAGAGACCCGGGTTTGGTTCCCGCTAAGGGCACGTACCTTGGTTGCAGTTTGTCCCCGGCCCTGGTTGGGATGTGCAGGAGGCAGCCACTCGATGCGTCCCTTTCACATCGATGTTTCTCTCTCTTCCTTTCTCTCCCTCCCACTCTATCTGAACAAAAAATGAAAAAATGTCCTTGGGTGAGGGAAAAAAAAAAAGACTGCGAAGAAGTAATAAAGAGCAGTGAGACTAACCAGGAGGATTCTTTTAATGGTACTTTAGACCAGCGGTTCTCAACCTGTGGGTCGCAACCCCTTTGAGGGTCAAACAACCCTTTCACAGGGGTTGCCTAATACATAACAGTAGCAAAATTAGTGTTATGAATTTATCAACGAAAATAATTCTATGGTTGGGGGTCACCAAAACATGAACTGTATTAAAAGGTTGAGAACCACTGCCTTAGACTAAGGTGGTAGTAGTGATGGTAAAAAGTGGTTAGATGCCAAAAATATTTTGGCAACAGAGACAGGACTTTCTGAGCTGCTTCTAACACTACCTAAACCACTACAAAACTTAAGAATCAGGCTACCAGGCTTCTAACACTACCTAAACCACTACAAAACTTAAGAATCAGGCTACCAGGTGACATAGCTTGTACTACTGGCTTAATTTATTATGTCCAGTTAACAATAGCCACTCTTAAACAAACCTGGTATCAAACTAAAGCAGCATGACCTCAGCAAGCCACCCAGCCTATTTACTGCAGAATGAAAATCCCACATATGTACCTCGAAGAATGGGTTGAGATGGTATTTAAAGGTAAAAATGGAGCACCTAGCACAGCTCCTATGTATTAACAGTTAGGGATGAATTTTTTTATTCCCCAAAATACAAGGCAGATGTTGGCTGAAAATGAGGTCATTTAAGAAGTTTGTAGTTGTTTCTAACTTTATGCCTCCGCAGCTATTAACATCAATTAATCCATTTCCAAGTAATTCAAACACAAATTTAAAATCTACAATAGCTTTTGATCTATGGAGGAAAATCACTGCTGAACCATATCAAAAATTAAGGCTGAATACACAAACCATCTCAATCTAAGGTATTCCTCATGACACTCAAAGTATAGGAAAGCCAAAAGAGATAGTACTTCAATCTTGCCTGATCTATAAATAACCCAAGAGGCATTTTCTCAATCTGACTATCTACAATGAGAATGACAACTATCATCTCATACAGAAATTCACCTTGGATAGAATTGTAATTCAAATATCGACCTTCGTACCACAATTAGGAACCGTTTTCAAAATATGCCTCCTTAAGGCATATATTTAGGAGAGGAGTACTTACTTCCACAAACAAATATAAAGGAGCAAAACAAATCCAAATCAATTTGAATTTTGTCTTTTTCTAGAATGTTTAATTTCCTCAAAAGTCTAGTCCTTCCTTTTACTGTTGAATTAAGGCAAATCTCCCAATTTTATTATTACCATAATCCTAGTCACAGTAAAGCATCCTTTTAAAAAAAAAACAATGATGATTATGGTCAATTCATCCCAGTGGATATATACCACTACCACTAAGAATATCTTCTAAAAGCACCAAAATAAAATGCAAAACCTTCTATAAAAAATAAGTATGCCTCCAAATAAAGACTCAAATCATAAAGCCAGAAAAAAATGTGGAAAAGTTTAGAATAAGAGTTAGTTCCTAATTTTAAAAAGCCTACAGCAATGCAATTTTGGACTCTACTATCTGTTAAATCAAGGCACCTGTCCAAACTTAAACATTTCACAATGTGTATTTACTGGCATTCAAAATCATATTACAATTGGGTAACATATCATCTTCCTCTGGACATTGTCTAGAAATAAGTTCTAGTGAGGACCTACCATAATTACTGTATTGTGGTAGCAAAAATTAAGAGGACTACAAATGTTTAATGATTCCTTTAAAAATGTTAAATAAATCATGTAACATTACACAACTATACTTATTAAACAAAATTAAGACTTTAAGTAGTAACCTAATAAATGAAATGGGTCTGACATCACTGGCTAAATTGTGTACTAGCTTTGTGTAGTGAGATACCACTTCATTGTCTTCAAAATCATCCTACACATTTCCCCATTAAAACTGCTACTTTATTACTACCTGGTAAAAAATGATCTGTTCTTTTACAGATTAAACTGAATAATTTCTAAAGTAAAACTCTCCAGAATTCTAAAAAGTCCTTAATTATACCTGAACAGCTCAAAGGTTACCAGCGAATGAGCTAGCTATACCCCTCTGAAATAGGAAGCATTCTCTGAAGGAGGGAAAACTCAGCCATGATTTAAAAAGAAATACCTAAACTCTTGAACTCTTTCTAAAGAAACCTATATTCTTCCAAGTAGCATACTTTTCTAATGCTAAACCTTTACCATATTCAATTACACACACCAATGAAGAGATGCAAGCGATATAGCTAACAAAACAAAGTATACTTGTTTTCTCTTTCTCCTTAAGGTTTGCCTTAAAATTCAATATATCTGATAGTGAGGGAAGGAAAAATAAACTTTAGGAGGAGAAAGCTGTCTAAGGATTTTAAGTTTGCTTAGAATTATCCATAATTTTACCATAACGTAAATTTAACAAAATCCACCATAGTGAACCATTTGCATTTCTTAGTTTAAAATTAACCCTTAAGCCTGGCAGTTTGGCTCAGTTGGTTGCACATTATCCCATGCACCAAGAGGTCCTGGTTGGATTTCTAGTGAGGGCACATGACCAGGTTGTGGGCTCCATTCCTGGTGGGAGTGTGTTCAGGAGACAGCTGATCGATGTTTCTCTCTCTCTCCTCTCTCTCTCTCTCCCCCCCTTCCTCTCTCTAAAAATCAATCAAAACAAATTTAAAATAAATTAACCCTTAGCACCTTCAACTATAAAATGTAGAAACTTTAGTCACAGAATTAAATAAAACTCGTTTAAAGGAGTTACATAAACCATAATATGAAACATTAGAATTCTTTAAAAGTTGGGAAAATCACTAGGTCCTCACCTAATACCTTGTATGTTTAAATCAAGTATTGTCACTCGCCACAAAATCACTTATTTCATTAACTAGAAATTTATCATCACAATGTCTTTGTGAAATATTTTCAAAGGGATGGCCCTCATATGACCAGAATCTATGGGAGTCCTACCTACTGCGGTTACTTTCTTAAACCTTTTTTTTCCCCCCTAACTTTTTTTTTTTTAGATAGAGAGGAAGGGAGAGATAGAAACATCAATGTGAGGGAGAAACATCAATCAACTGCCTCCTGCATGCCCCTACAGGGGATCAAGCCGTAAACCCAGGCATTCGTCCTGACCCGGAATCAAATGGGGACCTCTCAGTCTATGGGACAGACACTTAATCCACTGAGCCACACCGGCCAGGCACTTTCTTAAACCTTTTAACATTCCTGTAAGTCGAAAAAAATAATCACTAAGCCAGATATTTCAAAGACCAGGGGATCTGCCACACTACCTTAAAGATCCTGAGTCTGATCAACTAACTATACATGCAAAAAATACTGCTATAATGTGTACATTCCTTAAAGCTCCTGAGTCTGATCAACTAACTATACATGCAAAAAATACTGCTACAATGTGTACATAGAGACTGTGAAAGGCAGGCACAATAAGGGGGGGAAAAGGGCTTAAAAAATAGTAAAAGTGAAGACTGAAGGAAGAAAAAACTTACCAGTTTAACAGCCTCCTGAGCTGCTTCTTTTGTACAAAAAGTGACAAACGCATAACCTCTATTGAGACCTGTGAGTGGATCCATCATTAAACGAAGATCCCATATAGGTCCAGCTTTCTCAAATAATGGAACAAGTTCATCCTCAAATAGATCTCTTGGGATCTTCCCCACAAATATCTGTAAATTAAATATGAAGTAAAAACCATGGAGTTTCTTTAGGAAACCAGACACCTGTGCATTTACCACAAAAGGTACAAGTTTTTAGTTTCTTTACCTCAGTGCCAACAGAAGGCTGCTGACCTGAATAAACGGAATCTGGAGGTGGTCCCCCATACTTCCTCTGTCCAGTGGTCACATCAAGTGTGTAGCCTGTTCTTTCCAAGAGTGCCTTGAAGAATTCAAATGCCATTAATACATTTAATTCACAAGATCACACTCATGCATTTAGCAATTAAAAATCCAAATCAATTCTGTTCAAATTTTTCCACTTATCTTGGCAACTTTCCTACAAATAGGTTTCTGGGATCTGTTTTAGAATTTCTTCTTAAATGTACACTTGTAATAGCCCTAATTTATAGTGAAAAATCTCAGGATCCTGTTGGTCTCTAATTATTGAGTGTATTTAGTGAACAACAGGAAACATTAATCCATCAACAATTTTCAAGGCATGGTACATCTCTATTCTAATACCTCCTAAAAAAATTTACTGCACCGCCCTAGCCGGGTAGCTCAGTTGGTTAGAGTGTCATTCCCATACAACCAAGATAGCAGGTTCAATCTCCAGTCAGGGCACATATAAGAACCAATGGAAGCATCAACGAGTGGAATAAAATCTATTTTTAAAAAATGGTTGAGTTTAATTATTTCCTGAAGGAGAAACTGGATAAGACATCTCTCCAAATTTGGATTTCTTATCCAATAAATTCCCTATACCCCTCACTCCTAGTACACATGGCCATTGTGGGCATTTTGCCAAGCTTTATAGAAATTACACTCCTCAAACTAAGTCCAGAAACTTCATCTGACATTCAAGTACCATATTTCACAGAATAGCATTGGTCATTCAGAAAAAATAAGAGCAAAATGACTGAAAACTTTACAAAATTGCAACAATGTGACATAATTTCTACATTTTATCTCCCTGAAAGTGAACTGTTAAAATTTACACAACTCATTTACTCAGAGCATTAGGAGTTTCTCCACAGTTAGCCTAAGGAAAAAAAACAAGAACTATTCTTTCGCTACCATCTCAAACCACAAAGCACAAAACCAGTTTTCTAAATAGTTAAAACCAATCTAATAATTAGCTAATAAACTATAAAATAAAAACACACCAGGCACATAACTTACCAAATTCTGTTAAATAATTTGGGGTCACCTCAGTCTCTAAAAATGACCAGACACATTTTAAACACTTTCTACTCAAAGAACATTAAGTACTTATGAAACGTATACTGTAAATGACAAAAACTCTACTCCTAAACTCTAACAAAAAGGTCCACAAAGTATTAAAATATTTTCTATTAGACCCAAATGTTTGTTTAAAGGCACAACATTGGGTTAGTGACAAAAATAAACTCATATCTATTACTATCACATAAACTAAACCATTAAATTGCTCATCTTCCTTTTTCCCCACATATAATCCCTCTGCTTCTTTTATCCTAACTTTTATACGACCCAAATAATACCTTTTAGGTCAATCCCTAAAAAAAAAAAAAAGAAAACTTATTCCCTCTGTCACCAACCTATAAAAATGCCACTGCCTTCTTGCCACAATTTAAGTTACACTAACACTTTAAGTCACTCCCCCCTTCCAAAGATAGAACTAAAAGTCACACCACTTACACTTTAAACGTTTTATAAAATTTTAATAATTCCAACTCCTAGTGTGGATTTAATTACAATTGGTAAAATTTCTATGGAAAAATTAGACTTATAGTTCAAACACAATTCACTGACACCTCCAATTTATGGATGACATTAACTGGTAACTCCATATTCCAAGCTTCACTCTTCCCATACCATTAAACCACCACCTAACACCTATACTGTTCTGAATAACTCATTTTCTTAAATATAACCCTTGGTTCAAGAGCACTGGCACACTGTATGAAGAACACCAGGTTAAAACTATTATGATCACCACACTTTCTACAAAACATTAAAACCTACTTGACATTGAAGTCATTTACTGTTTCATAGGACCTTTAAAAAGAAAACAAAAAACTTCCACTCTTAGCCTCAGTCTCATTTACATTTCCACACTGCTTTGAGAAATGAACAAATTAATAACCCATAATAACGGAAGAAAAGGTATTACAATTCTAAATCCATTTCATTTGAGGGCTTGAGAATCCTAAGAAAAGCAGTCAACTGCAAAATGTACACTCTCCACCAGCATGGGGTGAACTGAACCCCTCTCATTTTGGTTCCACTGTAAGTACCCTGGACCTGCATATTTTCAAAAAAGCATCTAAAACTTAAGAAGAGCAAATTGTCTTAAAAACAAATAATTAAAGGCAGAAAACTTTTCAAAAAATAGTAATTAGAAAAGATAAGCAAATTATCTCACAGTCATTACCTCTCAACAACTTAAAAAACAAAACAAAAAAAAACACTCATTTCACATCCAAAGGATAGTTACTAAAGCTATAAAACAGTTCAAAGAACTTTAAAACTAAAGGGAGCAAAGTTCATTTTTTTAAGACATACCTTAATTTTTGCCTCATCTGGTCCTTTGCTAGAATCCGCTACTTTGGTCCCCTGTTTTTCTCTCTGCCTATAAGTCTTCATGACTCCACATAAAAAGGCACTTTTGTTCTGAAAAGTAATTTTCCAATCCTATTTAATAATTATGTTATCTGTATCTTATTAAATCAAACTTAAACTATACCAAAACTACTCAAGATTTTTATTTTTACACTGACATTAAATTAGTATTACCTGAACATGAGAGAGATCACTGTCTTTAAACTGCTGAAGAACTGCCAATGCGCCGTCTTCATTGAATTCTTTTAAAGCTTCGATAGCTCTTTCATCTAAATCACTATGTGCAACCAGCCCTGTGGAAGAGAAAACTTAATTAGTTGTCAACTTTTAATATTTTTGGACTTTTTAAAAAAAGAAAATACCATGTTTACCAATGCAGACAATATGTGCACCAGCTAAATATTCTTCAATTCCTCTTACCATCTACATAATGAAAAACACACATACTTTAGCCATTCTGAACTGCACTGTGAACTAAAGAAGGCCCCTCAACGACACTTACAATAATGAGTCAATTGCTTTTACACCTTGTTCTCTAAGTCAGATAGTTCTCAACACTTGAGTATTTCTACAGTAAATATATAGGCTTACAAATCTTATAATCAACCAACAAAATACCAAGCCTGACAACTGTCCATTTCAAATAACCACTAGAAAAACCAACAGCCTCACCAAAACAGACAGACAACAAGTCTATAGTTACCAAATTATTTAACAAGAATCCTACTATAAAAATACCCCCAAAAGTCACATGGCCTGCTCCCAACAGTTAGCAGCTGTTACTACCATCATATACTTATCCACCGGGCCAACCAGCCTTTACCTCCTAACCTTTCTTTCTCCCCTCCCTCTACTATGTACAATACACCTTAAACTCTAGTTCACAGCTATCACAACAAGGCAAAACAAAACTCCAGTTCCCACACTTATTGGAAACCACAAAAAGTTGCTATTTTAGCTCAAAGCCAGAAATCCAATAGAAAAATTTCATAATATAATTTTGCAAGTGTTAGTTCTTACCTGCAACGTAAATTTCATCTAGTTTTTCAGCAACTTTCTGTGGTAAACCAGCATCAAGCAATGTCTGAAAATTTTCTGAATGGATAACTGCAGAAGTAGTATCCATGGGCTCTTCAGTACCATTTCCATTAACATGTTCTGTAGCCATGTTTCCAGAGATCTGTTCAAACGCAATAAGCAAAATTAAACTAGGATCTTCAAAAAGGGTAGAGGACAAAATGAGAGCCCCAATCTTTCCTTTCTCTACCAATTTCTACACCAGCCAGCCTATGCCTCCCTTTAAAGAAGCCTTAAAGTCACTATCGCCTAACAAGCCTGATGATCGAGGGGCACAGAAGGACGGATTCACTTGTTTTTCCTTAGCACCACCCCTGACTCACCTGCTAACACTCCCTAGGAAAAACCACATTACAAATGGAGCCCAATCAGCACGAGGACCAGCCAGCGTGCCACATGCAGCTGTGCCCACACAGAGAATGAGGTGTGCGTGGATAAAGCAAAGCTGGGCTTTTCCCTCTCAAAGGTAAACCCCCAAAGTGCGCGCTTTTCCCGCCTGCCGCTTATAGATCAGTAACAACAGCCAGCGAAGAACAAAGCGCTCACACAAGATACCTTCCCACCACCCAATTTCTCCACCCTTCACCCCCGCACCCCAAAGCCCGCCCCCGACTCCACACCCAGAGTGGCAGCCTCACCGCTAAGGCCACCAGGAGCCCATTAGAAACACGTGCTCTGCGCCTTCAAATGTCCTACAACTTCCTCCAACGGAAACCCATCGAGTCCCAGGCCAGGACGACCGTCACCGGCTCCCAACATCAACCCGAAGCCGCGGTCTGAGTTCCGGGAAAGCATCAGCAGCACAACCTCACCCCTCAACACCGAGGCCGCGTCAGCGACAGGCCAAAGCCCCCCCACCCCCCAAGCGCCGCCGTCTCCACCGTGACACATGGCTCTCTCCGCCCCGGGTGCCGGCGACCCCCGGCCGCCCGCCTGCCCGACGCGAGCCGCAGCGCGCGGTGCAAGCCCCCACCCCTCTCCCGTCCGTACAGTGACTGCAGCGCCCCGGCCAGCTGTCCCACCCCCGGACAACCCGACGGCGTGAGGGCGTTCCGCGAACTGCCCGACGCCAACCGGACCGCGAGTACCACTCAAGCCCGCCTCCCGGCTGCGGGACCGGAGCAGCTCCTCTCCGCCCACTCCCGCGCCGCGGCGACAGCCACGACAGCACCAACTCCGCCGCCGCTCGCGGTCCGCGCGGGCCACGGGGCCGCCTCCTCCCTGGAGCGCCGCAGACAAAGCCCGAACGGTGGCAGCACATGGAGTAGAGGAAGTGGCGGCGCGGGCTGCGGCCTACTCCCAAGCAGCCCCAGTCAACGTGCTCCTTTCCTCCTTGGAATCCATTTTCCAGAAATGCCGGTTTCTCCCCGCACCGCCCTCCCCCAGCTCACTCCACAATGTCACGGAGCTCCCCTCCCAGACCCGGGTCCTGGCGGTCGTTACCTCCCCGTTGGGCTGCGGCGGAGGAATCCTGTCCGAGGAGATCGGGTTGCGGGAAACGCGTGCTCGCTGCTCCCTGTGTCCAGCGCGAGTGGAGCTGTTGTAAAATGGCGGCCGAAGCTCACGCCGCTGGCAGCAAACCCGATCCAGTTCCACTCGCCTCCGAGCGCGCTCCCTGTGCGCGCGCGCCCCCGCGTGACCCCCCTTCCCTCCCCTCCCTGGCGCGTCCGCTTCTCTCACTCACTCCCTCAGCCCCTGCCCTCCTCCAGCTCCTCCTTCTCCCCCTAACACCCCTACCAGCACCACCAGCAGCAGCAGCAGCCGCCTCTGTCCACCTCCTTCTCTCAGCCTTTCTTCTTCCCCTCCCTGCTCCTTTCCCCACCTCTCCCACTCCCGTCCGCGGCCGCTCAGGTACGACTGGCCGCCTTTCCCCTCCTCGCTCGCACGCTCGCTTGCTCACTCCCTCCCTCGCTCTCTCGGCCCCGTCTCCCGGTCCCTGCCGAGTCGGCTCCTCTCTTTCTCTCTCCCGCGCTGACGTGACGACGTAGCCTACGCCTCGGGACGCGCGCCTAAGGGCTCCGCCCCCACGCCCCTCTGCCTCCCCTGCTCCTCACCCCAGGGAGGTTGGGGGCCACGAGACCCCGCCCTTCCGCTCCGGCGGCGGCAGAGGGGCCGAGAGTGAATGAAAGGCCCGCCCCTTCCCCTCCCGACACTCCTCCTCCCGCTCCCCTCCAGGCGGGGCGGGGCGGGCCGGCTCAGCGTGTCCCACTCGTTCTCCTTTGTCAGGAGACAGGCATCTCCCCACCCCGCCCCGCCCGACTCCCTCAGCAGCAACGCGCGCACGCTGGCCCCGCTGAGCACCCTCCGCCCCACCCCCGGCCCGAGTCTGGGCGCGCGAGACCCTGTGCCGGGGGTCCGGCGACTGCAGCTCCCGGGGGAGGCGCACCCACCGGTCCGTGCCCGCCGGGCCCCCGCCCCAGCGCCGCGGCCGCGTAGCCGTTCCAGGCGGTGTCCACGCCGCCGCCGCCCCGCGCTCGCCTCGCTCGCGAAGCTGCAAGCGCACGTGTCCCCCGGGGCGGGGCGAGGCAGACAATGGGGCGGCGGGGGAGGGGAGCGGCGCGGAGACCCGCGGACTTTAGGTCAACCTGGCTGGCGGGATCCTAGTGGTGGGGTCGTTCCGGGAAGACCCGGTCTCCCCCGCTGGACAATGGGACCTCCCGGGGCCCCGCGCCACTTCGCTTTCAAGAAAGCCATGCAGAGGGAGGGGCGTCCGAGGCTCGACTGGGAAACCCCTGCCGCTTCCGAGGGGGAACGGGGCTGGCTGCAGCGGAGCGGCGCTGGCTCCCGTCTCGGGATGATACGAAGGCCAGATTTGGAAGCAAAACCGCCCGGTGAAGAGTTGTGCAATACTCCATTTCAGTCCCTGGCCTTTTAAGCAGTTAAGGGCTTCCTCGTAGCACAGTTTGAGCAACTTGAAGCCACACAAAGCTGCGTGGTTAGGGCAGCTGTGAGGAACATATCGGTTTCTTTTCAAAAATCTTGGCAACTAAATCTTATGTGAAGTGACATTTCCTTTGTAACCGGTTTACTTGTTACACGAGAGACAAGACAAAGGTATTTGAATTTCAAACGCGAGATGGATACTAATTTTATCCAATGTAGCCCTAATGAAAAATAGAAACTCCTTTTAATTTAAAAAGAAGCTTCTTTTCAAGAGCTCACTGGTTCCCTAAATAAGCTCTATGCTGTGACAACAAATTCCAGTAAAAGTTCGATGAGCACTCTTCAAAGTGCCTAAGCACATCAAATGCTAGATTATTTTCATAGGTTTCTGAATCAAAACATGAAATACTTACCAAAGTAATAACTACACAATGTGTTTAGCAAGCATCTGAGATCACTACCTAAAATCACAAACCTGGACCTGCAATGGTATTGAGGAAACTCAACAACAATTTGGCTCATAATCTAAAAGTCATAGATATGTTATAAATGAAAAACAAATAGCCAAAATGTTTACTATAAAAATGTGATAAACTAGAATAATCATATAGATTAGAGAATGAATATAATAGATTTGAACAATCCAACGCTTTTTATTTAGCCCTTCCTGAGGAAATCAATGTCTGAAAGTGCTTCTACCTAGGCACTGCCATCTACCAGATTACCAAAAACCCCCAAAGCAAAATAGCAAGCTTTAATTCCTTTGTGTAACCATCCCCTAGACCTTTATTTGGACTGTCAGGTACTGTATATCAACATTTTAAAAAACTGAGCACATGGTCTTCCTCTACTCTTTCCTCTCCCCAGTTCCCATATCACCCATTTGTATCCAGCAGCATTACCTGGAAACCAGAGAGTAATTCAAGACACTGCCTTTTTCTCAATGCAGTATCAGTTAAGTCCTGTTACTATTGTCTCTCTAATACATTTACACTTCTTGCTATGTTACAACCAGGGCACAGGGCACCAAGGCACTGTCATTTATCATCTGAAGTAATGATATAGCCTACTGATTCATCCACTCTTACAGTTTTCCTAATCCATTCAAAACCCAAGTCTGTGTGTTTGTGTTACTCTCCCACTCCTCCCTTCCCAAATAAGTCCTACAGAGCATCTACTTAAAACCACTCATTAGCTTTCCATTACACTTAGAACTAAAGCCAAAATATTTAATTAGATCAACAAAAACTTCCATGATCTGCTTCACCTATATTTCCAGCCACATCTCAGCCACTCTTTCGGCTTCTGCCGGCCTTCCCTCAGTTCTAGGATTTCTCAGGTTTGCACATACTAAGGGCCTAGATGGAGAAGTTGATGCCCTGAGCAGGCCTGAGAAAAAAAGTAATCAGCCGTGCTCTCCATTTGACACATTTTTAAATGAAACAATAGTATAATTTTCCTCCTGACCCACAGAACTTCTTATTCCAGGCTTGACTCCGAGAATTACAACTATTACCGAAACATATGGAATCACTAATAAAACTTAAAAAAAAAATTCAAACTAGTTGATTGATTCACTTGTTATGATAGACGTACTAGGGTAGACTGAATATGAAAAATCTTGCGCAAGAAAAGTGTTCAATAAATGTGTTCTTACTTTCTTGAATCCTCTTGGTACCTAGCACAGGATTTGATGGTTAGTAAATATTTGCTGAATAAAACCAAAAGATAATAGGCTGGGATCCAAACAACTCAGACCTGCTACTAATTGATAGTGTGAGCTTGAATAAATCATTTCACTTCTCAGAATTTTTATTTCCTCATCTATAAAAGATGTGTACTGAAATGTAATTTGTAAGGTCTCTTTTAGCTCGAATATTTTATAATGTATAAAAATTTTTCTCAAACTCTTTCTCTGGCTTCTCATTTTGCTATTTAAGATCGTCCCCATTTGAGCCCAGCCGGTATAGTTCAGTGGTTGAGCGTTGACCCATGCACCAAGATTCTTGGTCAGGGCACATGCCCAGATTATGGGCCAAATCCCCAGTGGGGGGCATGCAGGAGGCAGCCAATTGATGTTCTCTCTCATCGATATTTCTCTCTCCCTTCCTCTCTCTCTAAAATCAATAAAGAAAAAAAAATTTTAATAAAGATAAATAAATAAAAGATTTTCCCCATTTGGACCCTAACTTCTCTTTTCAGCAAAATAGCCTGCTATTTTGGATTCTTACTCCCTTATATGGATTCTTACTCCAAACAAAACTAGAAGCAATAACAAAGATTGATAATATGTAATTTTGGCTATCATCCCCAGCACGGATGTAGAGAAATTGACACTCACATGCGTTGATAGTGAGAGAATAACTTTTTTACAAGATAATTTGGCAAAATACTTACCACAATATTGTTTGTAGTGTGTGTGTGTAAAAATAAATATAACCTAACATCCAGTAATAGAAGACTGGCTGAACAAATTATAGTGAATCCATATAGTGGATTATTTGGGAGCCATTGAAAAGAATGAAGTAGTTATAGATGTCCTAACAGGGAAAGCTATCCAGGTTACATTATTTTTAAAAATGTTAAAGCCACCTACAAAACAATGTAGAGTGTTACATTTATTCATTCAATTCAGCACCTTCTGTGAACCAAGCTCCATGGTATGCATAGGTTTACAATGATGTATGTGAAGATAGACAGAGGTGATCCTTGACTCATTAAGCTGTACGTATGTGTGTAAATAGGTATGCATGGTTATAAAGATTTTGTTTCTACAGAAAATAATTACAGTTAGAAGGATGGGATGGAGGGAGACCATCACTTTTTAATTCATACACTTTGGTAACATTTAACTTGTTAAATGTTTTTAAAAAGTTAATTATTTATATACCACATTATTGTCTTTCTATCCATGTAACCTTTGAAGTAGAGAAAAGATGGAGACCTGTTGAGTTGCAATCAATGAAATGCAAGATTACAAGCATGCCTGTTTGGTTTTTTGTTTGTCATCCAAAACTATTCTAATTTCTCAATGCCACTCTGTTTTGTTTGTTTGTTTTATCCTCACCCAAGGACATATTTCCATTTTTTGTTCAGATAGAGTGGGAAGAAGAGAGGGAGAGAGAGAGAGAGAGAAATATCTACACAAAAGGGACACAGTGAGTGCTTGCCACCCACACGACTCAACCAGGGCCAGGGAAAAACTGCAACTGAGGTACGTGCCCTTAGTGGGAACTGAACCCGGATCTCTCTGGACCACAGGCCGACGCTGTAACCGCTGAGCCAAACCGGCCAGGGCAATGCCACTCTGTTTTTAAAAATATCATATTTCCCTCCTTTCTACATTTTCTAAAAATTTTGAAACTAGTGCACATTAATGTTATAATGGGACGGGGACCCTAAAATTCATGTGAGAAAAATCCACAACATACTCTTATTCTTTCCTAAGAGCCATAAAAACTTGGAGTCAAAAGAGACTGTGGAAGTTATTCAATCCAATCTTTCCAGTAATCAACAAACTTTTGCAACGTCTCTCACATCTTATTTTCATAGTAATTGAAAGGCTGATGTGTTAAAATTTAAGATTTCTGCTCTTCAAAGACACTGCTAAGAGAATGAAAAGAAAAGCTACAGACTGGGAGAAAAAAACACGTATCTTTTAAAGGACTAGTATCCAAAATATACAAACTCAAACAAGTTAAAACCCAATAATAAGAAAGCAAGTAACCCAATTTTAAAAATTAAGCAAATGATCTGAACAGACACCTCACCAAAGAAAATGTACAGAAGGCAAATAAACATATGAAAAGATGTTCAACATAATATATAATCAGAAATTGCAAATTAAAATAGTGAATGTCACTACACACCTATTATGGCCAAAATCCAAAACACTGAGACTAAATGCTGGTGAGGATGTGGAACAACAGGAACTCTTTCTTATTCATTGTTAGTGGGAATGCAAAATGGTACACCACTTTGGATGACAGGCAATTTCTTACAAAACTAAACATACTCTTATCATATGATTCAACAGTTGTATTCCTTGATATTTACTCAAATGAATTGAAAATGTAACTATACACACACACACACACACACACACACACACCACCTGCCCATGAATGTTTATAGCAATTTTCTTCATAATTGCCAAAACTCAGAAGCAATCAAGATGTTCCTGAATAGGTAAATGGATAAACAAACTTTGGTATCTATGTAATGGAATATTATTTAGTGCTATCAAGAAATGATCTATCAAACCATGAAAAGACATGGAGGAATCTTAAATGCATATTGCTAAGTGAAAAAAAGTCAATCTGAACAGGCTACACACTATGATTGCAACAATATAACATTCTGGACAAGACAAAAATATAGAGACAGTAAAACTTAGTGGTTGATAGGGGTTTGGGGAAAGGGAGAAACGAAAGGAGGAATAAACAGGTAGAACATGGGAATTTTTAGGGCAATGCAATTATTCTGTATAATGCTATAATGGTGAATACGTGTCATTATTCATTTGTTGAAACCCATGGAATGTACATCATAAACAGTGAATCCAAATGTAAACTATAGACTTTAGTTAATAATAATGTATCAAGATTGGTTTGTCAGTTGTAACAAATGTACCATCTAATGCACAATGTTATTGATAGGGGAAACTGTGGGAAGAGGAGGGCTTGGGGAGCAGTTGGAAACTACTTTCTCTGCTCATTTTTCTTAAACCTAAATGTGTTCTAAAAATAAAACCTGTTCATTAAAAAAAATAACACTTTATATACATTTGAAATGCTAGACACTCTTTCTGTTGCTTTTAGATTATTTATTTTAAGAGTACCTTTATTAAAGCTAGGGATAGTGAAACAAGGAACGGCTTAGGATAGAAGAAGCAACAAGAGAGATCTTAGGCAGGACTGCCTTAGCTCACTGGAAAGTCAGAGAAAAGGGGGTCTTGGGGACAGGTTCAGGGGATTTGCCCCAGATGAGCTGCCATTGCCCATTTCTCCCCTGGTTGCAAGTCTCCTGGGGACCCTGAGAGTTTAGGAGATGCACTCCTGAGAGGAAAGAAAGGTGTGGGCATGCTCTTGAGAGGGAGAGTGCACCTAGACTTTTTAAAATTAGGAAACATTTTAAGTTTTAAAATGAAAGTTGATTAATTAAATTACAGAAGCCACAGAGTTTATACAAGTAAACAAAAAGAACAGGGATTGTGTAAACATAAACCCAAACAATGGTTTTATCAAAGTATTCCTACTCTACTCTAAATGGAATCCCAGAATACAAGCAATCTTTGGTTTTTCAGATTTTCAAGATGAATCATGGGGGAAAAAAACATATTAATAATTATTATTTCATTGAATATGTCCATTGTGGTGTGTCTCAAGTTCTTTCCAAGGGTAAGCAAAGCCCCTACTAAGGGAGCAGCCTAAGCTGTCACATTTCTCTTTGCAACACTACTCATGCTTGCCTTGCCACAACTAATTAGATCAGCATCAGGCACCAGACCATACCTAGAGATAGACCAAAAATAGAATAACTGTTATGAAGAAGTAAGAGTTGGGGTATGAGAGTTCATGTCAAACTAAAATTATAAGGAAGCAAAAATCATAAATAAGCAAAAACTAAGAGAAGTCCATTCACTATATTCATCATTCCACAAATATATTTTGAGCACCCATTATGTGTCAGCATTTAATTAAGCACTAGGTGAAAAGAGCAGAAATGTCTTTTGCCTTCATGGAGATAACAGCTAAGTGAGAAAAAAGAAAATAAATAACTAAACAAATTATTTATGAAATGTGATAAATGCAAAGAAGACATTAACATGGTAAAGTGTTACAATAACAGGGAAGATGTACTTAGGTTGGTCAAGAAAGGCCTTTCTGACGAAGTGATATTTAAACCAAGACCTGAAGAAATAAACCAAGGAAAGTAAGGAATGAAAGGGAGCTTCAAGAACATTCCAGGTAAAATGAATAGTATGTGAGAGTAGAAAGACCTTGGTCCTTCTTGAAAGGAAGTCAGTGTGGCTGGAGAGAATTTGGTGAGGGAAAGAGTGGTGAAGGTGAGCTCAGAGAAATTTGAAGGAGCCAGATTATAAGACTAGGTGAGTACGTACAATAGAAAATCATCGAACATTTTCATGTTTAAAATTAGTATTTAGGAACAGAATAGATATTGGAAATTAATGATGGAAATGAAACTGGGTAAGGAATGGGAGTTACTTGGACTAGGGAGTTGCAGAGAAAATAGAAGTGGACTTGTTCAATGTGTATTTTGAACCTAATTTGCCAAGGACTTAGTGATGATTGAAGGTAGGGAGTTAAGGGGACAATTGATGGATGTTGGTGCCATTTACTGAGTTGAGGGCACCTGAGAGAGTAACAATTTGCAAGAGTGTATCAGTTAGGAATCAACTGGAGAAGCAAAACCACCATGCGTATTCTGGGATAAGGAGTTTATTATAGGAACAAGAATTTATATGATGAGAGAAGCTTAGGAAGCAGTAGTCCAAAAGGGAGAGTTGAAGAATGAGAGCTGAGCCACTCACCAACCTGCCTGAAGGCTAAGTGAAAAAAATCCTTGCAGGGGAATCTGGGAAGCCAGGCATGCCCACTTGCTGGAGTGGGACCGTAAAGGAGAGCTAGTGGAGAGCTTTATGGAAGGCTGTTCTGTGGCTGGTGGCAGGCCTGGAGTCACTGCTGATTATCAGGGTTGACAGTTGGAAGAAGAGCTAAATACAGATCAGAGGAGAGAGAGATCAAACTGAAACCCACCTCTGCATCTGTTTTTCACTATATTTAACCAAGTTCAAACACTGCATTTTGTTATGTTTCTTCTGTTCCTTTTAATCTAGAACCAAACTCTCTAATACCATAGCTACAAGCCATATGTGGCTACTTAATTCAAGTTAATTAAAATTGAATAAAGTCTAATATTTAGTTCCTTAGTAACACTAGCCACCTGTCAAGTGGTCAATAGCCAGTGGCTAGTGACTATGGGACTGTACAGCATTGACACATCTGAATCATTACAGAAAGTGCTACTGAATAGCACTAATCAAACAACAATCCACTTGCTTTTTTTTTTTTGTTAATACTCACCTGATGGTATGTCTATTGATTTTAGAAAGAGAAAGAGATAGAGTGAGAGAGTGAGAGAGAGAGAAAGAGAGAGAGAGAAACATCGATTGGTTGCCTCTCATATGTGACTCATCTGGGTACCAAAATCAAAACCTAGGTATGTGCCCTGATCAGGAACTGAACCCAAGACATTTCAGTGTACTGGAAGATGCTCCAACTAACTGAACCATACCAGCCAGGGCTCCACATGCATTTTCAGTTGTCTTGTCACAAAAATATTTAAAGCCATATGAATGGATGCAAACACTGAGGTAGAAGACTTAAGAAGAGAACAAGGACAGGAAGCCCAAGGTTTGAGCTCTGGCAAAGTGCAATTTTTAGAGAATGAGTCAAGGAAGAGCAAACCTGTAATGAAGTGTGAGATGGACTGACCAGAACGGTAGGAGAAAAATCAAAACAGCATAATGTCTCAGAAAAGAGGAGGGTATTTAAGAAGAAGAAAATGATCAACTATGATGAATGAATGCAATTAAGAGTTTGGGTTAAGACTGGAACAGAAAAATGAGCTTAAGAAGAGCAGTTTCAGTAGTGACATGAGAGTGACAGTCAAATTAGAATGGAGGCAGCATATGTGGGCTGATCTTTCAAGATCTTTCAGAGAGGGTCCAGAGAAATGGGTGGTTATTTACAGGAGATGTGGGTTCAACACAGGGTGTTTAGGGTCTTGTTTTGGTTTTTAAGATGGAAGAAGCATATTTACATCTGTGCATAAAACTCAACGGAAAGACCCATGCACCAAGAGGTCGCCAGTTCGATTCCCAGTCAGGGCACATACCCAGGTTGTGGGCCCAATCCCCAGTGGGGAGCATGCAGGAGGTGGCCAATCAATGTTTCTATCTCTTTCTCCCTCTCCCGTCCTCTCTCACTAAAATGAATAAAAAAAAATTTTTTAAAGGCAGCCCCCCTGGCTGGGTAGCTTAGTTAGTAGGAGCATTGTTCTGATTGCCAAGGTGGCGGGTTTAACCTCCAGTCAGGGCACATACAAGAATCAACAAGGAATGAATAAAGAAGTGGAAAAACAAATTGATATTTCTCTCTCTCTCTCTCTCCTTTCTTTGCTCTCTCCAAAATCAATGAATTAGCCCCCGCTGGTTTGCTCAGTGGTTAGAACATCAGCCTGTGGACCAAAGAGTCTCAGGTTCAATTCTGGTCAAGTGCATTTACCTTGGTTGCAGTTTGGTTCCCAGCCCTGGTCAGGGTCCTGTGGGAAGAAGCCAATTGATATCAGGGTCCTGTGGGAAGCAGCCAATTGATATGTCTCTCTCACATTGATGCCTCTCTCTCTCTCTCTCTCTCTCTCTCTCTCTCTCTCTCTCTCTCCCTCCCACTCTATCTGAAGATAAATGGAAAAATATAATCAGGTGAGGAATAAAAAATAAATAAATAAAATAAATGAATTAAAAAAAAAAGGAAATTACTTTTGATCCAGCAATCCCACTTCTAGGAATATATCCTAAGAATCCTGAAACACCAATTCAGAAGAATATGCGCACCTCTATGTTCATTGCAGAATTATTTGCAATAGCCGACATCTGGAAACAGCCCAAGGGCCCATCAGTAGAGGAGTGGATAAAGAAGCTGTGGTACATTTACACAATGGAATACTACTTGGCTTTAAAAAAGAAGAAATCTTACCTTTTGCAACAGCATGGATGCACTTGGAGATGATCATGCTAAGTGAAATAAGCCAGTCAGAAAAAGACAAATACCATATGATCTCACTTCTATATGGAATCTAATAAAAAAATAAATAAACTAACAAACAATATAGAAACAAAGGCATGGATATATGGAACAGTCTGACATCTGTCAGATGGGATGAGGGAGGGGGTACTGGAAGAAAGAAGGTGAGGGGATTAGCCAAAGAACATATATGCATAACCCATAGACACAAACAACTGTTTGGTGATGTCCAGGGGAAAGGGGTTGGGGGCTGGGTGGAGTGGTCAAAGGGTGGGTAGGTGGAAAATGGGGATATCTGTGATAGTGCCAACAATAAACATAAAGAAGCAAAAAGCCAAAAAAAAAAAAAAAAAGAAAAATCCCCTAACCTTATTATGAAATATATAAAGGTATGTTTTCGCACAATGTTCAGTTCTTTATTCACTTATTTTGCTGAGAGCATCATAAGCACAATTATATATAAATCAGTTACATTAAAAAGAACAAAAGAAAAACTATGGGAGAATTTGTAAAAGATTCTAAAGAATTAACTATTAATAAGGTTTTTGGCCTAGATAGTTTGAAGATTCTTTCATGGAAAATATAATTATAATGTTTTATAAACTTACATAGAATAGAAAATGATGAAAATTTTTCTTAGGTCAATATATAAAGCCACCATAAACTCTGATATATAACCTGACAGACCATGTAAACATGTGCACACACACACACATGCACACACACACGCACACACACACACACACACACACACTCAGACCAATTTCCATTATGAAAAGAAATGTAAAAATCCTAATTAAAATAAGTATGTGCATGTAAAATTTTACAATTAGTTAAAAAAATATAGTAGAGCCCTGGCCTGTTTGGCTCAAAGGTTAGAGCGTCAGTCTGCGGACCAGAGAGACCCGGGTTCTGTTCCCGCTAAGGGCATGTACCTCGGTTGCAGTTTCTTCCCGGCCCCTGTTGGGGTCGTGTGGGTGGCAACCAGTCGATGTGTCTCTCTCTCACATGATGTTTCTCTCTCTCCTTCCCTCTCTCCCTCCTGCTCTATCTGAAGATAAATGCAAAAATGTCCTCGGATGAGGATAAAAAAAGATATAGAAATGATAGAGATAGAGAAAGAGATAGAGATAGAGATAGAGAGATATAGATAGATATATAGTACAGTATATTCCCAAACACCTGATCTAATACATCACATCAATAGTTCAAAAGGAGTAAGCTATATATTCATTTAGATAGATGCTAAAAGAGGCTTGTGATAAAAATAAATTTTACTTTTGTGTTTTAATAATAAACTCAGAACTGAATAAAGCTTTCTTACAATAATAAACAATAATTTTATGAAATTCAGGCAATATCGCACTGCCCATTAAAATACTCATGTTTTCATTAAAGTAAGTAATACAAAAGGGAACCTACCCTTATTACCATTATTTAACAAAGAATTTCTAGCAATTAAAATGAGATCTGAGACAAATAAAAAGCATAACTGTGGAAAGGAGAAGATAAATATATCATTATTTACAGATGATAAGATAGCAGACATTCATAGCTAATAAAAAAGGGCAATAAAGTAGCCAGATAAGAAAGCAATCACTGCCCTGGCCGGTTTGGCTCAGCGGTTAGAGCGTCGGCCTGTGGTCCTGAGAGACCCGGGTTCGGTTCCCGCTAAGGGCGCGTACCTCGGTTGCAGTTTGTCCCCGGCCCTGGTTGGTTGTGTGGGTGGCAGCCACTCGATGTGTTCCTTTCACGTCGATGTTTCTCTCTCTCTCTCTGTTCCTCTTTCTCCCTCCCACTCTACCTGAACAAAAAAATGGAAAAATGTCCTCGGGTGAGGATAAAAAAAAAAAAAAAAAAAAGAAAGCAATCACCAACACCATTAGATTTCCTACATACCAGTAATACCTAGTAATAAAATATGGTGGAAAAGACTTCTAAATTACAATAGTGATGCTTTTATGTGTGCGTGTGTATTCACACACACATATACATACATGAACATAAATAAAACACTTAGTCACCTTTAAAAGCAATATAAAGATTATATATCAGAAAATTACAAAACTTACATTGAATTATATAAAAATAAGGCTTGTATAAATGGAGAAATATAGCATAGCCCTGGATAAGATTAACTGAATGTTGTAAAAATTTTCAATAGTTTTTAAATAGATTTAGGACTTGAGTTAGTAATATATGTGAAGAACTTTTTTTAAATTATTATTTCTTGATTTGAGAGAGAGAGAGAGAGAGAGAGAGAGAGAGAGAGAGAGAAATTTGCTATTTCACTTATTTATGAATCCTTTGGTTGATTTTTGTATGTGCCCGTATTGGAGACTGAACCCACAACCTTAGCATATCGGGATGATGCTCTAATCAACTAAGCTACCAGGCCCAGGGTTTTTCTTTTCTCACTTTACATGCTCTTTTGAAGGAATCTCTTTTATTTCCATGGCTTTAATCATAAGCTATATGTGTATCACGTCCAAATCAGTAACTGTTTCAGACCTGACTATCCTACTATCCATGAGCATCACTACCATGTAATACATATAACCCAGCTCAACATTTTTTGCTTGCTTTCCAATCCCTCCATTCCAGTTTTTTCTCCAGCATTCCCAGTAAGAGAAAATGGCATTTTCATTTTTCCCACTGCCAAATCATGACTTGGACTCATTCTTAACTCCTTTCTCCCTTATTTCTCTATCATCACACAATCTATATATGCTGCTGGTCTGGAAGCCCAAATACTTCTTGAAACAACCCACTTTCCCCATTTTCAAGACTACTCTTTCAGTTTCAATCACTGTCTTCTCTCACTTTGATTATTGTACTACCCTCTTTACTGGTCTTCTTGACTCTAGTGTTGCTCTCAGGGCTGGTTTCGGGGACAGAGTTGCACAGGGCCCTGCACACAAAAGAGCCCCTCACTTGATGTTAAGCTCTGTTGTCACCATCCTGCAATTCTTAATATTTTTATCTTTGAACTAGTATTTTGTAAGTGAAGTCCAATGGGACAATAGAGCATGTGTGCAAGCAGGGGAGATAAATGCAATATGCATGTGGGCCATTTCTGGCCATGACATGGAAGAAGAGTCTTCAAAAGAGTCTGAGAAGGAGTAATCAGAAATATGGAGAAAATGTAAGTGGGAATAGTGTTAAAATACACCAAAGGAAAAGAGAATTTCACAAAGGAGGAAGTGGTCATCATGGTCAGGTGCTGCCGAGAGGTCAAGCAAGAAGGGAACTCAAGGTTCCATTGGATTTAGTGACAAGGTCATCTTGTGACTTTGGCAAGGGCAAATTTAGTGGAATAGTGAGGACAAAGGTGACACTGCAAAGGGCTGAAGTCAGGAGATCAGTATCTGAAGAGACGTGTAGATGACTATTTCAAGAAATGGGGCTTTATAAGAGGAGCAAGGGATGACCTGTTAGTTAGAAGGAAATATTAAGGCAAGAGATGTTTTGATATTTATGTAAAGAGATACAGGACCCTTCAAGTTGGGAGGATCCAGGAGAGAGGGAGAAGTTGAAAACAGAGGAGAAAGAAGGGATTATCTTTATGTTTAGGTTTTTAAGAGGGCAGGTAAGCTTCACAAACAAGGGCAGGAATCTTTGTTTTGTTTACTATTTTGTGCCTGGAACAGTATATTTGTTTCTTAGGGCTGGTGTAATCACTGTCGTACCACAAACTAGGTGGCTTAAAACAATTAAATGAATTTATTCTCTTGCAGTTCTGGAGGCTAGAAGTCTGACGTCAAGGCCATGCTCCCTCTGAAACCTTATTTGCTTATTCCTAACTTCTGCTGGTATATGGGCAAACTTTGGCTTTCTTGGCTTGCAGCTGTATAACTCTGATCTCTGCCTTCATTGACACATGGCATTCTCTCTGTATTTCTGTCTTCACATGGTCATCTTCTTGTAAGGACACCAGTCATATGAATTTAGGGGCCCATTCTACTCTATGATCTTATCTTAACTCTGTAAGGAAACTATTTCCAAATGAGGTCACAATCTAAGGTACTGGAGATTAGGACTTCAATATATCTTTTTTTGGGCGGACGTAATTCAATCCATAAGAAACATAGAAAATCTTGATTCAATATTTGTTGAGCAGCCTGGCTGGTATGGCTCAGTGGTTGAGCGTCGACCCATGCACCAAGAGGTAGCTGGTTCAATTCCTGGTCAGGGCACCAGTGGTGGGCTCAATCCCCAGTAGAGGGTGTGCAGGAGAGAACAATCAATACTCTCTCTTATCAATGTTTCTATCCCTCTCTCCTTCTCCCTTCCCCTCTCTCTAAAATCAATAAAGAAAAATATTTAAAAAAATAATAATGATTTATTCTCTTAAAAAAATATTTGTTGAATAAATAAATGTGATTTGGAGAACTGGGAAAGGAATTTGCCTTGGATGAGAGGAGAGATGCTATTCCATTATGGTGAGGGAAAAAACAGTGAATATATGTAATGGCTAGTATAAGGAAATTATGTCATCTGAAATCTTCAAAATTCTCCATGAAAAGGGAGGTGAAAACAGGTAGGGGAGGGAGGAATGAAGCAATATAAAAGTCTGAAATGGGAAACTTAAACTGACAAAAGAAATGAGCACTGCATAGCAGCATTGAGGGCCTGGTTCAGATTGGAGACTATGAACATACTGTGGCATAAATCTGCTCTGCGGTGTGATTTCTGTTGGAAGGCAAATGGTTGGATTCATCCGTACTTGGGGTTTGGCCAGGGAGCAGCCAAGGAAAGACAACAAAGGTAAGGGAGTTGGGAACATTGGCATTAGAGGGCCACTGGTAAGTCTTGACATTTGGTTAAATAGGAAGGGAAGTTAAAGATAAGTGGACTTGGCAGGTGTGGTTGAGCATCGACCCATGCACCAAGAGTTTGCCGGTTCCATTCCCAGTCAGGGCACATGCCCAGGTTGTGGGCCCGATCCCCATTAGGGGGCATGCAGGAGGCGGCCAATCAATGTTCTCTCTCATCAATGTTTCTATCTCTCTCTCCCTCTCCCTTCGTCTCCATCTAAAATCAATAAATAAAAATATTTTAAAAAATAACTGAATTTTTTTTAAAAAGTAACTGAATTAAAACAATAAAAAATAAAACTCAAAGCACCTCTGGTTACTTCTACCAGTCAAGGTGAACAAGCAACAAAATTCTTTTATCTGGCCATATTTAAAAAATAAAAATAAAAAATAAAGATAAGTGGGAGTTGGTATATAATGCAGTTTCTTAACTGTTGTGCTATGGACTACTTGGCCACTCTGATGAAGACTATGGACCCCTTCTCAAAAAATATTTTGAATGCATAAACCAAAATATGTAGGGTTACATATGAAAACCCAAATATTAAAAATAGTTATCAAACTATTTAAACAAATCAAATGTGTGCTACAGTAATGTATGTGCTACAATCTGAATGTTTGTGTTCCCCTGGAACACACAAGTTGAAATTCTAACAAGTGATGGTGTTAGGAGGCTGAGCGTTTAGGAGGTGATTAGGTCATGAGGGTGGAGATCCCATGAATGGAATTAGTGGTTTTATAAAGAGACCCCACAGAGCTCCCTCACCACCTTCCAATGTATGAGGATACAAAATAAATATTTGACTCAGAAGAAAGCCCTCACCCAACCATGCTGTGCTCTGAGTCAGCCTCCAGAACTGTTGAGAAATAAATGTCTGTTGTTTATAAGCCATATAGTATGTGGTATTTTATTATAGCAGCCTAAATGAATTAGGATAATGTGCTTCTTTGCATTAAAAAAACAAGATCTAGTGGCAGGCTTAAAAAGGACCAAAATTTCCAGGTACAAATAAGTATATTTGTATGGGACATGAACTATAACATTTATGAAAATAGCTGTTTTCTATTGGTGGCAAAGCCATAGACATTGTTACTCATTCTGTGATATTTCGCCTACATTGATTATTGAAAGAAATCCTGAATTTCAGTTAGTGCTTAGTGAAAATATATAGATTTTTTCTTATCCAACTTCATAGACCTGTTGAATTCTGTCCATGGATCCTTGGAGGCCAATGAATCCCAGGAAAGAATGCTGGGTGTGGAGGAAGAAAGTGGAAGAAGTCAAAGAACTGAGACACCAGATTGTTTGGACATTGAAGTGTGGACATTGGAGACAGATAATATAGACTAGGACAGATAATATAGACTTGGTCCCAAACTCTTCAAAATTAATAAGGGAAAAAAACTGGAAAGTTCGAAAATAATAGCCTTAAGGCAGAACAAAGGGTAGCAAGCCAGGTAGGATGAGCATGAAAAAAATTAGGAGCCTGGCCGGTGTGACTCAGTTGTTGAGCATGGAGCCATGCACCAAGAGGTCGCAGGTTCGATTCCCGGTCAGGGCACATGCCCAGGTTTTGGGCCCAATCTCCAGTGGGGGGCATGCAGGAGGCAGCCAGTCGATGTTCTCTCTCACCCATGTTTCTATCTCTCTATCCCTTGCTTTTCCTCTCTGTCTAAAATCATTAAATAAAAAAATATTTTTTTACAAAAAATTAGGAGGTTGTACATAAAGATAGAAGAATAATTGACAAGTAGCAGTAGGGAGGCAAGAAAGATAATAATGGTAACTTCCACACCTGAAAAAGATAGTTTAAGAAGGCTGCATATGGAAAACAATATGGCATTTCCACAAAAAATAAAAAATGGAACTGCCTTTTGACCCAGTGATCATACTTCTGTGAATATATTCTAAGAATCCCAGAACACCAATCAGAAAAAATATATGCACCCCTATGTTCATAACAGCATAGCCAAGTGCCCATCAGTAGATGAGTGCATAAAAAGCTGTGGTACATTTACACAATGGAATACTACGCAGCTACAAAAAAGAAGGAACACTTTTTTTTTTTAATCCTCACCCAAGGACATTTCTCCATCTTTTATCCAGATAGAGTGGAAGGGACAGAGAGAGAGAGAGAGAGAGAGAGAGAGAGAGAGAGAGAGAGATCGACGTGAAAGGGACACATCGAGTGCCTGCCTCCTGCACGACCCAACCAGGGCCAGGTACAAACCACAACCAAGGTACGCGCCCTTAGTGGGAACCCAACCCGGACCTCTTTGGACCACAGGCCGACGCTCTAACCGCTGAGCCAAACTGGCCAGAGCAAAAAGGAACTCTTATCCTTTGCAGTGGCATGGATGGATGTAGAGATAATTATATTAAGTGAAATAAGCCAGTCAAAAAAAGACAAATGTCATATGATCTCACTTATATATGGAATCTAATGAAAATAAACTGGCAAACAAAATAGATCCAGAGGCATGGATGCATGGAACAGACAGACCTTAGAGGGGAGGGGGATGAAGAGAGTGAATGAAGGTGAAGAGATTAACCAAAGAATATATATGAATAGCCCATGGACACAGACAACAGTGTGGTGAAGGCTGGAGTGGGGAATGGGGGGTGCTGGGTGGAGATGGGCAAAGGGGAGGAAAATAGGGAATATCTGTAATAGTGTCAACAACAGAAATAAAAAAAAAAAAAAAAAAAGGCTGCAACTGGAAACAGTGCCCTCAGGGGAGGATCAGATTTTAATTAGGGCAAGGTGGTGGAAGTAGTGCACAAAAATATGATTGAAGATGTGTGGTAGTTTCTTACCTCTGTAAACTGGGTAGTAGAGAGAGAGGGCACCTGCTGGGGCATTATGTACTAAAATGGCTGCAAATGGCTGCGAATGGCTGCGAATGGAGAAAATAGCTTACCATTTAATTCTTGGTTGGTAATATAAACCCACTATCCAGAGATAGCCAATGTAGCATTACCGTCTGGAATATTTATTGCTGTAAAATTTGTCATGATAAAATTCAAAGCCATCAAAATTTTCATTCTTAGGTATTTTGGTTAAATAATTATTGAATATCCATAAAAATAAAATGGTCTCAATGTTGCCAATAAGAACAATGAGTAGAGCCCTGGCCAGTTTGGCTCAGCGGTTAGAGCGTTGGCCTGCGGTCCAGAGAGACCCGGGTTGGGTTCCCGCTAAGGGCACGTACCTCAGTTGCAGTTTGTCCCCAGCCCTGGTTGGGTCGTGCGGGTGGCAACCACTCAATGTGTCCCTTTCAAGTCGATGTTTCTCTCTCTCTCTCCCTCCCACTCCATCTGAACAAAAGATGGAAAAATGTCCTGGGGTGAGGATAAAAAAACAAACAAAACAATGAGTAGAGTAATTTTTAATGGCACTAAAGAGTGTCTTTATAGACTACTAAATTTTAAAAAACAGCTAATAAACCATATACAGTATAATTCAAATTTGATCAAAATTTACATCTGCATAGAAAAATACATAAAAATTTTAACAGTGCTTATCTCTAAGTGGTGCAATTATGAGTTGTTTTAATTTTATTCATAATATCTTCATTTTTATATATTTTTATAATTCTTTTGAAGTGAGATTATAACTTTTTTATTTGTATAACTTTTTTTTTTTTTTAAATCCTCACCTGAGGACATTTTTCCTTATTTTGTTCAGATAGAGTAGCAGGGAGAGAGAGAGAGAAGCATCGACGTGAAAGGGACACATCGAGTGGCTACCACCCGCACGACCCAACCAGGGCCAAGGACAAACTGCAACTGAGGTATGTGCCCTTAGCGGAAACCGAACCCGGGTCTCTCTAGACCGCAGGCCGATGCTCTTACCTACTGAACCAAACTGGCCAGGGCTATTTGTATAACTTTTTAATAGGTAAAAAAGGGAAACAAAAATATAGCCTTTAGGAAATTAGATACTTAAACACCCCAGAACCCTATGCCTAAAATTTACTTACTCTGGAAGTTTGTGTTCTATAGATTATTCCTTATTCGTTAAAAAAATAATAAATAATTTAGCCCTGGCCGGTTGGGCTCAGTGGTTGGAGAGTCGGCCTGCGGTCCAGAGAGACCCGGGTTCGGTTCCTGCTAAGGGCATGTACCTCGGTTGCAGTTTGTCCCCGGCCCTGGTTGGTCGTGTGGGTGGCAGCCACTCGATGTGTCCCTTTCACGTCAATGTTTCTCTCTCTCTCTCTCTCTCCCTCCCTCCCACTCTATCTGAACAAAAAATGGAAAAATGTCCTCAGGTAAGGATAAAAACAAAACAAAACAAAAAAATTATAAATAATTTAAATACCAATTAAATGGCAAAAACAAAATTGAACAGGAGACAGTTTCTTTCTTTTTTTTTTAATTTATTTTTTCCTTCATTGATTTTAGAGAGGGAGGAAGTAAGAAGGAGAGAGAGATAGAAACATTGATGAGAGAGAATATTGATTGGCTGCCTCCTGCATGTCCTGCACTGGGGATCAAGCCCACAACCTGGGCATGTATCCTGACCCAGAATCAAACCGGCAACCTTTTGGTGGATGGATAGACACTCAACCACTGAGCCACACCGGCCAGACAAAAGACAGTTTCTTATATTTGGATTTCACTGGTAGTAAGTTTAATAGGTTGTATATTTTTTCTGTATTAAGAAGAATGTTCAAAGATTTGAAGTATTATTATATGAATTACCTATTAACCACAAATCTTGAATAAACATTAACATGGTATTGAGCTTATTATATGTCCTGAGATAAGACTGTTTAGCTAGATAGACAATAATACTATGGGCAGGACTGATATCACTAGTTGTTAGAAGTGTTTAAAGTGTATGTAACAGTCTGGCCAGTGTGACGCACTGGTTGAGCATTGACCCATGCACCAAGAGTCGGCAGTTTGATTTCCAGTCGGGACACATGCCCAAATTGTGGGCCCAATCCCCAGGGAGCTTGCAGGAGGCAGCCAATTGATGTTCTCTCTCATCGATGTTTCTATCTTTTTCTCTCTCTCTGAAATCAATAAAGAAAAAAAAATTTAAAAACTGTATGTGACAAACTCACCTTTTCAAAATGCCACTGAAGCTGAAGGAATAAATCCCATGTTATTTAAAATTCATGTCAATAACTAGCTTTTCTAGAGTTTTGTTTGTTAGACTCACCTGAGGAATTCTTCTTGGAAAGATTGATTAGATATTGTGCAGAAGTGTGACATTTTTGCAAAGAATGGAGAATGCTAATATCTTAGGATAACTTATCTTTGAAGGGAAAATTTATTGAAAGCATATTTCTTGTGGAAAGTGTATCTTTAAGTAGCAGTATGTTGTTGACATAACCACAAAACATCCAATTAGCCACTTATACTCAAGTTATTTCTTCAATGAGCCCAGTTTCCTTTTAACAGTAAATGATGGGGCCACAATCTGGGCCCTAGGGGTAGGTTTCACAGGTTTTGATGTGTATGTTTCATACTTCAAATTTCTGTGTTTTCTTTTACAGTGGTTCCCATTTCATTCAGAGCAAAATCCTTTCAATGGCAAATAAGACCCTACATGATCTGCATGGCCTGTTTCTTCTCTTTCCTTATCACACATGCTCCTGTCTTTGGGCCACTGCCATAGGAATGCCCTTTTCCCAGATAGGTGCAGAGCTCAATCCCTCACCCTCTGTAAGTCTTTGCTTATTTCACCTTCTCATGGAAACCTATCCTGTCAACTCCAGCTGAAATCACAGCCATTACTTACTTCCCCCAAACCATGCTGTGTACGGTGTTCTATTTATTTTCATATCACTTCTTATTTTTTCATGTACTTTATAATTTATCTATTTATTATGTAGCATCCTTCTAAAATGTAAACTCCACAAGGGCAGGGATTTTGGTTATCTGGTTCACTGCCATATCTTTTTTTTTATTTTTTATCCTCACCCGAGGACATTTTTCCAATTTTTGTACAGATAGAGTGGGAGGGAGAGAGAGGGAGAGAGAGAGAGAGAGAGAAACATCGACGTGAAAGGGACACATCGAGTGGCTGCCACCCGCACGACCAACCAGGGCCGGGGACAAACTGCAACCGAAGTACGTGCCCTTAGAGGGAACTGAACCCAGGTCTCTTCGGACCGCAGGCCGACGCTCTAACCGCTGAGCCAAACCGGCCAGGGCTCACTGCCATATCTTTAGTGCTTAAGACAGTACCTGCACATGGTAGCTATTCAGAAGTACTTATGAAAGCTTAGGACATTTCTGAATTATCACACACCTAAGCTATCATTGTGGCTCAATCTCCAAAGAAAAATATTGAATTTAAAGTAAACATCCATCAAGAAACTGAGCTATATCCAGATATACAAGACAAGTCCATGAATTTCAAAACTATCCTGACATTTCTGGGTATTTGGTCAGCAGAGCAGTTTGTGCATTCATTTTTGAAGAATAAATGTAACATAAGCTGAGAGCTTCCATTTGTAATAAAAATAAGAGAGAATTGAAATGTACTTCAATATATGTTACAAGAATGTACGTTACAATAGCCCCAGAGGTTTAGTGTGTTTAATGTCCATGTTCTCACTAATGTAATTAATCAACTATTAGCAATAGGCCCCAAACTGTACTTTTCTATAAAAGTACTTGACTAAAGCTATTTGGCTTTTGTTTTTACTGCTAAAATCCATATTTTAAATAACTGGAGGCCATATCAATAAAAAATTGATGTGGCAAATATGGATTCTGGGCAACTATTGAGATCCAGATTTGTCTGGGCTCATGAGGCTGAGCATTCCAGGTTTTTGGGATGAATTGCAGGGTGAAAGCTTGTTAGGAAAAGACCAGAGATGGGGCAGATGAGCCTGATCCCAGGGACCAGGTCTCAGTGCCATGAAAAAACACTGAAGGACCTGTTTTCTGAGGGGCTTGTAAAACAGGAGGTACAAGCAGTGCTCCACAGATTTCTGCTTTATGAGGCACAGCACTAGGAGGATTTGAGAACCCAAAATCCCTCTGGACCATGATAAAAGTCAGCACCAAAGGAGACTTTGATGTTCTGTGGGAAGCACAGTATGTATGGAGGTACCCAAAGGAGGTGCCACAGTAATAGGCAGAGTATCAGGAAGGACTTTATATAAGGCCAATTTGTGAATACATGTGTGATACACTAATGGGGGACCCCAGAACCTCTCCAAAGGAATTATGTAGGGGCTAGAGGCCCTATGTCAACAGATGGGCAGTGAGCCAGTAAAATTTAATGTGATCTTACCCATTCCTATAGATTAATGGATCCTTAGGAAATCTGGAAAAAAATTGGGGCACCACACTATCTGGTTGAGAGGGGGTAGAAGGTATTGGTTATCATTTTGGTCATTAACTAGCTGGGTTATTTTGGGCAAGTCAAGAATCTGAATTTAGAGTTGGAAGGACTTTTAAGTTGATTAGGACCAGCCTTCTTCCTCCAATTCACATGGATGGGAGACTACAATAGTCTCTGTGTGTGTGTGTATTTCTTTCTTTATTGATTTTTAGAGAGAGAGAGGAAGGGAGAAGGTGAGAGATAGAAACATCAATGAGAGAGAACATAGATTGGTCACCTCCTGCATGCCCCCCACTGGGGATTGGGCCCACAACCTGGGCATGTGCCCAGACCAGGAATCGAACCGGCGACCTCTGGGTGCATGGGTTGATGCTCAACCAACTAAGCCACATTGGCTGGGCAAGAGACTGTTTTTAATGGGATTTCAGGTTGAGTTGCAGTTTTCCTTTTAAAAAAAAATTTTTGTTTATTGATTTTGTTAGAGAGAGAGGGAGAGAGACATAAAAACATTAATAAGAGAAAACATCGATTGGCTGCCTCCTGCATGGCCCCCGCTGTGGATTTGGCCCACAACCTGGGCATGTGCCCTGACCAGGAATCGAACCAGTGACCTCTTGGTGCATGGCTCAACACTCAACCACTGAGCAATCCGGGCCAGGCGCAGTTTTCCTTTTTATTTCATTGATCTCCTTTGTGCTTTTTAGAGAAACACTACTCCTCTGGAGAATGTATTTAGTGGGGTAAGAACACAATCTTTTGACTTAAGACTGTCAGATCCAATATTCCAATTCCTCCATTTTCTATGTGACCTTCATTAGATTACTTTTCTTTTTTTAAAATCCTCACCCGAGGATATTTTTCCATTTATCTTCAGAGAATGGGAGGGAGGGAGGGAGGGAGGGAGGGAGAGAAAGAGAGAGAGAGAAACACTGATGTGAGACACATTGACTGGCTGCCTCCAGAATGACTGACCAGGGCCAGGGAGGAACCACAATCGAGGTATGTGCCCTTGACTGGAATCAAACCCAAGACCCTTTGGACCTCAGGCCGAAGCTCTAACCGCTGACCTAAACCAGCCAGAGCTATTGTATGGGTTTTTAAAAGTTATTTATAATTATTTAGCCAAATATAAATTCCCAAAATTATAGCAGTGGCCATTTATCCTTTGCTGCTATTATAGTGTTACAACTTACATAACAAAATACCACAGATCGGGTGGCTTAAACAATAGAGATTAATTTTCTCTCAGTACCGGAGGCTGGAAAGTCCAAAATCAAAGTAGGTTTTTTTCTGGGGCTTCTTGGTTTGGCTTGAGTGGATACCATCATGCTGTGGGCTCACATGGTCTCTTCTTATGAGGGGACTCATCCTATTGGATCAGGGCCCTACCCTTATGACCTACCTCATTTAACCTTAACTGGTTGATTTTAGAGAGGGAGAGAGAGCAATACCGATTTGTTGTTCCACTTATTCATGCATTCATTGGTTGCTTCTTTCTAATATTTTTTTTATTTATTGATTTTTTTTAGAGAGGAACGGAGAGGGAGATAGAGAACATCGATTGGCTGCCTCCTGCATGTCCCCCACTGGGGATCCGGCCCACAACCTGGGCAGGTGCCCTGACCAGGAATTGAACCAGCGACCTCTTGGTGCATGGGTCAATGCTCAACCGAGTCACACTGGCGGGGCCACTGTTTGCTTCTTGAATGTGCCCTAACCAAAGATCAAACATGCAACCTTGGGATATCGGGAAGACTCTTGAAACAACCAAGCTACCAGGCCAGGTCCATGAACTCATTTAACCTTGGTTACTTCCTTTGAAGCTCCATCTCCAAATACAATCATAATAGGGTTACACTTGATCTGTTATTACCTGTCAGTTTTCTGGCACTCTCTCTCCCCATTACCCTGGATCTTAAGGTCAGTAACTTTAACAAAATTTTTATCTACATCTTTAATTCTCTTGGCCCATCATTGCTCTGCTCCTCCTGGCTAGTTTATCCCCAATTTTGGATCAATCTACTGATCTGCCTTCTGTTCCCAGGCAGATAAGCCCTATAGAATAGTGAAGAATTATGTTGATTTAACTATTATAATTGGTAGTTTTCAGCCTCAGAAGCTTAGCACTGCAAGGCAAAGCTGTCAGGTTTCTGTAGTTAACTCCACTTCTCTAAGTCCACAGTGCCTGATGGAAACCCTTATCACTTACTAAATTCCTCATCTCATTCTGTCCTGAAGACCATTTTGCTTGATACTTTACAAAGTTGTCAGCGATATTAATAATGCTCTGCATTAAATACAAGGCAATATCCAGCCCCATCACCCAAGCATTTGCTTTTCATTCCAGTATTCCTTTTCTATCCAGTTTCTGCTCCAGATATGGCAGTTGGACTTAACAGATATGTTTCCCAGTTTTTGTCCCTTGGCACACAACCATCTCCAGGATTTGAACTAAACCTGGAATGTCCTACTCTGGGAATGTTCTAGGACTCAACTCTTGGATCGCTTCTCCTCTATTTATATCCACTCCCTTGGTGATCTCATCTAATATTATGGCTTTAAATATACCATCCGTATGCTGACTATAATTTTATTTCTCCAGCTCACACCTCTCCTAAAACTCCAGACTTCTATAACTCAATCATATTTGGGATTTTGCTATCTAAAACTTATGTTCATAAGCAAACCTCTACAAGGATACTATCATCTCAATTATGGTAACCTCAGTAAAGCGATGTACTGCATGTTACTTTCTTCAAATTCCTGAAATGCTTTTTCCATTGTTAACACTCATTCAGAGAATTAGAATCAAGTGAGTAAGCATAACTAATGAAAGTTCCCAAATAGGTCTGGCTGGTGTGGCTCAGTGGTTGAGTGTCCACCCATGCACCAAGAGATTGCTGGTTCGATTCCCAGTTAGGGCACATGACCAGGTTGTGGGCCCAATCCCCAGGTGGGGGCATGCAGGAGGCAGCCAATTGGTATTCTCTCATCAATATTTCTCTCTCTCTCCACTTCTCTAAAAATCAATTAAAAAGTTTCCAAATAGGTTGAATTATACTATACTCTATTTGGTATTCTGAGATTAAATCCTTATTTCCTGTTATAACTCAGCCACATGGAAGAGCCAACAGTGGACAAGTGGTAAGGGAGGCCAGGACTTGAGAATGAGACCAAGGAGTTTAGTTCTCGTATAGGAACCAAGAAGGTCCCTAAAATTTCACAAACTTCACAGCACACTTGTGTTTTGATCTATCTCTGTACATACCCAAACACAATCAGTAAGGTGGAGTAAAGCCAGAGGCAGTGGTAATATTAAGTGAGGCAATTGCCAAGTAGTTTATTGCAGTTAATCAGTTCCAGACTACCATGTTAAATGAATTTCCGTGAAGTAGGATTTATATAGTCCTCTTGCCACCTCATGCTTCGATATTTGCGACTTCACTCTATCGCGTTTCCCCCAATATAGTATTTGAAAAAACCTTGATAGAGTGAAGCCGCAAACTTGGAAGTGCGAAGTGGCTAGAGATGACTGTACTAAGCATTGTTTGGGCCTGAAACCAAATTTCCAGGAGGAAAAAGATAGGGGGGTTCCACCCCCAGGGAAGAGGAAGTAGCAAAAGATAAGCATACTATCCTAGTAGCCTGGGATTCAAAAGGGCTCCAACTGGGAAACTGCTGTGAGAACCATGAAAGAGCCAAAAGCTTTCATACCGGCTGGGCAAACAGCAAGGATTAATGAAGCACATAATCAGTTCAGAGGGCACTTGAATGGGAAGCCAAGTATAGTAGGATATTGGATTTCTGGCAATGGAACTAATTTTAGAAAGTACCAAATGATAGGTTTGAGTCAACTGAACTTTAAGATAACCTGGAAGCATGGCGTAAGACAGAGAAAATAATTCCTATTGGCTAGTCACTAAAGCCAGACATTTAAATTCTGCTTTTAACTTCTGAAACCCGATCTAAACAAGCAGACCAGTCTATTGGTCTCATTCTTTTAGGTCTCTAAGGCTCGAGTCTACCTTGAATTCTAATTTGCAAATGTGTTCTGGAGAGTCAATCCTTCACCCAACTAACTTAAGGTCCCTGGGTCTTAGCTAATAGCTGCCTGTTTAATCATCCAATAAGTCAGCATTCATAAACCAGAAAGTTATGAATGTAACAGCAGAACTTTGCGTGAAATGAAAAACCCCATCCAGGTGTGTACTAAGTTTAAATCAATAATTTTAATTAAAGCTGATATATGTAGAACTTTGAAGTTAATTGCACTAAAATCATAACTTTCTGCACCCAACCAATTCTTGTTCAGGTGTGGACCTTGCAGTCAATAATTCTAAATATGACTGCACCTTCTACTGAAAACAGGTTTCAGTGAACTCAAATGACTAGAGCTTTTTGCAGCTCTAAATCCTTGCTCAAAAACATTCAAGTACTTTTCTAACATTTTAGCCTTCCCTTCCCCACTTCTCTCAAGGTTCTGGAGCATACCAGCTTCACGTACTGTTTCTTATGCCCAAATCTATCTTCCTCACGTTGAAATTGGTTGTTCCATCCTTGGAGACATTCTAATTACTCCTATCTCCCACAGTACTTTGCATCTCTATAGCTTGCTTAAAAAAATTTTAAAAATTGTTGATAGTTTTGCTTTTCACTTTCCTTGGCATTTTATACTGACATGTAGAAGACATACAAAGTATTTTACACCTGGCCTCTTTGGCAAAACCTAATACAGTGCAATAAAGTAAATGCACATTACCAATTTATCAACTAAGGAAATGTGACATTACACAAATGATTGGGAGGGAAAGGAACAAAACCAGAAGGAACTGCAGGAAAAGGTCACAGGGATCATTTTGTCTATTTCATAACTTTGCCTTGTTTTGAAGTTATGTTTGCCAGCTCTGACAAAGGGTAGACACTTGCCTGAAAGTTTTGTGCAGGATCCCAACTAGTCTTACCATTCATTATTCACTTAAAAGTAACTGCACAGCCAAGTACCAGGCAGTTAAGCTGCCTAGGCATTCAAGTCAGTGAATGAAACAAATCTTATAAAGCATGTTAGAAAGTTCCAAACAGAGCAGGGCAAGGGGGATGCAAGGTCACACACTGCAATGTCAAACACTGATATTTACCTACATATAATAAACCCAACTAATAAGGTTACAAACACAATGCTACTTGTTTTTTTATCTTAAAGCATTAAGAGGAAACGTTAGGAGTTATAATAGTCAAGACTGCAATTGCTGCATTTTGTATACACTATATCTCATCAAATCCTTATCTGAAGGTGCATTTCACCTCTGAGAACTTAAAGAGCTGTTTTACTCATTTCTTTTGGTAGTATCAAGATACAATATGTGTGCCCAGCTGGTGTGGCTCAGTTGTTGAGCATCAACCCATGCACCAAGAGGTTGCTGATTCAATTCCTGGTCGGGGTACATGCCCAAGTTGTGGGCCTGATCCCCAGTGGAGGGCATGATGCAGGAGGTGGCCAACTGATGTTCTCTCATTTATGTTTCTCTCTCTCTCTCTCCCCCCCTTTCGTACTCTCTTAAATCAATAAAGAAAATAAAAAAAAGGCCCCTCAATTTCCCACAAACCAGAGCCACCATGGAATTTCTTATACCCAGTTTAATAACATGCACATACCCCAAGTACTAAGCCCTTAAATCTTTGGTTTATCAGTACTTTGCATTTTAACATGGGTGTAAGAAACATTTCCAGAGATCCATTTTACACATTGTCTTACTACTTGGGGCAAATTCACTATGTACCTGGCCACTTAGCTACGGCTTATCAGTTTCATGAGCTGCATGGGTCCAAAATCAAATTCTTTTTACTAAGGCAAGGAAACAAACATTTTAGGAAAAAGATAACAGCTCATTGAGGAAAAAAATTTGGTGTTTTGACGACGACATTTAAATATGGGCTTGGGAACAACTTAATCATGCAGCTGTTTAGGGAAAATGATCACCTAATCACCTTGGTTAGATCAGATGCTATTACTGTTAACACTGAATCCATCCTGTGCAATGTTCGACTAGTTCTAACCCAGATTATTTTCAGTGACCTTCCTTGTGACCCTTTCAAATAATTACATAAAACTAAATATCCCATGATTCAGTTAATCAGTGGTAACTCTGATGCCTGGTACTCCCCAACCCCATAATAAACCACCTCTCCATATTACTCTCATTTCCATTTAACAGCATAAACTTTTACTCAGCTTTAATGGTACATTTTAAATCAGGTAAGACATGTAACCAGAATTATTTGTGATTACAAGGCTACTTAGAAACAACAACAACAAAAAACACCCACAAAATTTCCATTACAAATACTTAGTTTGACATGCATTCTTAGAAACAGATTTAGGATGTAATTTACTATGACATGACTAAATAGAAATGGCCCCAATATTATGAATAATTAATCTAGATTTGATGTTGGTTCAGAATCTATTTGCAAAATAAAAAATAAATACTCCAAGTTGATCTGTGTATTCTTTCCATGTCCATAAAATGAAGAGCTTTTCGTGATCACGAGATTCCCATACAACGGGCAGGTAAATCTTGTAACACTAGCCCTAGAAAAGGAAAACACTTTAGATTTACAAAACCACCAACCTCAGCAATTATTTAAAATTTATTTTAAAGAATGTGATTGTCCTTATAATGGTCCATCTCAGAAGCCAGATCCGTATTAAGTTTTTTCAACAGAAATTCAGGTTCGGGATAGGATCATCATAGGTAAGACCAAGGACAATATTAACTGTAAAGCAAAATATCTCCACTCACAGAAATGGTTACAGCTTCAGTATGTCACAGCAAACAGGCCTCTTTCAACAGGCAGACAGCGACCCCTCACTGTTGGCAGGGAAAAAACAACACTGTTGTAAGGTAGCAGTTTCCCCCTTGCAGGCACTAAAAATTTATTTCATTTTTCATACTGGTCTTATCTCAGAAGCCGAATCCGTATATTTGCTTTTCTTCAGGTAATCAGCTTCGGGATAGGTTTCATCACTGATTAGACCACAAACCAAAACATTTAAAAGGCAAGCACTGTATTAGAAATACCAGAGCAGATCTTGTAAGCCACATAACTTACTTCAAAATGAAGCCGACAGCAACATCCACAGCTTCATTAATATTCATCAACCTCCCAGGATGCTGTTCAAGCACAAAAAATTTTTCATTTAATCTACATACATATGGACTAAACATATGCAGAATCAAAATACTAGTCCAACAAATACCTGGTAAGATCGTCAGGTTTTGGCCAGGTATTTTTCCAGAAAATATTCTCCCATATGTTTTGGGATTTTCCTTTGCATCTAATAAAAAGAAGCACATTTTAAGTGATGCACCATTTTTTATTCCTGTAAATCAACAGGTTCATTTCTTCAGTTTAAAAATTAGAACTCTCAACGGCACTTACCTTAGCATCTTCACGCAACAGCTCCGTTACACCGAGCGCCATTGTCCTGCGGGGCATCAGCATATTTAAAACTAAGCATTCTGACGGACTATAAAGTTCAAGGTTTTCAGTACTAAGAAAAAAACCTGCCCCCTTCATTATCCGCTTTGCACACAGCGCCATCTGGCCACAATACAACTCCGGCAAAATCACGGGTTGTCCATTTTGAAATACCGTTTCGTCTGGCGACAGAAGACACTTGCCTTACTAATAGAGGCCTCTTGCTCTTAACGTAAAACTAACTCCTCTCCTCAAATCCCGGGAATGTGGTTTTCTTGCCGCTGCGCAGGCTCAGCTAGCCGGTTGCCCGGGTTTAGTAACCAGGCCGCGCGCAGCGCCGGTGGCCATCAGCAGCAGCCTCAAGCCGCCACCACGACTCAGAACACGTGGCGGTTCGTATGTGTCTTTCCCACAAGCGAGTTCTCAATATACAACACTCCAAGCTCACTGAAATCTGGTCACAGTTCTGCAGCCTTCAACTCAAGCCCGCGCCAGCAATGGTCTCCTGAATGCTCGCCCACTAGACCTACTCACCAACGTCTAACTCCAACTCCCAAGTCCCGACGCAAAAGAACGTGCCCCGCTGCCCGCAGTTCCCTATATAGCCTCTCCCGAGTCAGACCGAGGCCGCCCCTCTCTCGCACATCTATTGGACGGGAGAGAGGACGGGGGCGTGGCCTTTTCCAGAGGGAAGACAGAGAGTGCGCGCCTGGCGGCTCTTTCGGGGCCGCGTTCCGGGCACGGTGCGCGCGCCGCTCGCCTGCCGCATGCCCGCCCAGTCCGCAGCGCGCTCCCGCTGGCGTGCTGCTTCCAGTCTCTTCGGAGTCTGGCTCTACGTGGCGTGGGAGTGGCGCTAGAATTCAAACGAACGGGCGCAGTTGGAGGCAAGGCTACTCTCTGCCGCGAGCCACATCCGCCCAGGACGGACTGGACGGCTCAGGATCGAGATTGGACTTGAGTTTTGTAGTGTCGGGCAGCCTCAGTTTATGATCCATTCAAGAAGTTGAGTTGGCTGGTTGGCTGGAGTCTGGAGGGAGTTGACGCCCAGAGGCCAATGCTCGCCGGGAAAGGGAAATTGGCGGGTAGAAATACTGGGGTGAAGAAAGTGTGTGAAAGCGCCGCGATTCTTCTCCGGTGCACAGCGAGAGTTCCGCGCCTGCGGGGAGCCCGCCGGCCGCCGGGCACACGGCTCTGGGCGAAGCCCCAGGGCGCCACCCCACCCCCAGGCTTCCTTGTGCCAGGCGCTGCTGTTACATGTTATAGTCAGCACATAAAATTCTTCCCGAGACAGCAAACTTGAGAGGTAAATATTCCATTTGGCAGAGGAGAAAACTGAGACTTAAAGCAGCTGAATAATTTGCCTAAATTAACAAAACTGAAAAGCTTTGCCATTTTAAATTCCTTTGTACTAAGTTCACTATAATGAATGCAGGAGAAAGATTAATTCGAGAACTAGAGCAAAATACTTTATCCAAACAACACTCAAAAAAATTCTGTAGCAACGATGTACTGATGCGCACACAAACACAAATGACATTTGAACATTTCAACATTTGAAAATGCAAGTCTTCATAGCTCTTATTACTAATTCTGTTGACGTCTTGGTTTTGTCTAAGGAATACTACATGGTTTTGTGCACCGTTCTTTATTTTTCTGCTTAGAACAGTGCCTGGTAAAAGGGTTGAAGGAAGGAATGTGGTGGCTTTTTAGAAAATTAAGACAAAGACCAAATTCTAGAATAAAAGATAATAGTGAAAAGCAGACTTCTGTAACAGGAACCAAAGTGATGAGGAATTTCCTTGGCTTGGCATTATGCAGGGTTTTAGATGTTTTGTAATGTACAATGTAGTTTGCATATTGCTCAAAATAACTAAAACAATACAGACGGATATAAAAAGCAAAGTAAAAGTTTCTTTTCATATCATTGGGAATCTCTCTTGATATTAACAGTAATCACTACTAACAATTTTTGAAACTTTCTATGCATATACAGATGCTTCTTGGCTTATGATGGAGTTATATTCCAGTAAACTCTTCAGTATGTTGAAAATATCTTAAATAGAAAATGCATTTGATTCACCTAACCTGCTGAACATCATAGCTTAGTCTTGCCTACCTTAAATGTGGGCCAGAAGACATCGATCAGAACACTTAGATTAGCCTACAGTTAGGTAAAATCATTTAATACAATGATTACAATATAGAGTATTGGTTTTTTACTCTTGTGATAGCGTATCTGGGAACTGTAGCAGCATGCTGCTGGCCAGCATCAGGAGACAGTATCCTACTACATATCACTAGCCAGGGAAAAGATCAAACTTTAAAATTTAAAGTACAGTTTCTGGTGGATTCTTTTCACTTTTGCAGTATTGTAAAGCCAAAAAATTGTAAGTAAAGTCATCGTAAGTTGGGAACCATCTTACAAATATATGTTCATATTTTTCTTTTTAAAAATTATTATTACTTTGAATAAGTTTTCTTTATTGATTTTAGAGAGAGAGGAAGGGAGAGGGAGAGAGATGGAGACATTGATGAGCAAAAACGTCAATTGGCCGCCTCCTGCATATCTCCTACTGGGGATCAGCCCACAACCTGGGCATGTGCCCTGACTGGGAATTGAACTAGCAGCCTCTTGGTGCATGAGGTGACGCTCAACCACTGAGCCACACCAGCCAGTCTGTTTGTATTTTTCATATCTAAATAGGATCTATATACATTTCTGCACCTTGCTTTGTCCCTTCATAAATGTCATAGACATCTTACCCTATCAGTGAATATAGATCATTATTCTTTATAGCCTGCATAGCATTCAATTGGATGTATCATAATTTATTTAATTATTTGCCAATTTTTTCATTATAATGTTATTGGTAGAGAGAAGTCTTCATCCTTACTGGTTGCTAGTGGGGGTGGATTTCTTGTGGTATCCTGAGAAAAATAATTTTCTGAGACTTGCACAGGAAGATGAGATATTGTAGAAAGCTTTATTTCTGTGGAATCAAATCCCCGAGTTTCCAAGGTTCCATTTCCCTTTGTCCCCCAAACAAAGTAACTGTGGCTTCAGCAGAGCCAGTGTCCAGAGTTTTTGCTTCATGTTGGAGCAGTGTCCAGTCCAGCATCAGGCTAGCTTAATTTGTGTTCCCAGTTACAGTCCATTAGTCCATTACCTGTGGGGTCCACATGGCACTATAGCCATGGAGGGAACACAGGCAAATGCAAGGAAACAGGAGCAAAACCAAAGAAACCAGGGGGCCAAGAGACAACCAAGAGAGATAATTCCTTTGTTTGGAGGATTATGTATCCCCAAATTTTCACAGGCTTGCAGTGGTCCTGCCTATTCTGGCCAATGACCTCTGTTCCCAGGTTTGACTGACAGGCAAGTACTTTCCCTATGTCACCCAGCTTCACTGCACATATGTCTATCTCCCCTTTGTTGGACCTCTTGCCCTAGTGTTTTGCAGGGAATGGGCCAGTGGTTCCCTGGGGAGTGTGAAATTGCAGCTTCCTGGCGAAGCTGCCCAAGTAAGATGCCTAGAATGTCTGGCTCTCTCCCTTGCTCCTTACCTTTTATTAATAACTAGCTAATTACAATGGTATCAATAGTGCCAAAGTGAATTATAGATATGTCATAGTGAACTGGTGAGAAGATCTGCAAGATCAATTTCTAGAAGTGAGACAAAGATTATGTACACTTTAATTTGTGATAGATATTGCTTAATTGTTCCCACCTTTCTTCCACTTCCACCAAATTGTATTGTGATTATATTTGGAAGTGTGTTTTGCTAACTAAAACACATGTATAACTGCCCTGGCCGGTTTGGCTCAGCGGTTGGAGCATCAGCCCACGGACTGCGGAGGCCCAGGTTCGGTTCCTGCTGGGGGCTTGTGCCTTGGTTGTGGTTTGTCCCCGGCCCCGGTTGGGGTCTTGTGGGTGGTGGCCAGTTAAAGTGTCTCTCTCACGTCGATGTTTCTCTCTCTCTCTTCCTCCCCCTAACCCTCCCCCTGTTCCTCCCACTTTTTCTAGAGATAAATGCAAAAAAAAAAAAAAAAAAGAAAAAAACACATGAATGACTATTATGGGATGGCAATTATTATATAATTGAAAAAGAGAACAGTTGATCTGTTATCTTTGAATCACTACTGTGCTGAACACCATCAAAATCATCTGGTCAAAGCAATATAAAACAATGACTCCTTATGGTGACTTAGCAATTGAATTACTTGGAGAGCTAAAAAGTATCTGATTTCTGAGCCCTAACCTGGAACTACTAAAGCAGAATCTCCAAAAGTGAGACCCGGGAAACATTTTAAACAAACATCTGGGTAATGCTGTTCAACAGAAACATAGCATGAATCATAAAAGTAAGTTGCATATGTAATTTTAAATATGCCAGTGACCACATTTTTAAATTAAAAAATCAGATGAAATCAATCCTAATACATTTTATTTAAACCAATATAACCAAAATATTTTCATTTCAACATGTGATCAATATGTTATTGAGATATTTTACATTCCTTTTTTGTACTCAGTCCTTAAAATCTGGTGTGTATTTTATACTCATAGTACATCTCACTTTGAATATCAAGTGCTCCATTGCCACATAGATAGTGGCTACTATAATGGACAGTACAGGTCTAAGGTAATTTATATACATATAGAAGTTTGAGAACTACTGTGTTAGGATAACACATATTTGAGTCTTTTTAAACAAACATTCCATATTACTTTTAATTCATAAACTAATAACTCTAACAAATGCAGTACGAAATGAGATGAATCTGGAACCTGATTATTAACAACATTGCCTTCCAGTAAACAGTGATGATGACTGTGAAGCCAGTACACAACTCATTCAAGATGTTTATCTTTTCACTAGGCTGATGTGGCTCAGTAGTAGAGCATCAACCCATACACCAAAAGGTCACTGATTCGATTCCCAGTCAGGGCAAATGCCCAGGTTGCGGGCTGGATCCCTGGTAGTAGGCATGCAAGAGGCGGCCAATTGATGTGTCTCTTTCACGTTAATGTTTCTCTGTCTCTCTCTCTCCCTTCCACTCTATCTGAAGATAAATGGAAAAATATCCTTGGGTGAGGATTAAAAAAAAAAAAGTTTATCTTTTCAAGAAACAGAAAAGTATACCAGGGGATGAAGCCATCGGTCATTGCTCCCACCCTAAAACAGTAAAGCAAATTGCTACCAAATATTTGAAGTGATTTAAGAAAGATCATAAAGAGGTCAGAACTACAATGAAAAGTGTCCTTGAGGAATTTAGCTTACTGAAAATAAATTCTTATCTTCTGTAACAAACATCTAGATAATCATTTTAGTTTTTTTTTTCAAGAAATGTTCACTGAGTCCTTGGTGCATGTACTGTACTTTTGCTTTAAATATTAGACAATCATTGTAAGGCCCAATAGCTAAGAGGTTAGAGCACTGGTCTTGTAAAAATTAGACAGTAATTAAAGAATTTTAGGTAAGATCATATTGTGAACCAAATAATGTTTTAGGAAGTGTTTTGGAGAGAAAGATTAAACACAGAGTTTAGAAATGAGTATAGTCATTTAGATGAGATATTGTGAGGAACTCCACTATAATTTTAGCCATGGAAATAGAAGGCAGGAAAGAAAACAACATATAATAAGAATTTATGTGCTGTTAGGTTCTTGTATGTATTGGATCATTTGAAACAACACTGGTATTTTTTTTAAATCCTCACCCGAGGATATTTTTCTTTTGTTCTTTTATATTTTTAGATTCAATATTTAGTTATTTTATTTTATTTTATTTTTGTTACAGATGTTCCTCCTTTTTTACCCCATTGACACCCTCCTCCCTATCCCCCCACCCCGTCCCTGGCTTTGTTGTCCATGTCCATTGGTTATGCATACATGCATATAAGTTCTGTGGTTTATCTCTTCCCTCCCCCCCCTCACCTCTTCTGAGGGTTGTCAGTCTGTACCCTACTTCCACGTCTCTGGGTCTGTCCTATTCCTCAGACTGTTATGACCATTATATTCCACAAATAAATGAGATCATGTGGTATTTGTCTTTTTCTGCTTGGCTTGTTTCGCTTAGAATAATACTTTCCAGGTCCCTTCATGTAGTCTCAAAGGATAAGAGATCTCTCTTTCTTACAGCTGCACAGTACTCTATTGTGTATATGTACCACTGCTTTTTTATCCATTTGTCTACTGATGGACACTTGGGCTGTTTCCAGATCTTAGCTATTGTAAACAGTGCTGCTATGAACATGGGGGTACATATATTCTTTCTGATTGGTGTTTCAGGCTTCTTAGGGTATATTCCTAGAAGTGGGATCACTGGGTCAAGTGGCAATTCAATTTTTAGCTTGTTGAAGTAATACCATAGTATTTTCCATAGTGGCTGCACCAGTCTGCATCCATACCAGCAGTGTACTAGAGTCCCCTATTCTCCACACCCTCGCCAGTACTTGTTGTTTGGTGATTTGTTGATGGCAGCCATTCTGGCAGGTGTGAGGTGATACCTTATAGTTGTTTTAATTTGCATCTCTCTGATGATTAGTGATCATAAGTCTCTTGGCCATTTATATGTCCTTTTTGTATGTCCTATTTAGTTCCTCTGCCCATTTTTTAATTGGATTCTTTGTCTTCCTTTTGTTGAGTTGTATGAGCACTCTATGTATTTTGGAAATTAACCCCTTATCTGATATATCATTGACAATGATTTTCTCCCATACAGTGGGTTGCCTTTCCATTTTGATGGTTGTTTCTTTTGCTGTGCAGAAGCTTTTTAGTTTGATAGAATGGGAGGGAGGGAGAGAGAGAGAAGTATCGATGTGAGAGGGACACATCGACTGGTTGCCTCCCTCATAATCCTGACCAGGGCTAGGGACTAAGTGCAACTGAGGTAGGTGCCCTTGACTGGAATTGAACCTGTGACTCATTGGTCCGAGGGCCCATGCTCTACCGTGGAGCCAAACCAGCCAGGGCCTGGTATGTATTTTTAACCTTATATTACAGATGAGGAAAGTGAGGCACAGAAGTCTCAGGTAACTAACATTCCAAAGTTTTTTTGACTCCAAACTCATAATCACATCATCAGGATGTGACATTGCTGTGTTCAAAGAAGAAAAGTAGTATATATGATGATGAACTGGTGGGGGAGAGAGGAAGTAGAGTGGAGCCTGTCAGGCAAGAGAATGGAAGCTCCATTGACAGGAAGAGGGAAGTCAGGAGTTACTGATTTGAGAGGAAGGAGAAAACAATTCAGTTTTGGTTGTGTTAAATTTGAAGTTGAACATGCAGTTATATTTGTCCAGTGGACCATTAGGAATGTAGACCTGAAGCCCAAGAGAAAAGACAGAAGAAGTCACTGAAGTCATGTGCACAGATAAGTATGGGGAGAAAAGAAATAAAGGCCAGCAGCAGTAGCCTAGAATTAGTACCATAGTGTGGGTAGATATCCTGTAGTAGACAACCTTTGAAAACATAGTCAGTGTATGTAAAGATCTGATTAGATGATGAATGCATGAAAAAAGTAGTTCACTATTACAGCTTTTGGTTAAATCATGGGAGAAATATGTATGCCACATTAAATATTGTAAGCATGTTACCAGAGAGCTACTTGAGTCAGAATGGCTTGCTCTCCCCTCCTCAGCTCTTGTCATGCTAAAGAGAAAAAATTTAGATGAGTGACAGAAAGCAGTGTTGAAGCAAAGCAAGAAAATGTATTAAGTAAGCAAAGCAAGAAAATTTATTAAGACTACACTTGGCATAAAGCACAAGAGGATAACTCAGCTTGTCTGAGTGCCCCGCCTGGTGGGGGTTCAGGGTTTTATACTTTTTTCTCCCTATAGGTTTCAGGGTTTCCCTGTTGGATAGACTAGATGTCAAGGTTCCCCTTTCACATTGTTTCAGCTTTTTCCAGAATTTATGAGAACATCTGGTGATTTTATCTTGGCAAATCCCAAGACCGCTGACTTCTTTGTTCAGTGGATGAGATAAACTCCCCTTTCCTTTTTTCTTTTTTGGTACGTACCCTAGTGGGAACCGAACCTGAGACTCTGGTCCGCAGGCCGACACTCCAACCACTGAGCCAAACTGGCCAGGGCATAAACTCCCCTTTTCTTTTTTCCTCTCCCCACCCCTCCTGCCCTAGCAGGTATCTTTCCTGCCTAACATCCCCCTCCTTAAATGATACTATCCAAATGCTTTTGGGGTTTTGTTATTTATTCCTCAGACTTCATCTGCCCTTGGGTTTAGCTGTCAAAAATGGCATTAATTGGGTCTTTGTTCTCAATTTCCCCAGGCCAGGGTGATTTAAGCTATGTATTCTCTGGTTAGGGAGGAGGGTATAAGTCATTTGCTCTCAAGTGTCCTTGGTTGGGGAGGATAAGGTCTTATGACTCACTAGCTGGCTGCAAGCTGCCCAAACTGTTTGGCCTTGTTTAATTTTCTTGTCTCAGTTTCCCCATTCTACTTGCCCAGGAATTTTCCTAGCTTGTTACTATTCTGCCACAAGCATAATTAGCTTATTCAAAAGAAGGAAGAAAATCAGCCTTTAAAAATAAGAATTATCTGATAAGGAGTTAATATTCAAAATATATTAAAAATTTATACAACTCAATAGCAAAATAAACAAACAAATAATCCAGTTAAAAATGGGCAGAGGATCTGAATAGATAATTTTCCAAAGAAGACATACAGATATGGTTATCAGGTAGATGAAAAAGTGCTCCACATCACTAATAATCAGGGAAATGAAAATCAAAACCAAATCATCTCACACCTTTCAGAATTGCTATTATAAAAAAGATAAGAGATAAATGCTAGTGAGGATGTGGAGAAAAGATAACCTTTGTGCACTGTTGGTGGGGATGCAAATTGGTGCAGCTACTATGGAAAACAGTATTTAGGTTATTCAGAAAATTAAAAATAGAACTACCACATGATGCAGAAATTCCACTTCTGAGTATTTATATGAAAAGGAAAACTTTAACTTGAAATGATATAAGATATAGATATAGATCTCTGTGTGTGTACGCATATAGATAATGGAATATTATTCAGCCATAAAAATGAAAATATTCCCATTTGCAATAACATGGATGGAACTTGAGAGCAGTATGCTGCAAATTAAAGAACTCAGACAGAGAAAGACAAATGCCATATGATCTCAGTTATATGTGTAATCTAAAAAACAACAAAAAAATAAGCTTATGGATGCTGAGTACATACTGGTAGTTGCCAAAGGCAGTGGGTGGGTTTTGGGAAAAATGAGTGAAGGGGATCAAAAGGTACAGACTTCCAGTTATAAAATAAATAGGTCATGGGGATGTAATGTACAGCATAGTTACTGTAGTTAGTAATATTTGAAAGTGGCTAAGAGAATAAGTCTTAAAAGTTCTTATCACTAGAACAATAAAATTCTGTAACTATGTATGATGATGGGTATAAACTAGACTTGTGGTGATCATTTCATAATATATATGACTATTGAGTCATTATACACCTGAAACTATTATTATTATGTATGTCAATTATACCTCAATTAAAAATTACAAAAAATAAAAATATATAAAAATTAAGGAATCTTATCTCTTAGTATAAAATGTCTATTTTTTTAGTGTCCAAACTGAACAGTTCAGTACACTCTAATTTGATTGCAGGACAGACAATTGTGAATTGAAGAAAATCTTGTGAATACTCCATGAAGTGTTAAGTTCTTGAAACAATAAAGAGCTAAATTGGGGGGGGGGTGAGGGGGATCGCATATATATGGAAACGTCAAGGAGCCAGTTTGATACGTGAGTCTGAAGTTCAGAAGAGAGTTCTGGGATTGAATGTCATTGGCATGAGTAAGGTATTTAAAGTGTGACATTGGGTGAAATCATCAGGGAAAGAGTATAAATAAAGATGAGAAGGCCCAGGACAGAGCCTTTGGAGCTCTGCAGACTTGAGAGTTCCAGCAGAGAAGGAAGTGCCAGCAAAGGAGAACCCTTGAGGGGAAAACTGGAGAGTGTGATATCAGAAGAGTTCAGGAAGAGACAGGTCAATTGCAATGAAGGCTTCTGAAAGGTCAGTTAAGGTAACAGAAATGACCAATGGGTTTGGCAACATGAAAATCATCAGTGATCTTGTAAATACAGTCTAAAGTGAAATAGCAATGATAGAAGCCCAGTTGAAGAGTATTGAGAAAGTGAGGTAAGAAGACAGAAATGGGTCAGTAGCTGGAGAGGGTTGTAAAGTCAAGAAACTACTTTTTTTTTTTTTCCCGTTCATTGATTTTAGAGAGAGAGAAAGGGAGAGAGAGATAAAAACATCAATGAGAGAGAACATCGATTGGCTGCCTCCTGCATGCCCCTTACTGGGGATTTGGCCCACAACCTGGGCATGTGCCCTGACCAGGAATCGAACCGGTGACCTCTTGGTGCATAGGTTGATGCTCAGCCACTGAGCCACACCGGCCGGGCAAGAAACTATTACATAAATGGGAAATACTAGAGCATGGTTATTTGCTCACAGGAGTAATTTAGCAGAGGAAGGGGATTTATGATGCTGGTAAAAAGAGGCAAAAGTTACAGGAGCCAAATCCTTGAGAAGACAAGAGAAGAAAGATCCTTTCCAGAATATATACAGAGGTCTTTGGAACAGGGATACCTCATCTGTTTCATCTGTTAAGACAAAAGTTAAGGGCCTGTTGGACCCTTGCATAGCTGCTTGCGTGTATGCCTTGGGCCTGAAACATTTTCATACATGAAGATAAGGAGCCCTCACAGCCTGTGCTGGACATATGGACTTGTTTGGAATATCTTTCCCTGGTCCAGGCTTGAGTACTTCTTTGTTCTGCTTAAAATGTTTGCATCATATGGCACCTGGCCAACCACACTGCTATATCTGTTCCTGGTGGGAAGGGAAAGGTGTCCTTCACCTGCAGCACAGGAAGGATGTGTGTAGACCATCTGCCTGCCTGTGTCAGATTCAGAGCAAGATGTGCTGGCCCCAGAGGACTGACACTCACTATCAAGGCTGAATCGGGCCGACTTCTCAGGGGGAAAGCTAACCATTGACACACCGCCCCAGCTCCCCTCCCACTGCATTGTGTTTTTGGCCACATAGAACAGGCAACTCTGTCTCAAAAAGAGAGACAGAGATAAGCCCATGCTCCTCTTGATCTGGATTGCAGAGAGTATGAGAACAGCATTCCCAACAAAGGGGACTTGCCTAAAACTAAGAGCTTCTAGAAAACCACTCATAAAGCCATAACTGCATTTCAGGTAAAAAGCCATAGATACCTGACTATATGACCCTGTCCCAGGGGGTCTGGATGATGCAGTGAAGGCCTTCATTGGACAGGAGGCTCCGGAGTGGAAGACCGCATTATCTCTACTTTTGTCTCCTAAAATGACTGTGGGGGAAGCAATGGAAAAGCTCAACACAAAATATAATCAAAAGTACAAAATATAGTCAATCATCACATTGATTGTATAATAAAAAATAACTGGCAAAATTTCGTAGTGTGTTGGAGAATTACTTTAGTAACATACAAAACAATGGCCATGATTTCATCCTCTTGAAATATTTTTAAGAAATCTACAACAGCTGTCATTTGGCTGTTCAGCATTTAGAGAGTATTGAAATTCCCTAAAACTGGAGTTTAAAATACGTAAGACATGGCTGTATATTGTAAAGCTAAAAGGTGAAAGGCTTGACCTTCAGACCATAGCAACTGTGTACCTACATATCAACCCTGTACTGTTCAACTCAATTTTTGTTATGTGTGAGGGAAATAAGTTCTATTTTGTCGAAGGCATTCTTAGAGTTTTAAAATATGCAATGAAAGCTAATCCTAACTGACACAAGGAAAAACAATATGAACAAGATAAAGATTTTCAACACATCCATATTATTCTGATGGGAATTAGGAAATCTGCTTGAGCAAATTCAAAATCTGAATAGAAAAACTAAAGAGCAGTAGTATAAACTATAACTTTTTGGCAGTTCAAGGAAGCCAAGTGGAGACGAATCTGATGGAGATATTTCTTAGTGTATTTTATTTATTTATTTTCTAATTATCCTTACCCAAGGACATTTTTGCATTTATCTTCAGATACAGTGGGAGGGAGAGAGGGAGGAAGAGAGAGAGAGAGAGAAACATTGATGTGAGAGAGACACATCGACTGGCTGCCACTCACACAACCCCAATCGGGGCCGGGGACAAAACTCAACCAAGGTACATGCCCTTAGCAGAAACCAAACCCGGGATTCTCTGGTCCACGGACCGTCGCTCTAACTGCTGAGCCAAACTGGCCAGGGTACTTAGAGTATTTTATAAATTAAGAGCCAGTTTATTCAGTTAAAAAGAAGAAATGGGATACCTGTGCAGATACTACTGTATTATTATTATTTTTTTAATATGTCAAATTTTTGTCAGGTTTCAAGGGCCAAACTTGTTGGAAACTTAGGTGAAGCTACTTTGGTCCATTATACCTAGCAGAATAACTTCATGTCTCCCTCTCAGAGAAGACAGCTTTTTATGAAAGTCTGAGTTGCAATTATTACCTAAAGCAAATTAAAAAGTCTTTATGGCAAGTGAAACCAAAGGTTTGGTTACCTACCTAGAAAAGAGTAGGGAAAGATACCTTCAGTTGAAAGAGCAAATTAATATATCTTTGCATTATCTCATTACAGTATTGTGTCTTTGCACAATCTTATATTTTTTCATTATTTCTTCCTTTGTTATATAAATTCCTTTGTCATTTTTCAAGATGTGTTCCTTAGAATCCTAACTCTTCCCTGATGAAATATATACTTTTGTTAAGTATGAAATTTGACAACTATGACAGTTTGAGTACATGATGCTTCAGATCTTATCTATTCCCCATTTCAGTTTTTGTTTGATACTTACAATTTCTAATTCTTTAGCAAATATTTCTTTGTTAAATTGTCACTTCTGATTTCTTCTTTAAGCTCTTCTTTTTGAGTATGCAATTCTGTTTCCTGTATCTTTGATCTTTACCCTTGGTAGTTTGTTTCTGTGAGAATGTTATGGAGACTGTCAATGTAAGAAACATCCAAACCTGTAGAGAATTTTAATAAGTTTGTTTGAGCCAAACTGACAACAACAGCTGGAACTCAAAATCGCAACCCATTGTGAAAATGTTCTGGAGAAGGGCAGTTTTTCAGCTTATTTTATAGATTATAATCAAAGGAGAAGACACAAGGAGGGTTATGTGAAATCTATTGGTGGTAGATTAAAGGGATGGTAGAAAGCAAATCAGAGGTAGGAGAAGGGTGGAATGGATGAAGGGGAATCTCTGGAGTTGGATAAAAAGTAAAATGGAGAGCCCTGTCCGGTTTGGCTCAGCAGTTAGAGCGTCGGTCTGCGGTCCAGACAGACCCGGGTTTGGTTCCCGCTAAGGGCGCATACCTCGGTTGCAGTTTGTCCTTGGCCCCGGTTGGGTCGTGCGGGTGGCAGCCGCTCGATGTGTCCCTTTCACGTCGATGTTTCTCTCTCTCTCTCCCTCCCACTCTATCTGAACAAAAAATGGAAAAATGTCCTCCGGTGAGGATGATAAAAAAAAAAAAAGTAAAATGGAGAGACACTTTTTTTTACGTTGGTGAGTACAGGATAGTTAACAGTTAACATTTACAACACATACAGACGGTATGCAGGGAACAAGATAACAATGAGGGTTTCTGTGGTCTTGCTCTCATGCCTGTAGTTGTGCCTCCAAGGGTCTGGAAAAGATTACTCTGACAATTCAAAGGTATGTTATCTTAGATAAAAAAAAAAAAAAAAGACAGGCTTGCTTAAAATAGAGATTTACCTTGGTCAAGGAAGTTACAAGTCTAAGACATGACTTCCTGCCATGACTTACTTTTATTTTTTATTTAATTTCCTTCAATATTTTTTAAATTGATTTTAGAGAGAGAGGATGGGAGAGGGAGAGAGATAGAAACATTGATGAGAGAGAACATCCATGGACCACCTCCTGCATGCCCCCCACTGGGGATCTGGCCCACAACCTGAGCATGTGTCCTGACTGGGAATCAAACTGGCGACCTCTTGTTGCATGGGTTGATGCTCATCCACTGAGCCACTCAGGCCAGACTTAATTGCCTCTTCTTATAAAGACACTTGTTATATTGGATTGGGCCTACCCCAATGATCTCATTTTAATTTAATTATCTTTTAAAAAATTAAATTTATTGCAGTGACATTGGTTAAATTATATAGGTTTCAAGTGTATAATTCCATAATACATCATAGTAAAGGGTGTCAAATATATGGTGATAGAAGGAGCTTTGATTTTGGGTGGCGAACTTGATTGTCTTTTGAAAGATCCCATTTGAAATGAACATTCTGAGGTAGTTAGGATTACGACTTCAATATATGAATTTTGGGGAGACACAATTCAGCCCACATACACACAATAATTTATAGTATAAGATCCTATCTAATTGCAAGAAGAGAGACATACACTTGATTCTATTATTTCCTAAAAGCAAAAAGAAATATCTAGGGGAATAAGATCACTTATAACATACATCTTATCACCATTCATTTTTGCTAAGACCTAAATAATAATACTCTATCAGCCACAAGATGTTACAGGGCTAAAAATTCCAGGCAGAGGGTCCAAAGGCCCAAAGATGAGAAAGAACTTATCTAGAATGTAATGAAAAAGCTGAGCCAAGGCTGGTGGGTCCATTTCGAATTTGGTAAGGGGCTTAGCTTTTATTCAAGTGGCCATAAGAAGGCTTTGGAAGGTTTTAAGCTGGGGGCAACATAATGTGATTAATGTTTTAGAAATAAATTTTGGCTACTATATAAAGAATGGGTATAAATGGGCAAGAGTGGAAGCAGTGTTGCCAACAGCACTGCTACTCAAAGTGCTGATCTCCAAAGAGATAAAGAGCTTTCTCCAGAGTACAGATCAATTCATCCCCTTTTTCACTGAGAAAGTCTTGTTATGAAAAAAAAAATTGTTTGCTGAATTCCATATGATGCTTAGTGAAGTAGTTGATTTTTATTTTGGTGCAAGGTTCTTATGTTGTCATGGACTAGAAACAAGCAATTCTTGTCTGTGCATCTCACTCTGAGTAACACCTGCAAAGCTCTTTTAGTATTTCAGGTTAGAGATGAATGACAGCAGCTGGGACTAGGATGATAATGGTAGATATGGTAAGAAATGGGCCTGTTAGGGCTCTACCATGGTGGCAGAAATGATGGGACTTGTTCACCAATTCACTCATGCAGGAGAAACAGGAATTAAGAATAACTCTCAGAATGGGAACTTGGATAAGAGGGTAGATGGTGGTGTTATTTATTGAGTTAGAGAAAAGAAGGAGTGAAGCAGGTTTGAGGGAGGAAGTCAAATGTTTTAGACGTCATATTTGAGAAGCCTATTAGACATTTCAGGGGAAATGTTGGGCAGGTAGTCTTGAGTTCCAGAGAGAAGTCAAGGGCTCACTTTTTAAACTTATTTTTGAAGAGGCAATTTGTTCATTTGTTCAAAAATTAAAGTGTAAAATATTATATATAAAGTGTTAAGTCTCTCTTTCATGTTTGTCCCCCATCTGTCCAGTACTTACCTTACTCTCTCCCCTCTTAGTTTCTTATGTATCTTTATGTTTATACAAGCACATAGAAATATAAATTATTTCTGTTCCCTTTTTATACAAAAAGCAATGCTCATATATATTGTTCTGCACTCTGCTTCTTTCTCTTAATAGTGTATCTTGAGATCTTTCTATAATAGCATATAGCTTTCTCATTTTTAATAAATATGTTTTTATTGATTTTTTTAGAGAGAGAGGAATGAAGAGAGAGATAAAAACATCGATGTGAGAAACATCCATAAGCTGCTTCTTGCATGCCCCCTACTGGAGATCGAGCCCAAAACCCAGGCCTGTGCCCTGACCAGGAATTCAACCGGGACCTCAGTCCATGGGATGACGCTCAATCCACTGAGCCACACCAGCCGAGCATTTTCTCATTTTTTATTTAACAATTACATAGTATTTGAACATGGCTGTACCATAATATATTTGACCAGACTTCTATTAAAAGACATTAGAATTGTCTTAGTCAGTTTGGAGTGCTATAACAAAATATCATAGTCTGGGTGGCTTAAACCACAGAACTTTGTTTTTCACAGTTCTGGAGGCTGGGAAATCCAAGGTCAAGGTGCCAGCAAACTAGTTCTTGGTAAGGGCCCTCTTCCTGGCTTCCAAACAACTGCATTCTCTCTATATCCTCACACTGAGGAGAGACAAAGCTCTATTGTCTCTTCCTTTCTTATAAGGACACTCATACCATTATGGGGGTTCTATTCTTATGACCGCATCTAAACTCAAGTAACTCTCAAAGACTATCTCCTAATACTATCACATTGGGAATTAGGACTTTCAGCACATGAAATTTTTTGGGGTGGGGACATGCAGAAATATTCAATTCACAACAGGGATAGTTTCAACTAGATTATTTCCAAGATCTTTTTTTCAATTCTAAAGTTTGTGATATTCTTTATCAAATGATTATTATCAATATTTCCTCTCCCTTCCACTCCCCACAAAGGGATATATAAATTGTGTTCTGGTACTTCTTTTTTTTTATCCTCACCCGAGGATATTTTTCCATTTTTTTGTACAGATAGAGTGGGAGGGAGAGAGAGGAAGGGAGAGAGAGTGAGAAACATCGACGTGAAGGGACACATCGAGTGGCTGTCACCCGCACGACCAACCAGGGCCGGGGACAAACTGCAACCGAAGTACGTGCCCTTAGCAGGAACCGAAACCGGGTCTCTCTGGACCGCAGGCCGACGCTCTAACCGCTGAGTCAAACTGGCCAGGGCTGTTCTGGTACTTCTAATCATTTTGAACAAGTTATCTTCATGATTAGCTAACAAACTCTAATATTTTTTTAATAACAAATATTTGTTGAGTGTCAATATGTGCTCAGCAGTGTTCTAGGTGTAGAGGATATAATAATGAACAACCAAAGTTCTCTGTCATGGGGTTTATATTATATTTTATCTTGTTAAAGAATATTATTATTATTTTTTGTTAATCCTAACCTGAGGATATTTTCCCATTGATTTTTAGATAGGGTAGGAGGGAGAGAGGTGGGGAGAGAGAGAGAGAGAAAGAGAAACATCAATGTGAGAGAGACACATTGATTGGTTGCTTCCTGCACAACACCAATCGGGGCCAGGGATCGAACCTGCAACCCAGGTATGTGTCCTTAACCAGGAATCAAACCCATGACCCTTTGATCTACAGGCTGATGCTCTAACTGCTGAACCAAACCATCCAGGGCTGGAATTTATATTTTAGTGGGCAAGACTAAGAAAAGCAAATAAGTAAAATATGTGGTATATTAGACACTGAAACTAAGAGGAAAAATAAAACAGCTGAGGAGGGTGATAGGAATTGTGTGTGTGTGTGTGTGTGTGTGTGTGTGTGTGTGTGTAAAGGTGTTGGCATTTTAGATAGGATGGCTTTGCTGTGAAGAACATATTTGATCAAGGTCTGAAGGAAAGGAAAGAGTGAGTTTTGTAGATAGCTCAGAGAAGAGTATTCTGGGCAGAGGGGAAGGCATGGTTGTTCAAAGTGTTTTTCAAGCATTTTAGTGTTTGGGTCATTGGAGACCTCTTTGAGTACCTACTTGTTTGGATCTGTCTTCTCCCACATCTCACTAACCCACCATCTCCCTCACCTAGTTCACTAGCTTCCTTCTCTGGATTCTAGGATGGCTATACTGGAGTAACCTACTCTTTTAGACCTTTGTTTCGATCTCCTTTCTCAGGCTGCTTCACATCTACTATCCTTCTGCTTGTCTGGCTTTGCTTGTCTGCCATGCTTCTGTCTTGGTCCCTGATTGCTGCTGTCATATGCCTTACTCCTCTGCAACAACTTTAATCCAGGACTGAGCCCATTAGATAAGCCTGTTCAAAATGAAGTAGAATCTGGTAAAGTGACCAAATTAATCTCCTTTATTAAGTGAAGAAGAAGAAGAAGAAAAAAAAGAATGTAGATATTTCAACTACATAAATAAACAAAAAGAGAAGCAGGCAAATCAAAGCCAAAATCCAGGTCAATTACTGATATTCAAAAACACCCTCAGGGGGAAAAAGGAGAAACAGCTGTAACAAAAATAAATTAATTAAAAAACAAAAAATAAACCCTCAGTCTTTAAACTTCTTTGTCATTCCCAGCATTACTCCCTAGGGTGAGTCCTTTTTATTTTTTAAATTTATTTTTACCTTTGTAATTTATTTTATTTTCTTTTTTTACCTTTATTGTTGACAGTATTACAGATGGGGTGATTCCTCTTTAAATTAAACAAGGTGACTTTAGGCCAAAGATATCCCATTGATTTAATTAACTCTACTTGCTCAGCTCTGATCTTTTATTCCAACTTTTGTGTACTGCACTTTGTTTTCTGTTTAGGGCTTTACTTAATCCTGATGTCTGTTTGATACATTACTCTAGATTTTTAAAAAGATCCTCCATTTCTTCTCTCTCTCTAGTTTACACTGGTTTTCAGCATCTGGATTACTGCCTATTTTCTGCCCATTGCTTTGCTATAACACCCCTGAAAGTGAAAGTTCCTGGTCTTGAATTGCTATTGCCAAGAGGACCGTGTAGCACTCCTCAAATTTAACACTTTCCTCTAATAAAAGCCTGTGAGGTTCTGTCTTTCCAGCTGTGTTCACTGTTGAGAGGCCAGTTCAAGGCAGTATCAGGATATACGGCATAGTGCTAAAGTGAACACATTAGCACAAGGAGGCAAATAGTCCAGGGGTTGGAAAAACTCAATAGACTCCGAGGGTTGTGATAAAGAAACCCTATTAAAAAATTAGTTAGAAGCAATGTCAAAGTTTTGTTATAATCCTGCTACAAAAGCAAAAGGCTTCTTATGGGACAAAAAAAAGGTTCACTCCCCTTAGGACCATTTGATAGAAAAAAGGAATTATTATGTAATCCTTAGACTAGCTATATATTTTTTAAAAAGCTGGTTCACTAAAGGTCACTAGACTTTTCACTGGCAGTCAACTGGGTTCAGAGATTGGGGTTTCCTAGAACAAGTCTTATTAAAAAAAAGAAAATGATACTAAATATAGAATGAATATTTATATGTACCTGGCACTTTGTACTATTTAACCCATACAACCACTGAGGGGGGTAGAATAATTCATGCAAGGCCATGAATTAGAATTAGAATTTCTAATTCTAGAGCCTGTGCTTTTCACTATCCCGCCTCTCCCTAATCTTGCTTGCTTATAAGATACTTTTAACACTTCAGATTTCCAGGGCTTTCTCTTAGACATTCTGGTTTGGTGGGTCTGGGACAAAGCCCTGGAATCTTTATTTTTATCAAGATCCTTAGCTTAGTTTAGTGGGCAGACAAATTTAGGAGACCCTGCCACTCTAATGTTAAGTAATAAAAAAAAGCTTTTCGTCATCTTTAAATTTACAGTGTTTACATGTTCTAAAGAAATGAGACCAAATCAGAGCATGTTATCTTTATTTGTAATGAGAGGCAAAAGTTTCATTCAGAAACAAAAAGCCAGTTTCTAGTTATAACCTTCCTTTCCTTCAACATATAATCTTGATCGAGTCCATCTTTGAAAACAAGCTGCCACCTCATCTTTCTCTTGCCTTTCCCAGCCAAGCTTCTTGTAACAGTCACTGACATTCATTCATGGTCTGTAACTCCTTACTTCTCTTTCATTCTTCAACCCACTGTAGTGTGGCTTTTGCTTTATGCCTCTATAGAAACTGTGCTCTTCACCAATAACTTCCTGGTTGGATTTATATCAGCTCTTAAACTGACTTTCCTAGGACAAGTCATAATTCTATTGAAGTTTATCTGAAAATTGCTTAAGCATTTTACCAGAAATGCTCATTTCTTCGCAGAAAGATGTTGTCGATTGCATTAAAATGTTCTGTCCCAGACTAGGTTAGGAAACATTTCCCTTTTCCAGTTGGCAGCTGATTTAGAAAAGCAAGGGATAAGATGTGCAGTCCAAGAGAAATAAGCCAAAAACTAGAACAGACATTTGGAAGAAAAGAGCATGGCCAGATGGGACAGAGTCCAGAAGGAAGAAGTGGTTAATGGACGGAAGGGACAATGGGGAACTATGTTTGACTAAACTCTTTCAGCCCCAGGAGGAGGGTAGAGGCTTGTGCTTTATAAAATGAATGGAAGGAAGATAAATCTCTGTAGTAATGTACCTTTTGACCTTATTATACCTTATTAGGAGATTATAGCTAAAAAAGTATTTCTTATCTCATTCTACCCAGATGTACCAGGAAACATTTTTAATAGACTAACACTTGCAATCTGGAAAAACATTTTCTTGAGTGATTCTGCCTGATCTTGCTTTTCCAATTCAATGATCTAGCACAACCTGGGACACTGACTACGGTCATGGCTACTTTGTCAAGCTAAATTAAATATGGCCAAGGCTAAATTTCTCCCCTGCAAATGATGAAATGCTTATTATTTCAAATCTTGTTTTGGTTATATATCTAGCTTGACCTGTAAAATAAATTGCCTTATGTTTTTTCCTTGTTATTTGTTTTCTCCCATTACCTACTACCTCATTTTCTATCATAAAACTCTCATTTCCTTTCAGTAGATATTTCTGGCAAACTTTTGCACCATTCGGTAATCTCCAAAACTCAGCACTATCTGATAATTTATTTAAACTGTAATCTTAACTAAGTGCTTATTTTTATTTTAAGACAATGTCAGTATCTGCATATATGTTTATAAAGCACATGTGTTATTCATCTAATTCTAATCTTATTGCATGGGTAGGGCAGATATTATCTAAATTTTCTCCTTCTCCTCCTCCTTCCCTGCCCCCCCCTTCTTCTTTATTTTGTATTCTTGCCTTCAGTCCCCAATAAACTTATATCTTATTGCTTTAATTATAGTAGAAAGTCATAATTAATGATGATCATGGCAATACTTTGTTAGTCAATACTTAAAAAAAATGTTTTTCACATCACCACCACGCCACCACCACACCACCATACCACCATACCACCACCACCATCACCACACCACCACCACTACCACACCACCACCACCACCCACTACCACCATTCCACCCAAACCAAACCACCACCACTATTAATAAAAATATATAAAATAAAATAAAATTTTTTTCTTTATAGAGTTTTAGAGAGAGAGGAAGGGAGAGGGAGAGACAGACAGAAACATCAAGAGAGAACATAGATTGGCTGCCTCCTGCATGCCCCACATTGGGCATTTGGCCCGCAACCTGGGCATGTGCCCTGACTGGGAATTGAACCAGCGACCTCTTGGTGCATGTGTTGATGCTCAACCACTGAGTCACATCAGTTAGGCTCTGCGCATTTTGTTTTTTAATCCTCACCTGAGGATATTTTTACATTTATCTTCAGACAGAGCGGGAGGGAGAAAGACAGAGAAACATCGACCTGAGAGAGACACAGCGACTGGTTCCACCCACACGACCCCAACTGGGGCCGGGAACAAACTGCAACCGAAGTACGTGCCCTTAGTGGGAACCGAACTCGGGACTCTCTGGTTCACGGGCCGACACTCTAACTGCTGTGCCAAACTGGTCAGGGCTCTCAATGCTTTTTTACATGTTATCTAACATTAATAGTGTTGTGCATATATTATTATTTCCATTTTTAAAAAGGGGAAATGGCCCTGGCCAGTTTGGCTCAGTGGTTAGAGCGTCAGCCTGCGGTCCGGAGAGACCTGGGTTCAGTTCCCGCTAAGGGCACGTACCCCGGTTACAGTTTGTCCCTGGCCCTGGTTGGGTCGTGTGGGTAGCAACCACTCGATGTGTCCCTTTCACGTTGATGTCTCTCTCTCTCCGCCCCCCCCTCCCCCACTCTATCTGAACAAAAAATATCGAAAAATGTCCTCGGGTAAGGATAAAAAAAATATAAAAAAAGGGAGAAATGGATGCTGAAAATACAAGTGACTTATCTAAGGTTATTCAACAAGTCAGTGATTGAGCTGTTTTCCCAGTCCTCCAGAAGTGTTTCTCAAAGTGTTGACTGGTCCCAGCTCTCTTGGTGAGAGCTCACTGTATTTTTAAACAGTTTATCATGTGTTTTATCCATTCATCTAAAGTTATGGCTTTAATAGCTGTGCCTTGGTAAAGGTGTACCTGTGCAAAGAAGTACCCTGGACAAAATATTTTCCAGGAAAGAAAGAACCCCAGAAAGTGAGATTCAAGGATCATTTATTTGTTTTTCACTAAATGAATCTGAGCTTGACAAAACTGTAGGTACTCGTTTTTTGTGTTTTTTTCCCAAACCTGACTTAGATAAAGTGAACAAACATTTTAATTTGGATTTCCTGTATTTCTCTAGTTTAATGTTTGTTAATAGCTTATTGTTATCACAAATATGGTGCCTCAGGTCGAGCAGAGATTGCAACTGGAAGTTTCATGTGTGAAAGCCAGGGCCCTTTTCACTACATCATGCTATGATAATTTATGAAAAAAAAAGATTGTTTTCATATAGATATGTATTTTATTTTATTTTTATAAAAGGAAGTGAAGAAGAGAGAATTATTACATTTCAAGTATCCATGTAGTTTTACTGCTGCTGAGGCTCCTGACACAGGCAGCCTAATACATATGTCCTGCGTTGGACATAAATTATATTGTCACTCTACTTATAAGTGAAACTGCTTTGTGGCTAGGCCTTGTCGAGGCTGTGCCCCTCCTGGCCTGGATTGCTCTTCCTTTCACATTTCTTCCTGGCTCATAACCTCACCTCCTTTAGGTCCTGACCTAAATGTCACCTTCTTATTGTCATTTTCTCAGGCCAGACTGTTTAGAATTGCACCCCTGGCCCAACACTCCCTAGCTGTCTCTTTCCTCTGTTTTTTTTTTTTTTTTTTCTACAGCACATATCACTTTCTAACACACTGTCTAAGTTTTATGTTTATTGATTTTTTTTATATCCTCCCTACCGAAATATAAGCTCTACAAAGCCAGAAATTTTTATCTGTTTTATTCTTGGCTTGGCTAAGAACAGAGTCTGGCACATGCTAAATAATTATTGATTAAATAATGTATGAATACATGTATTTTGATACTTCAGCAATTACATTCTTTCATGGAATCCAACATAGGACAATTATATATCAATATTTGCTAATCAGTGTAACAGGTCCTGAGATTCCTGTGTAAGTTCAAGGAAAAAATAGAAGGGGCACACAGTAGGTGCTTAAACATTTTTAAATAAATGTGATTCAGAGAAACATTGGCCATTTACACTAATTTGGACAAGTTATATTCACAATTTTCTGAGTAATTAAAAAATGGGGTAGAAATCTCCTTAACTGATGCTGTAGTTGATATGTCATGAGAATCTGTGCTTAGGCGTGTAGATAATGTCATTTAGATTTTTAAAAAGTGGGTGTGGAATGCCCTCCTGTGGTGAGGATTCCAGACAATTATCACCTGCATGAAACTTTCATGCCAAATATTGATGTTAGCAATGTAAAAACAGTGTAATTTTAGGTATTGAAAGTCACACTAATATTTCCAGATGTTAATGCCAAATGTTATGGTTTAGTTTTTAACCAGAAGCAGATTTATTTTAGACCAAAATTTATTTTAGAATCTGGCCACATCCACATTCCATGCAAGTTTTAATCTAAATACATATAAAATATGAGCATTTGGTGAATAAACACCTTTAGATTGTGAATCAAAAATGTTGGTTCAAGTGGAGAATCATTTAAAAAGATATGATTCTGAAATATTTTATTTTAGTACAAAATATAAAAATGAATATTTTAGCCCCAGCTGATTTGGCTCAGTGGTTAGAATGTCGGCCTTCAGACCAAAGAGTCTCTGGTTTGATTCTTGGTCAAGGGCAAGTACCTTGGTGCAGGTTTGATCCCCTGCCTGGGTAGGAATTGCGCTGGAGGCAACCAATCGATATGTCTCTCTCACATCAATGTTCCTCTCTCTCTCTCCCTCCCTCCCACTATATCTGGGGAAAAAAAATCAATGGAAAAATATCCTCAGGCGAAGATTAAAAAAAAATATATATATATATATATATATATATATACACACACACACACACACACACACACACACACAGACAGACACATAATGAATATTTTATCAGCCTTTTGATTTGATTTGGTGCCAAGGCGTTTCATTAACATTATTTTTTAAGTAGTCTACTGATGGTTTGATGTTATTTAGTTTAGAATTCTTCTAGATTTTTATGACTTTCACTTTTTATTTTTCATAATTTTTTTGCCCATGTACAATTCAAAAAATTTTTTTCCTATTTCCTTTTCTGAAGTCATTCCAAAACATCCAACTTAGTTTTCCTTTACCTAAACACTTTCTTTTAACAACTTATTATTTTGCATATTATTTCATTTAATTACATAGCTGAATATAAGTACAATTGACATAAGTAGATTTAGGATCAAACAATCACCCTCAAAAAGTACAGACCTCACCCAGTGGCAGCTGGAGAGTGGAAGCATACCAGAGCTTACCTGCTTGGTCCCGAGGCTTCCTCTCATTCTGGAGCCTGTGTATGTTACTAAGCAGGAATGGAGAGCATTTGTGAGACAGTTAAGTGAGATCAGTTTAAAGAGCCTCTATCATACTCAACTTTTGTTGGAGCTACCAAACAATAGAAAGAATAGCACTTTAGTGTGACTTATTCATGTTGTCTATAAATATTAACCAAGTTCTTCAGGTAACTGGTCCGCTTGGACTTATAAGTACTGATTAAAACTGGCCTAGCAATAGAGGGCATTTTATGTTTGTGAAATGATTCAGTTCAAATTATTTCATATGCAACTGAAAAATATTTAAATGCCTATTTTATCACAAGAGGGCACTCATGTCCCATTCTTTAAAGCCAGTGCTGTTTCAAGCATTGATTTGAGAGGAATTGCCACTGAAATAAAATTTAGACCTATAAATTTAATTTCAAGTTCAGTAAATTGGCAGATTGGGGGTTGGTGATTCTATTTATGCAAATACAGAGATTCTCGATACATTAGTATCATAAAAGGATTTTCACACATAGAATATAAAAACATGCAAAACCTGCTATGCGAAACAATATTTAATTTTTTTGATGAGTCATTCCAAGGTTTTCATTATTTTTATTTATTTATTTTTCTCAGTGTAAAAATTTTCATATTTAGAATTAACTAGCTGGGCTCAGTTTGGATGATCCCAATTTTGTTGGCAACATCCAAAGCATCATAGTCAGGAGTCAGTCAAACATATGCCGTCTTCTCTCCATCAGGCCTGATCCGGGTGTTGACCTTGGCCACATCAGTGTCATAGAGCTTCTCACAGCCTGTTTGATCTGGTGCTTATTGGTCTTGACACAATAAACACAATGTACTATTGTTTTCTGTCTTCTTCATGGCTGACTTGGTAGTCAGGGGGGATTTGATGATGTCGGTTTTCATTATTTTAAATGTAATGATCATTTTATTGATTATTGAATAACTGCAATGAGATTTTAATAGTCTGTCACACAAACAATCAACATTATTAAGCATCATTTCTGTTCTTTGGACAACAGATTTACTGCATTTTAAAGAATGTATCAGTTATTGCAAAAATTTATTTAAATTGTGGCTTTAATAATTGTAGCTTGTATTAGTTATCTATAGCTAACAAATTACCCCAAAACTTAGTGGCTTAAAATAACAATCATTTATTATCTTACAGTCTCTAAGGCTCAGGAATCTGGAAGCAGCTTAGCAGGGTGCCTCTTGCTCAGGGTCTCTCACAAGGTGGCAGTCAAGCTCTTGGCCAAGGCTGCAGTCATCTCAAGGCTCAACTGAGACTTAAGAATTTGCTGCCAAGCTCACTCTTATGGGCCTCTCCACAGGACAGCCTTACAACATGACAGTTGGCTTCTCCCTGGCCAAGTGCTATAAATGGGAGCAAGAATGAGTGCCCAAGATGGAGGCCACAGTCTTTTTAATAACCTAATCTTTGAAGTGACATCTGATCACTTCTGTTATATTTAGTTAGAAATGAATCAATAAATCCACACACACTCTTGGGGTGGGGATTACACAAGGGTGTGAATACCAGGTGATAAGGGTCATGGGGTACCAACATAGATGCTGCTACCAAAAGGGGCAGCAAAGAATAATAGAATAATCATCCTTTGCAATGTTAATTGTGTTTGCTTTGTTCTGATGAAAGAAAAGCCCACTAAGACCTAGCTGGGAGGTGTGCACCTTAGGAGCTTACTTCAGGAATGTTGTCATTTCTCCTAAACTGAGGGCAAGGGGGACTGCCAGACATTGTGGAAAGATTAGCAACCTGCTTATCTATCTGAATGCTGGACCCTGGACCATGACTGTGATTCCCTGGTGACCAGCCCACATTCTTCCCCCTTGCCTGTCATTGTTTCTCTACCCTTTAAAAGCAGCTGGCAAGTGAGGGGGGCAGAGCAGATTTTACGGGATGACCCACTGCTCTCCCATACTGCTGACAATATTGGAATAAACGCTCATAATACGATTCGACCTTGTCTTTGCTTAATTGGCTCAAGATAGGCAGCCCGGACCCCTTCATTGTCCAGTTTCACTACTACATAGCTGGATAAAGATGGGACCATATAAAGACAGAAATATCTCCAGGTAGTTAGGACCAAGGATTATTATTTTGTCAGTAGATGAATTTGAACATGACAGAGTTGTAGTACTCAAATTTTTAACCAGAATAATATTAAAATAAATATTTGAATTTGAACTCAACCTGTTTTTTTAATTTTCTTATTAATCAAAGACTGTGTCTGGCATAAATAATCAAATACATAAATGAAAAGAATGAGTGAAAAATTGCTAAACTTTGAAAGAAAACAGAATCTAAAACGTTAGGTTTGGGGTTGACAATATGGAAGGGACTAGGTGGTGCTGAACTTCTTTTTGAGTCCCTGTTCTTTAAGCAGAGCCAACACTGGGCTATCGTTTGATATAGAATGTGCAAAAGTCAGATGACCAATCCGAGGAGTTTCTTGTGCTCCTGAAGGAAATCCACGTATCAAGAGCCTCCTGGGTCCTCAAAGAATCTAATAAGGGGTTAATTTCCAAAATAAGTGAAGAACTTACACAACTCAACACCTAGAAGACAAAGCAACCCAATAAAAAATGGGCAAAGGGCCCTGGACGGTTTTGTTCAGTGGTTAGAGCATCGGCCTGCAGACCAAAATGTCGCAGGTTGATTCCGGTCAACGGCAAGTACCTCAGTTGCGGTTCAGTCCCTGGCCCTGGTCGGCATAGTGTGAGAGGCAATCCATATGTCTCTCTCACATCAATGTTTCTCTCTCTCTCACTCCCTCCCACTCTAGCTGAAGATAAATGGAAAAATATCCCCAGGTGAAGATTAAAAAAGTAATGGGTAAAGGACCTAAATAGACACATCTCCAAAGAGGACATATAGATGGATAATAAACATACGAAAAAATGCTCAATGTCATTAATTACCAGAGAGAAGCAAATTAAAACCACAATGAGATACCACCTCACACCTGTCAGAATGGCTATCATCAATAAATCAACAAACATGTGCTGGTGAGGATGTGAACCCTCACGCGCTGCTGGTGGGAATACAGACTTGTTAGCCTCTGTGGAAAACAGTATGAAGTTACCTCAAAAAATTAAAAATGGGCCCTGGCCGGTTTGGCTCAGCGGTTAGAGCGTCCGACTGCGGTCCGGAGAGACCCGGGTTCGGTTCCCGCTAAGGGCATGTACCTCAGTTGCAGTTTGTTCCCGGCCCTGGTTGGTCGTGCGGGTGGCAGCCACTCGGTGTGTCCCTTTCACATCGATGTTTCCCTCTCTCTCTCTTCCTCTCTCTCCCTCCCACTCTGTCTGTACAAAAACAAAAACAAAATAAATGAAAATTAAAAATGGAACTGCTTCTTGACCTAGTGGTCTCATTTCTGGGATTATACCCTCAGAATCCCGAACACCAGTTTGAAGGAATATGCTCACCCCTATGTTCATAGCAGTGTTATTTACAATAGCCAAGATTTAGAAGCAGCCCAAGTGCTCATGAGTAAATGAGTGGATAAAAAACTGTGGTATGCCCTGGCTGGTTTGGCTCAGCGGTTAGAGCGTTGGCCTGCAGTCCAGAGAGACCCGGGTTCAGTTCCCACTGGGGGCACATACCTTGGTTGCAGTTTTTCCCTGGCCCGTCGATGTTTCTCTCTCTCTCTCCCTCCCACTCTATCTATACAAAAAATGAAAAAATGTCTTAGGGTGAGGATTAAAAAAAAACTGTGGTACATTTACACAATGGAATACTATACGGCCACAAAAAAGAAGGAAATCTTACTTTTGCAATGGCATGGATGGACCTGGAGATTATTACTCTAAGTAAAATAAACCAGTCAGAGAAAGACAAATACCATATAATCTCACTTATATGTGGAATCTAGTGCACAAAATAGAAACAGAGGCATGGATACATGGAACAGACCAATAGCTGTCAGAAGGGAGGGGGTTGAGGGCTGGATGAAAGAAGGTGAAGGGATTAAGCAAAACAACATATATATAACACATAGTCACAGACAATAGTGTCATGATAGCCAGAAGGAAATGAGGGTGGGAGGTAGGTGGAGGTGGGCAAAGGGGGCAAAATTGGGGATGAAAAGAGACTTTGCTTGGGGCAATTGGCACATGATGCAGTATGCAGACGATGTTTTATTGAGTTGTACACTTGAAACCAGTATGGTTTTACAAACCAATGTCACCCCAATAAATTAAAAAAAAAGAATGGGCAAGGACCTTTAGTCTTCACCAGGTGTTCCTTACAGAGTGATCTAATTGTCACTTGTTCATCTTTTCTGCAAAAAAAAATGGATGGGTTTTGCTAGTTTTGTGGTACCCTGATACTTGATCATTTGAATATTTATTTTATGTTAACTTTATAGCTTTCCTGAATATAAATTAAAATGTTACTCACCTATCTTATTTTACTGTATATTTTATCTTAAATGTTTAACATATTCATTTTATTTATTTTAAAAACAGGTGACTTAGTACAAAATTCAAAACTTTCAAGAGAGTAAACAAACTTTTTTATGAATTTTATTTTTAAAATTTAAATATCATTAATTTTTGATCATTCAAGAAGCATGTTTAATGCTCAAGGAAAGAGAGCAAGAGAGAGAGAAAGAGAGAGTTGATAGTTGATTGGATAAAGGAGAGAGGAGAGACCTCTCTGATGTCTTATCTCCAACAGTCACACTGGGAGTTAGGGCTTCAAAATAAGAATTTTCAGGGGACATAGATTAGTTCATAGCAGTGTTATAATGTTCTATGGTTTTGAAAAATGCATTAAAATCATGTATCCATCCTTTTTAAATTTTAATTAAATTAATTAATTAATCAAATCTTCACCTGAGGACATTTTTTCATTTTTTGTTCAGATAGAGTGGGAGGGAGAGAGAGGAAGAGAGAGAGAGAGAGAAACACCGACGTGAAAGGGACACATCAAGTGGTTGCCATCTGCACTATCTAGCCAGGGCTGGGGACAAACTGCAACCGAGGTACATGCCCTTAGTGGCAACCAAACCCAGGTCTCTATGAACCAAAGGCCAGCGCTCTAACCGCCGAGCCAAACCGGCCAGGGCATGTATCCATCATTATAGTATCATACAGAATAGTTTCATTGTCCTAAAAATCTCCTGTGCTCTACCTATTCATTTCTCCTCCCAAATCCCTGGTAATCACTGATCTTTTTACTATCTCTTATGTTTGCCTTTCCCAGAATACCAGATAATTCAGTCATATACCATGTAACTTTTTCAGACTGGCTTCTTAGCAATAGACTCCTCCATGATTTTCATGGCTTGATAGCTCATTTAGTTTATTGCTTGTATTCCTCTATATAGATGCACATTTGTTTATCCATTCACTTATTGAAGGACATCTTGGTTGCTTCTACTTTTTGGAAATTATGAATAAAGCTGATACAAATAATTCTGTGCAATTTTTTTTGTGTGAATATACAACTTGAACTTATTTGCATCAATATATAGGAGCCCAATTTCATTGAATCATATGGTAAGACTTACATGTTTTGCTTTGTAGGAAACTGTCAAACTGTCTTTCTTTCTTTCTTTTTTTTAAATTTAAATTAATTAATTTATTTTTGTTACAGATGTTTCTCCTTTTCCCCCCACTGATTCCCCCTTCCTCTCCCTCCCCGCCCTCTCCCCAGTTTTGTTGTCCATGTCCATTGTTCATGTATACATGCATATAAGTTCTGTGGTTTATCTCCCCCCCACCCCCTCATCTGGGGATAGTCTGTACCCCACTTCCACGCCTCTGGGGCTACCCCATTCCTCAGACTTCAAACTGTCTTTCAAAGTTGGTGTACCATATTTCCACCAGCAATTAATAAGAGTTTTTGTTGCTCTGCCTTCTTGTCAGCATTTGGTGTTGTCTGTGTTTTGGATTTTAGCCATTTTAATTGTTGTGTAGTGGTATTTCATTGTTTTAATTTTCAATTCCTCAATGATGTGTGCCATGGAGTATTTCTTCCTATACTTCTTTGTCATTTGTATATCTTCGTTGGTGAGGTACCAGCTCTTTTGTCTGCTTCTAAATTGGGTTGTAGCCCGGCTGGTATAATTCAGTGGAATGAGTGTCATCTCATGGACTGAGAGGTCCCAGTGGGGTTCTTGCTCTGGCTCGTGCCCGGGTTCCAGGCTTCATCCCCAGTAGGAGGTGTGCAGGAGGCAGCCAATCGATGCATCTCTCTCACCTCAATGTTTCTACTTCTTTCTCCCTTCCCCTCTCTCTAAAATAAAATAAAATAAAATATAAATAAATAAATAAATACATAAATAAATTCGGTTGTATATTTTATTATTGTTGAGTTTTAAGAGCTCTTTATATATTTTGACTATAATACTTTATCAGGTAAGTTTTTTTACAAATATTTTTCTCCAGGTCTGTGGCTTATCTTTTCATTCTCTTAACAATGTCTTTCACAGAGCTTACATTTTAAATCTTAATGAATTACAATTTATCAATTATTTATTTCATGAGTTCTGCTTTTGGTTTTATATCTGAAAACTCATTGCCAACTTCAATGTCACCTTGATTTTCGCTGATGTTATCTTTTAGAAGTTTTATAGTTTTGTATTTTACATTTAGGTCTATGATCCATTATTTTATTTTATTTTATTTATTTATTTCTGGTACGTGCCCCTAGCGAGAAGCAAACCCAGGACTCTCTGGTCTGCAGGCCATCACTCCAACAACTGAGCCATACTGGCCAGGGACTATGATCCATTTTTTAAATTTGTTTTTGTAAAAGCTGTAGGATCTCTCCAGGTTATTATTATCTTTTTTTTTTTTTTAACCTGTGGATGTCCAGTTGTTACAGCACCATTTGTTAAAAAGACTGTTGTTATGGGCTGAATTGTCTCCCTCTCAAATTCATATGTTGAAGCCCTCATCCCCAGTACTTTAAAATGTGACTGTATTTAGAGATAGAGATTTTAAAAAGGTAACTAAGTTAAAATGGGTTGTTAGGATGTGACATAGTTCAACTGACTGATATCCTAATAAAAGAGGAGATTAAGACATCAGACACATACACAGACCTAGAGGTGAACATATGAAGACACAGTGATAAAGTGGACATCTACAGGTCAAGGGGAAAGTCCTCAAAATAAACCAAACCTGCTAATACTTTAATTTTGGACTTCTGGCCTTAAGAAGTGTGAGAAATAACTTTATGTTGTTGAAGCCACCCAGTCTGTAATATTTTATTATAGCAGTCCTAGCAAACTAACACAACTATCCTTTCTCCTCTGAATTCTCTTTGCTCCTTTGTCAAAGATCTCTTGACTACATTTGTGTAGATCTATTTTTGAGCTCTCTATTCTGTTCCAGTGATCTATTTGTCTTTTATCCGCCCCACCAATACCACACCATTTTGATTATTGTAGCTGTAGAGTAAGTCTTAAAGTCAGGTAGTGTCAGTTCTTCATCTTTGTTGTGGCTATTTAATACTGTTTTGGCTAACCTGAGTCTTTCGCCTTTCCATATAAATTTTATAATTTCTTTGTCAATATGAAATAAATAACTATCTGGTATTTTGATTGGGAATGCATTAAATCTATAGATCCAAAAGGGAATAACAAAAATCTTAACAACATTGAGTCTTCCTATCCATGAACGTGGAATAACTTTCCCTTTATTTAGATGTTCTCTGATTTCATTCATCAGAGTTTGTAGTTTTACTCGTGGATCTTGTACATATTTTGTTGGAGTTATGCTTAAATTTTTTTTTGGGTGCTAATGTTAATAATGTTATTATTTTTTAAAATATGTTTTTTATTTTTTTAGAGAGGAAGGGAGAAAGAGGTAGAAACATTGATGTGAGAGAGAAACATCTATTGGCTGCCTCTTGCACAACCCTAACTGTGGATCAAGCCTGCATCCCTGGCATGTGCCCTGATCAGTACTAGAACCGGGACTTCTCAGTCCATGGAACTGGTGCTCAATCCACTGAGCCACACCAACCGGGCAATAATGTTATATTTTATTTATTTTTACTTTTTTCTTTATTGATTTTAGAGAGAAAGCAAGGATGAGGGAGAGAAAGAGAGATAGAAACATCGATGAGAGAGAACATTGACTGGCCGCCTCCTGCATGCCCCTCACTGGGGACTTGGCCCACAACCTGGACATGTACCTTGACTGGGAATTGAACTGGTGACCTCTTGGTGTATGGGTAGATGCTCAACCACTGAGCCACACTGGCTGGGCATAATAATATTATATTTTAAACATCAAATTCAAATTTTTCATTGCTAGCATATAGGAAAGCAATTGACAAATGTTAGTTTTCCTTGGGGGCAGGCAGTTATTATGGAAAACAAAGTGCTCTGGGCTTATTTCAAAATGGTTACTTTTATTCTTCCCATGCCAGAAATGTAAGGGGAGTTTTTCTCTGATCTTCACTCGAGAACCTGGTGGGGCTCCTGGAGATAAAACTCATATAAGTTTGAGGGATTGCCTGAAGCTGGGCTCTCAGGAGTATTTATGTGTCAAGCTAGTCCAAATTCAGTCTCTGAAAATTAGTAAATTATACTTTAAGTGTCTCTTTCAGGCTCTAGCAGAAGTTTCTGCTCTAGTAAGCTGTGATCTTGTGTAATTTTTCAGTTTTCAGATGGTGAGTTACCCTGTGATCTCAGTTCTCTGGTGGATCTAAGCAGACATGTTAATTTTTAGTTTGTTCAGCTCTTTATACATGTGGGGATGGGAGTTACAATTTCTAAGCTCTTTACACATCGAACTGGAAACTGAAAGGCTCACACAGAGCATTTTATAAAGTACCAGACACCTTAAGGACTATGAAAATAACTGATAATAACATTATCTTGAGCAATGTAAAGATTTTTAAAAATATAATTTTTATTTTAGAAAATTTTATTTTAGATGATTATTAAAGAAAATTTTAGTTCTGTTTAAAATAAGAATAAAATAATGGAAAAAGCAGTCTGTAATTGGTCTCATCATCCAACACCATCACCGTTCACAATCTAGTAAGTACCTTCCTTCCTCCCTCCTCCTTTCCCCTCCTTTCCTCTCCTCCTTCATATTTTGTAAAGTGCCTACCATCTGTAATAGATGCAGGTTCTATTGAGTTTCTTTTACCTGTATCATTGTGTGCTATTCCAACCACTTTCCTCTGATCTGACTGTACTGGTCTGATATTATGGCTCCCTATCATGTCAGCGGGTTTCACTTGGAGCAAAGAAGTTCTACTTTTAGAGATATACAGGAAATAAACCTCACCTGGTAGTACTTGGTGATGAGATATTCATCCAAATGTGTTTATACTATTGTTCTTTAGATGATCACAAAATAAAAATATAAACATACAAATTTATGGACTTTCCAGGATACACTTGGTCATTGCCATTTCTTTGAAAAAAGAACTTTTAAGGTTTGTGTAATACCTATTTTTGGCCTTAAATTTCTTTAAAATCATGTACCTGTAAAATGCTTAGCTTTAACTAAAATGACTTCTTGATATACCTTCCATAATAAACTATTTGCAAAATGTACAAAAGGAAATATTAAGATAGCTTATTGTGTGAATGTAAGTTCATTTATATGTATAAAAATCTAACGTATTTTATCATAGATATAATTTTCTACCTTAGATTCCAATAACAATGTTTATTTAACCCAGTAAAATTTTAAGCTTTACCAATACCTTACTCAGTTACTTTTCAATGCAGAAAATCTTTTCACTGTTAGGAATTGTGAAAGGAAAAACAGAGCCGTACCTGTCATTTAGAAGCTGGCCTGGCACTCACAGCTAGGCCATACTTTTCTTCTGTGAGATAGAAATAATCTCACAGAGCACCAATCCCGGACAAGATAACTCTGAGACCATGATAAAATGAGACAGAACAAGGCCATTTCATAATTTTGTCTAAGCACAGACATAAACAAGGTCACAGTGCCACCCCCAAATACTATGAAATACCCCTCTCTCAACCAAAATGAGTGACTGCTATTTCTTTACCAACTATAGTTTTACCCTTGTGCTAGTATCCTCTTCCATGAATAAAATTTATTGAGATACTCAATCATAGACTTTCCCCCAAGTCTCCTAATCAAAGTTCAAATCTGGTAATAGGTTCTTTCTACCAATCTCTTGCTGAGACATGTCACAATTCCCCATGGTGTATATTGTCTCTCTCTGCATCAAGGAATAAACTCAACCTGTTTACGTACAGATACATTTCTGGTGGTTCTGTGGCTGAAGGGCATTGACAGAATACATAAATAAACCAAGTAGTTAGTTTGTTAAGCAAACTTTAATTGAGCTTGTAGTATGTGGTTCCAAACTGCTTAAATGTTTTGGTTTTAAATCTTTGAAAATATGATGAAAGTTTGTAGACCCTCTTGCTGGAAAAATAAAAATTCACTCAAAGATTCACCCATATTTTTAGGGGTTCATAGAACTCTTTAATTAAGAGTGTGAATCTAGTTGTTAGAATAAGATTCACTCTGCTTTCAAGGAATTAGGATTGACACAAGGGAGTAAGTGACATATTTCTTTATTGGGAACATTTCTCAAATAAACATGATTTGAAGAGAAAACTACCTCCTAAATAGAGAACCTGGGTTATGTATGACTAGGGTAAGGTTCATTCTGGCAATGTATTCTTTTTCCTTCTGCAACATTTTATTTTAATTTTTTTATCCTCACCTGAGGACATTTTTCCATCTTTTGTTCAGATAGAGTGGGAGGGAGAGAGAGGAAGAGACAGAGAGAGAAACATCAATGTGAAAGGGACACATCGAGTGGCTGCCTCCTGTATGACCCAACCAGAGCCGGGGACAAACTGCAACCAAGATACGCGCCCTTAGCTGGAACCGAACCCGGGTCTCTCTGGACCACAGGCCGATGCTCTAACCGCTGAGCTAAACTGGCCAGGGCTCCTTCTGCAACATTTATAGATTAGATAACTTTATTATCAATTTATGACAGCAACACATTTCTGAGAGAGAGTGCGAAGAGGAAAAGAGGTGTTGCAGCATGTGCAATTCATACAGTGCTCCTTTCAAATGGTACAGGATTGTTCCTACTTCCTCATTTCCAGAGTCTCTCATTCTGTCCTGGAGATAGACGATGAACAAGGTGAAAGAATTGTCTCCTTAATGAAGAAAAACTGTGTTACAAGGATCAGACATTTGCATTTGAGGTGACCAAACTGTGGAAAGCCTGAAAGTCACGTGTTTCCCCCCCAGCCCTCGGACTTGAGGTCAGCCCTAAATGTCTGAAATCTCTTTGGTGGCAAGACCTGTATCTTATTTAGTTCTTTACCTAAACACACAGGAAAGATAATATATATTTGTTAAAGAAATGTATAGTCCCAGAGGTATAGTACTTTCAAACTTTCCTATTCCTGTGCCCTTTCCTCACTCCATTGGTCCAGATCCTGAGACTGCCTTTCTGCTGATTTTGCCATGTCAGCTGTTTCCTCTCCTTTCCTGCACCCCTCAGGGCCATTTCTAGTTTGACTGTTTCTGGACTCTGGGAAGACACTAGTTTCAATCAGCACCTCAGCAAGCGGGTCCCTTTTCTTGTAGACCAGTGGTTCTCAACCTGTGGGTCGCAACCCCTTTGGGGGTCGAATGATCCTTTCACAGGGGTCACCTAAGACCATCGGAAAACACATATTTCCAATGGTCTTAGGAACCGAGATGCAGCTCCTCTATCTGTCTCCAGGAGGGTCCTCCTACATGCAGATACGCCCACATACAACATGAGGAACTGTATCAAAGGGTCACAGCATTAGAAAGGTTGAGAACCACTGTTGTAGACCCTCCACATTGCTACCAGCAAAAGATCCAGTCTGACCCTGTGGAAAAATGAAACAGCAGAGGATCTTAAACCTCTCTCCTCATTCCATACTCCTTTCCCTTTCACCTCTCTGTGATGTTAGACTCCTAGGGAATTTCTGAGCTAGTAGATCCTACTGTTCTTGCCCAAAATTTAAAGTCACAAATTATTTCAAGAGGTACTGAACAAATTTCCTTTTGTCTTATGCAGTAGCTATTTTCTTTCCTCTGGAGGATCTGAGATCCCATGAGAAATAATAAGGGGAAAATAAATGGTAATCAGATGCATTTGTAAGTACATGTACTTCATGACTACCTGGGTGGCCAGTGCTGTGATACATTTTCATGTAGATAAAATATGATCAATTTCCTTCTGGTCATCATATCTTTAACTTTTTGTTTTCCTTATTTCCTCTCTTCCATACTGCAGGAGACTTTGTAAGGGTTATGAACTATGTTTCATTACAAATGCTTTGTGACATAGATTTTTGTCACATTTACATGGCTGATAACGGATATGGATGTCTTCATCTGGATTGAGAGGTGACTAGAGTGAAGTTAACCCTGGCATTCAGAAGTGCTACTTCACTGAGTCTCTCAAATATCAAAAGGTTGAACTTGGCCAGTTCATCAGTCTGCAGGAAGTGAGTTGTACTGAGTTGAGGGTGTGAAAGGCTCGTAGCTAAAGTCCAGGTGTATTATTTTCTCTGGGCACTTCTGTTCAGTTTTTCTCATTGGGAGGCATAGAAAGTCTATAGAAAGTTCATTCATTGGACATTTCTATTGAAAGAATCTCTATTAATAGGCTCCCACTACCCTGTAGGATTTGGTGTGCGGGACTTAGGCTAGAGTCTAGCCCCCATTCACCTCCTTAGCCAGGCTTCCCTGGGAAAGTGTACACAGTGGCCCTGCTTACCTACTCTCTCTCATTCTTCTGCCAGCCTCCAAACAACACAATTTTACAGAAGCCACAAGATACCCAGATGTGGGTTTTAAAACACAGTAGGATTCAGCAATGCCCATTACCCACTTTACTTCCTCTCAGCTGGGTGGTGATGATAATGAGATCATATTTCTGAAGTGTCTAAGGACAGAAAGTGCAACAATAATAATTACTATTTGTAAACTGTAAAAGGTTAATACCAAGCCCTAATCACTTATTAGACCATTCCTGCTTCACTTCAGTATTGAAGTCTCTCACTCATCTGTCCCTCTTCCTGTGTCTCATTCCCCTCACTGTTCACCCCCTCCTCAAGTCTTCATTTGCCTCCTTGTCTAGCCTAGATCTCAAGACACATTATTATAATCACTCCCTTAAAAACGTTCAACACCATGATGCCCTTTCCCTCTGTCATATTTGCCTGTCAAAACTGCAACTCATAAAATTTTCTCTAATGAGAACTAGCTCATTTTACCACCAAAGCTACCTATCTGTATCTGGGCATACATAGTCTCTATTAACTCCTGTTCTAACGTACAGAGTTGCCATGCACATGTCTGAGGCCATCCTCTCTTTTTGTGTTGCAGGTGCTATGTCCTTTCAAAGACTTTGCAATTACTCTTTATCTCTTTCATCATTGATTTCTCTCTCTTTATTGGATTATCCTCATCAATACACAAACATATAAACACACTGGCCATCTTTTTTATTTTATTTTACTTTTATTGTTGAAAGGATTACAGATGTCCCCCCTTTTTCACCCCTTGATTCCCTCCTCCTCACTTCCAACCCCCCTTGCTTCCCCCAAACTATTGCCTGTGTCTATTGATTGTGCATATATGCATATAAGTTCTTTTGCCATCTTAAAAACAAATCAAAAACCTTTCTGGTCTGCCTAACTGGTGTGGCTCAGTGGATTAAGCCTTGTCCTAAGGACAGAGAGGTCCAGCTTCAATTCCCGGTCAGGGCACATGCCCAGGTTGCGGGCTCGATCCCCAGTAGGGGGGCATGTAGGAGACAGCTGATCGATGTATCTCTCTCACATCGATGTTTCTATCTCTCTCTTCCTTCCTTTCTCTCTAAAATAATAAAAAAAATCAATAAAAACATAAAAAATAAAAATTTTTTCTGGTCTCCACATCTTCTTTCTTCTAATTTCCTATTTCTCTTCTCTTTTCATAGTTAACTTATTTGAAAGAATAGTACTTTCTTATCTCACTTTATTTCACCAACTCACTCAAGTCAGGCTTCTGTTGTTCAGGTGAGTTGAGGCCTCCATATTTTTCTATAGTCAAACCCACCCCTAACTTTTGCAGGACCCAAGGAAAGAGTTCAAATGGAGGTCTATAAATCACATAATTAAGTGTTTAGAAGTTATAAATTAAGCTTACAGACTATTCAAAATTATGTTCTATTCTCTTATCTTGACAAATGCAAGTTTATAACAACCTAGAAGATCAAGTTTGACTCTAGAATTCTCAGACTCTTCAGAATTTCCTTCTGGAATGTGGCAGCATAGAACAACTGTCCTCTGATACCTGACCTGCTGTCCATCTTCTCATTCCTGACCATATCTTGTACCTTGTAGTGAATTGAAAAGTGTCCCTCAAAATATATGTCCAAATCTTAATTCCTGGTACCTTTAAATGCAACCTTATCTAGAAATAGAGTCTTTGTGGATGTAGTTTAGTTAAAATCTCAAGAAGAGGTCACCTTTGATGTAGGGTGGGCACTAAATCCAATGGTTGCATGAGAGAAAGGAAAGGGATTTTATATTCAGTGACACTGGGGAGAAGGCCATGTGAAGACAGAGACATAGATTGGGGTTATGCAGCTACAAACCAAGAAGACCAGTGATTTCTGGCAACCACCAGAAGTTGAGAGAGAAGCATAGAATGAATTTCCCCTCAGCTTTCAGAAAGAACCTCCCCCATTGACATCTCAATTTCAGACTTCTGGTTTCCAGAACTCTGAGAGAATAAATTTCTGTTGTAAGCTACAAAATTGTGATGGCAGCCCTAGGAAACTACCACATACATCAAGTGATTTTGTATTCATCAGAATGGACTCCTCAGATCATGAATCACAGCTCTGACCTTACTCCCTGGAATCAGTCATCCCTTGGATACCACTTGGGCTAATGGGTAGACACCAGCTCAGTCAACTTTCAGGCTCTGAAAGTGGACTTGAGGGGATTTAGGCAAGGGAGTTCAGAGGTTCTGGGTATGCATGTATATAGTTTACAAGGATGAAGGTTCTGGTTGGTACTTCCCTTTGGTCTTGAGGAGTCCTGCTCCATGGGCAGCTGGAGGAGTGTTAGAGTAGGACCTGCTAAGAGACCCCCTTTTTTAAGCTCTAAGGGCGGTATTGCTAATGGTTTATTTCTGTTTAGCTTATCTCAACTTTCAGCAGCATTCTGTCCAGTTGTCCACCTTCTCCTCCCTGAAATGTTTTCCTCATTGACACCTGTGACCAATCGTTTTCCTGGTGTTATTACCACCTCACTGGCCACTTCTTCTCAGTCTCCTTTGCTGACTCCACATCTTTAAACATTGTGGTGCTCCACTTCTCTTCTTTGTCTATACCCTGTCTTCAGTATTCTCATCTGCTTTCCTTTTAAAATAAAAACCATCTAAGTGCTCACGACTATCAGATTTTTATCTTTAGCTCAGAGCTCTCCACTGAGCTCCTGACTTTTATGTTAGATCCAATTACCTGTTTTATGTCTTACTTGGAGCATTTAGTAGGCTTTTAAAAATTCACATGCCCAAAGGAATTGCTTGGTGCCCCTAACCCTGCTCTTCCTTTAGGCTTCCCAATCTCTATTAATGGTATTTTCATGTAGCTGGGTGATCAGGTCAAAAGTCTTAGTGGTGGTCTTGATTTGCCTTTTTTCTCACTCTCTGAATTCAATTTATTGACGAGGTCTGTCAGTTGGGTCTCTTCTCCATCACTCTCCCCCTTGCACCCTACAGTTGAGCCACATTGACTCTTTTGGTTTCTCAAATATTCCAAGCTTAATTCTGACTCAAAGGCTTCACACTTGTGCTTTTCTCTTCTTGTATGCCAGATCTTTGCAGCTGGGAGCTCTAATTTTTCAGGCCTCTGCTTTCCATTCTTCTATTCAAAATAGGCATGTATTTTCCCAGCCACTCACTATCCAACTATCCTGTTTTAAATTTTCTAAGCTTAATGAGGGCATTAATCATATCTTATTTGTTATATGTTCTCAGTGCCAAGATTATAGAGGGTAGATTATAGAGGTATGTAAACAACTATAATACAAGACAGAAAGTGGCAATATTTCACAGGAAAGGTAGATATAAACTGCTATGAGTGTTCAGAGCTGGAGATTAATTGCATATGGTGAGCTCAAGGAAGTCTTCAAGGAGGAGGCCAAATTTGAGTTGGGTTTATACAGAGGGGCAGTGGTAGAGATGGAGTGAAAAAGACATTCTATTTGTAAGCAAAGATCTAGAGATGGCAATCTTGGAGTGCATGTGGAGAAGAAGAAGTTGTTTCAATGGAAGGATTGGGGAGGAGCAAATGTAGAAAACAAGGTTGGGGTTTCTGTTGAAGCCAGTGCATTCAGTGCCTGTATGGAAGACTGGCGAACATGGCATACTGGGGAGTCATGGGAGGGTTTTGTGTAGGGGAGTGAAATAATTGAAGCAGTGTAGTTCTGGAAGGTTTTTGGGAATTGTGTAAAAATGGATTGTAGCGAGGAGAGGTTGTAGGTGGTATGCTGGGGAAGTCAGTTATGAGGGAAGCACACTTCCAGAGGGGCCTTGGACCCCAAGTAAGAGAGGGAGGTGGTAGTGGGGTTAGAGAGGGAGACGGGAGTATGATAGAGAGGATGAGGCAGAATCAACAGGACTTGGCAACTAATTTTTCTGACAAAATGTGGTACTTCTTTTAAGCTTTCTGTTTGAGTATTTATTTCACTGTTAATTGCTGTTAGCTGTGGCATTAATCTTAGTAATTGCAATCATTTGAATGTTTGATAAAAGCTATTATATTAATATGCACAATTTTGTAATCAGTTTTGTCATAATTCTTAAAAGCTAAGTAGCAGATGCCTGCTTTCAGAGGATGATAATGAATCACATGCTAGATACAATTATGAACTTAAAATTGCTCTCACACCGTACATTTCCAAGGACAGTAATTCCTCAGGATGCTATTTAAAATACAGAGAGCCAAATTTCATCCTTCATTGAATGCACAAATCTTTTGAACTGTGATTCCTGTCAATTGGAAGAATTTTTTTTTTCTCTATTGGTATTAGAGAGAGAGGAAGGGAGAGGGAGAGATAGAAACATTGATGAGAGAGAATGTCGATTGGCTGCCTTCTGCATGCCCCCCACTGGGGATCAGGCTCACAATTTGGGCATGTGCCTTGACTGGTAATCGAACCGGCAACCTCTTGGTGCATGGGTCGATGCTCAACCACTAAGCCACACTGGCCAGGCTCAACTGGCAGAATTTAAATCCCATCAAATATAACAAACCTTTCCATGCACACTAGTTTTTTTCCCACCAGAAATATTTTTATATTATATTTTATTGCACAGATGTGATCATAGATTATAGATGTGTGTGTACGTGTGTGTGTGTGTGTGTGTGTATGGATTTATGCACTGATGTCTATTGTAAGCGACAGATATATAGTAAATTCTGATAAGTCATTGCTAGGTGTTGAGAGATATAGATTAACTTATAGTGTACTTAATTTAAACATGTCTTAATAAGCTGTATTATAATGAGGTTCTATTCCTTTGAAATTTTTTGGCTTCTTTATATATGAAAGTCTCACTAGGCCATCGGAATTAACAAATTTTTTATTATATTTAAAGTTAAGATTTGCATTTTAGACCTTTGTGGTTGCTAGTGCAGACTCTGGGGACAGAGTGTCTGGTTTGATTCAGATTTCAACACCATCCAGTTGTCTGATTTAGGTAGTAATATACTTGACCTTTTTGTGCTTTAATTTCTTTTTTTTAAAAAATATGTTTTTATCGATTTTTTTTTAAAGAGAGAGGAAGGGATCAAACAACAAGTGTTGGCGAGGGTGTGGAGAAAAGGGGACTCTAGAACACTGCTGGTGGGAATGCAGACTGGTGCAGCCACTATGGAAAACAATGTGGTGTTACCTCAAAAAATTAAAAATTGAACTGCCATTTGACCTAGTGATCCCACTACTAAGAATACACCCTAAGAAGCCTGAAACACCAATCAGAAAGAATATATGTACCCTCATGTTTGTAGCAGCACTATTTACAATAGCTAAGATCTGGAAACAGCCCAAATGTCCATCAGAAGATGAATGGATAAAAAAGCAGTGGTACATATACACAATGGAGTACTATGCAGCTATAAGAAAGAAAGATCTCTTATCCCTTGAGATGACATGGAGGGACCTGGAAAGTATTATCCTAAGTGAAACAAGCCAAGCAGAGAAAGACAAATATCACATGATCTCACTTATTTGTGGAATATAATGAACATAACAGTCTGAGGAACAGGTTAGTCCCACAGACGTGGAAGTGGGGTACAGACTGACAATCCCCTAAAGAGGGGGTTGGGGGGAGAGATAAACCACAGAACTTATATGCATGTATGCATGAACAATGGACAAGAACAACAAAGGTGGGGACAGGGTGGGGAGGGGCGAATCAGTGGTGGAAAAAGGAGAAACATCTGTAACAAAAATAAATAAATAAAATAAATAAGTAAATAAGTAAATAAATAAAAAAAATTATTTTTCTCCAAGCATTTATATTGTTTTTAATATTATGTTGGCATCTAACCTTCAACCATGGACTGGAGATAGTATCAATGGTGATACTATTGTAACAGTTTTTTACCTATGCATATTTTTGCTGATAATCATGGATAATAAGGTCTCTTATTCAGAGCAGAATTGAGCCACCTTTGATAGCATCTTTTAAATATAATACAGAAAATTTTAAAAATCTAAAACAAAAAAAAAAAAAAAAGAAGAGAGGAAGGGAGAGAGAGATAGAAACATTGATGTGAGGGAGAAACATTGATGTGAGGGAGAAACATTGATTAGCTGCATTCTGCACGCCCCCTGCTGGGGATTTAGCTGGCAACTGGGGCATGTTCCCTGACCAGGAATCAAAATGGGACCTCTCAGTCTATGGGATGACACTCAATCCACTGAGCCATACCGGCTGGGCTGTGCTTTAATTTCTTCATCTGTAAAATGAGTAGGATAATTTTAGCTACCTATTATGATTATTATGAGGAATTAAATGAATTCATGTAAGGCCTAACACATAGTGAACACAATAGATATCAGCTACTATGACAGATCTCAAGTATATATTATGCATTGCTATCAAAGTTAAATTTAATATATTTACTAAATTATGATTCAGCAATTCATATACTTATATGACTACAGTACTAGGTAGAAATGACAGTTCCTTTAGAAATAATTCTATAGTATTTTCTGCCTTGAGAAGTAAAGAACATTATGTCTTTGTCCTATGTGAGTATCCCTCCAATTATAAATAAGAAGTAAAAATTGTGCAACTCCCTAACTGCGCTTGAGTATCTATTGTAAATGTAATAGGCAAACAATATCTAATGCTGGATTGTTAATAACATGCATTCAATTTTGGGGGGTAATATTTACTTTGTTGTTAACTACTATAAGCAGTTTACCAACTGTATCCTAATAATTTGAACTATTTAATAAAATATTTTCTTTTAATGATCACAATTCAATCATTAGTCTTATATTTACTAGTACTTGTCTTTTTTTTTTTTTTTTTTTTTATCCTCACCCGAGGACATTTTTCGATATTTTTGTTCAGATAGAGTGAGAGGGAGAGAGAGAGAGAGAAACATCGACGTGAAAGCGACACATCGAGTGGTTGCCACCCACACGACCCAACCAGGGCCGGGGACAAACTGCAACCAAGGTACGTGCCCTTAGTGGGAACCGAACCCGGGTCTCTCCGGACCGCAGGCCGACGCTCTAACCGCTGAGCCAAACTGGCCAGGGCACTAGTACTTGTCTTAAACTTTAAGAATAAAACAATAGAATAAAGAGAGAAGAAAATTTTTATTTTTTATGTCAATCATATTTTTTCTATATTTACAAAAAGAGAAAGGAAATCCAAAACAGAAACAAGAAGCCAAAGGAAGCATTCCATTCATCCTTGTGAAACTACTGCCATTTCCAGTTTTCCACTGGCTGTTTTCTTCTTTGGGTGGCAGAGTCCTCAAATGAGAGGTTTGCATGCCGTGAACACAGTGAACACATTTACATCATGTTTTAATCCCCATTTTGTACGGTGTTATTACTACTCAACAAAAATGACCATGTTGTTTTACTTTTCAAATCCTTGGCCATATTCTCATTCTCTTCCTATTCTTCCTAATAGTGGGCATTCCTGATGCTAGCACTTAGGTCTCATCTCTTCCTTTTTTCCTAAAATTAAAAAAATTTTTTTAATTGATTTTTTTTTCTAGAGAGAGGGAAAGGGAGAGAGACATAGAAATATTTATTTTATCCTCACACAAGGACATTTTTCCATTTTTTGTTCAGATAGAGTGGGAGGGAGAGAGAGGAACAGAGAGAGAGAGAGAAACATCGATGTGAAAGTGACACATCGAGTGGCTGCCACCCGCACGACCAACCAGGGCCGGGGACAAACTGTAACCAAGGTACGTGCCCTTAGTGGGAACTGAACCTGGGTCTCTCTGGACCGCAGGCGGACGCTCTAACCACTGAACCAAACCGGCCAGGGCGAGACATAGAAATATTAATGTGAGAGAGAAACATCGATTGGCTGTCTTCTGCACGCCCCCGCCCCCCTTCCCCGGGGGATCAAGCTGGCAACCCAAGCATGTGCCCTGACCAGGATTAAAAACAGGATCTCTCAGTCCATGGGATGATACTCAGTCCACTAAGCCACACCAGGCAGGCTCCTTTTTCTCTTTTACTACATTTATTCTTTTGGAGACAATACCTATATTTTTTACTTTAATTACATGGTTGTGATTCACATTCTTTAGCATTAGCTCTGACTTTTTTATTGCCTATGTGACATCTCAGGGCAGTCGTAACAAAAAGCACAAATTGAGTGGCTTAAAATAACAGAAATGTACTCTCTCACAGTTCTGAAGGCCACAGATTTGAAATCAGGATGTCAGGAGGGCTTCGCTCTCTCTGAAGGCTCCAGAGGAAAACCCTTTCTTTTCTCCTCAGTTTCCCACTGGCTCTTGGCATTTCTTGGCTTCCTTGGCTTATGGCCACATTATTCCAATCTCTGCCTCTGTCTTCACAGTGCCTCCTCCACTGTGTGACTCTCTCCTCTGTGTCTCCTCTTTGTGTCTTTCTTAAATGGACACTCATCATTGAGGTTAAAGGCTACCTGAATAATCCAGGACATCTCTTCATCTCAAAATCCTTAATTTAATGACATCTGGGAAGACCCCTTTCCCAAAGATGGTAATTCACAGATTTGGGGAATTAGGACATGCATGTATGTTTCTGGGAGTTATCATTCAATTCACCACAGCAGGTATAAGAAAAACACTGTATAATCAAATGGCAAATGACAGTACCAGACCTCGGTGCTGGGTATTAGTAGAGGAGGAGGGGAGTGGGGAACTAGAGCACACGTGCCCTGTCTAAAGCGGCCAGCCTCTCCTCAGCTCTAGCTGACTGCTGACATGGGGGCCTGCACACCCACTATTGCCAGTTCTTCTGTTATCCCCAGGGAATGTGGAATTCCAGACTTTTATGTGGTGGCAACTGATTAAAATTTAAAAATCTTCTTAGTAAGTAACACTGTGAGAAAACAAACTTGTCCATGGATCAGATCTGGCAAGCTGCCAGCTTGTGACCTCTTGTCCCCTGTCTGATTTTCAGAGAGCAGCTCTGATGAGAAGGGCAGAGAACCTTCACTCTGCAGGTGAGAGAAGGAGTAACTGTAAAGACAGCTGAGAGGGGAAGAAAGATGCTAATGTTACTTTTGATTGGCTGTTCTCTGCTGTTTCAATTCAAGGAGAAACAAATAATTTCTAAACCTGAAAAGGTCAGTTTCTTGTTGATGTCCTCTGGTAAAATTTTAAAGTTGAGAATTGTGCAACAGTGCTGTTTAATAGTGTCTGTAAACTTTTGGGAGGCAGTTAGAAACCTCTTTTTTATGTACCATTCAAACTTGATTTTTTTTTAAAATACATTTTTTCTTTATTGGTTTTAGAAAGAGAGGAAGGGAGAGGGAGAGAGAGAGAGACACATTGATGAGAGAGAACATCGATTGGCTGCTTTCTGCATACCCCTCACCTGGGATCGGGCCCACAACCTGGGCAGTTGCGCTGACCAGGAACCGAACTGGTGACCTATTGGTGCATGGGTCAATGCTCAACCAGTGAGCCACACTGGCCAGCCCAAACTTGATTTTTAGACTTGATTCTTTTTCTTTATGCTTTTAGCAGCAGAGTGAGTATTAACATGACTTGGTGTCCCAGCCCTTCTGAAATATATGCAGTGTCCTGGACATTCTGTGCTCTCTGTGATCTTCAACCCTTTCGACACTGTGCACTCAATCCCAATTCCTGTTGGCTTCGTTAAGTCATAACTTTCTCATTAGTCTTTCCTAAAGCCCTAAGGCTGTGTTGGATGCTCTCCTTACTAAACCTTGGAATGGTGGTTCTCAGTGGGGGCAGTATTGCCTCCTGGGAATAGTTTGAAATTAATGGAGACTTTTTCAGTTGTCACAAAGAGGTGTTACTGGAATTTTGTGTGAGTGAGCAGTATGCTGGCATCCTGTAATTCAAAGGACATTTCACACAATAAAGAAATGTCTTACATTTGTATGACCTTTGAATGCCCTGCTGGACATTTGCATAGTTAGGGCTGAACTTTCATATAATTGGAGAATACATTTTATTCTAAATCATCTGTAACATTGGTACCAAACAAAAGAGTAAAACTTGTGACTGACTCTCTCTGGAATGGCTTTTTTCCCTTCAAAATACTTGGGCTACGAAACAACTTACTAAGTGTGATTCACCCTTTTTAGTGGGCTTAACTTGTGATTTAACCAATGTGGCCTTCCCTGCAGTCCTGCCACTTGGTCTGGAGGCCCTCATACAAAGCAAATTGACCCCGGCTTCACAAACCACATTGTTTTGCCTGAAAATCCAGTATAAAAATTTTTCCCTGTGTTTCTTTAGATGTCCATTGAGACTCCTAGCATCCTTCACGGGCAGTACAAACTACACTGTTGATTTTGACACTCTTTAAATAATATGTATTTTTTCAACCCAAACAGCAAATCAATAGGGTCTTGATGACTGGCCATCATAATTGACTACCCATGCACTGAATTCTCCACATTGCTCATAAATGTTTATCTTGCTTTATGGTAGTCACTTTAGGAGTGAAAAGATACTATTCATTTCAAACGGCATCTCTTCTTTTACAGAATTATTATTTTCTTTTGTGGACAAAAGTTTGCTCATTAGAATGGCAAGGGGCTTGGGGAAGTCAGAGCACCTGGAAGTCATAGCACTTTGAAGACTAGATTAAACTTCACTTTCACTTATTTGCATGTATGCATAACCAATGGACATAGACAACAAAGCTGGGGGTGGGGGAGAGATGGAGAGGAGGGTGTCAATGGGGGAAAAAGGAGAAACATTTGTAATAAAAATAAATTAAAAACATAAATAAATAAACTTCACTTTCCCCAGGGCTGTCTGTGGCAGGAAGGTTGCATGTGGGGATCTACAGCCTAAGATGGTTGGTTCTGTGTACGACCCAGCTGTTAAAAAACTAGGCAGTAAGCATTGACCATTTGACTCCTCTGTAGACTATGTGGTTTCTTTTCCCTGAAATGAGCTTACCAACTTCTTGAAAGACTCTGAGCCAGAACCACCTAGCTAAGTCACTCCCAGATTCCTGACCCACAGAAACTGTGAGATAATTGCTATAATCTGAATGTTTGTGTCCACCCAAATTCATATGGTGAAATTCTAATGCCCAAGGGGATGGTATTAGAAGATGGGGCCTTTGGGAGGTACTTAGATCACGAAGGTAGAGCTATCATGAATGGGATTAGTGTCTGTATGAAAGATGCTCCAGAGAGATCCCTAGGCCTTTACAGTACATGAGAATACAAAGAGAAGTCTGTGGCCAGGAAGTGGGCCCTCATCCAACTATGCTGGCACCTTGATCTAGGACTTCCAGCTTTCAGAACTCTGAGAAATACCCAGTCTGTGGTGTTTTGTTATAACAGCCTGAACCAACTAAAACAATAATAAATGCCTGATGTTTTAGGCTGCTAAATTTTGAGATTATTTGTTGCATAGCAATAGATAACTAATACATATCAGGATACAATTCTGTATATTAAACTTTCCCTGTTTAAATTGCTGGTGTTCTTTCTGTTTCCTGACTGATATAAACATGGAAACAAACAAAAGGAAATATATCAATGAAATTTGATAATAAATATTTCTATATAATGCAGTAAAAATATCTATTTTAATTAAGTCACTTAAAAGAACTTAAAAAAAAATGAATCTTAAAAGAAAAAGCATATTTTTAAAAGCCATATGTATTATAGCCATTATGGAAAACAGAATGGAGTTTCCTCAACAATTTGAAATAGAACTATCATGTGATCCAGCAATCCCACTTCTGGGTATATATGCCAAAAAACCCCACAACTGCCTTCAAGAGAGATCTGCACTCCCATATTCATTGTAGCATTGTTTATAATAGACAAGATATAGAAACAACCTAAGTCCTGCCTAGCCAGTGTGGCTTAGTGGTTGAGCGTTGACCCATGCACCAAGAGGTCACCAGTTTGATTCCCTGTCAGGGCACATGCCCAGGTTGTGGGCCTGATCCCCAGTGGGGGGCATGCAGGAGGTAGCCGGTCGATTTCTCTCTCATCAATGTTTCTCTCTCCCTCTCTCTCTCTCCCCCTCCCTTCCTTTCTCTCTCAAATCAATAAAAAAAAAAAAAGAAAGAAAGAAAAGAAACAACCTAAGTCCTAAGTGTCCATTGCTGGATGAACGGATAAAGAAAATGTGTGTGTATGTGTATGTGTATGAACATCATTCAGCTTTAACAAAGAAGGAGATCCTGCCATTTGCAACAACATAGATAAACCAGGAAGACATTATGCTAGGTAAAATAAACCAGACAGAGAAAGACAATTACTGCATGATCTCATTTATATATGGAATGTAAAAGAAAAAAGTCAAACTCAAAGTAATAAAGAATACAAGGGTGGTTGTCAGGGACAGGGGGTGGAATAAAAGGGAAGATGTTGGTCAAAGGGTATCAACCTTCAGTAATGAAATGAGTAAGTTCTGGAGACCTACTTGAACTTTTCTAAGTAGATCTCAAGTGTTCTCATCACAAAAGAAAGGGTAATTATGTGAGGTGATGAATATGTTAATTAGCTTGATTGTGGTAATTTTTCCACAATGTCTATCAAAACATCTCGTTGTACAACCTAAATATATACATTTTTATTTGTCAGTCATACTTCAGTAAAGCTGGAAAAAAGCATTATATATATGTAAATATTTTAAAAAGGCATATATATAATATATATACATACACACATTTATATATAAATAAAATGAAAGATGTGTCAAATCCAACCATCAGTCATTTAAATAAAAGGACATTTATTGGTCTTAACTTGAAGAAACAAATTACCTGAGTAATACTACATGTATCAAGTTGTAGGCTTTAGCAGACCCTCAGCCACCTTTTTTGATATCAGCTGTAAAGTTATAGACAGCTCTATTACCTGATCCTTGGCATTACAGCCAATAATGGCTTTCAGAGGCTAAGGTTCTGCACCTTACCATTTAAATAGTTTATTTTGGGGTGGGGGGATGGAAAGTCAGTTGTATAGTTTCTATAGAACCGGAAGTCCTTTACTCAAAATGACTCCTGACCATTTATTCATGTGTCAGTCTAAACTTGTGAAATAATTGCTCTTCCAATCACAAGCAAATAGGGCGGTGGCCATATAGTCAGCTATTGGTTGGACTTCAGGTAGCTGAGAAAGTCAGCCTTTGGCTACTGTCATTTATAACATAGATTACCATTACAAGAAAGAAAGCAAAGATTCAGGATTGGTGAAGAAAGCAACGAAGTATTATATGGGAGAATATAGTGGCAGCCAAGAGTTTAAGTACCTTGCCAAAGGTGAATTTAGTAAGTGGTGGGGCTGGCATTTAAACTCAGGCTCTCTGGCTCCAAAGTGTTTGCTTGTGTAGCTATAGGAATTCAAGGAAAGGAATCATAGGGGAGGCAAGGTAGAGAGTGATTTATTCATCAAGGCCCAGCCTAAAACCCACTTCCTCTGTGAATCCTTGATTTATTTTAGCTAGATATAATTCCCTCTGCTCTGAACAACTCTAACTCAGAGCATCAATTCCAGTAATCCCATAACATTTATTGCAAATGGCCACAGAATACAGCTATTTGTGTGCACAAATCCATTGAGATTTTTTTACATTGAGGTATTTTATAATTTTTATGCATAATCAGAAATTTTACAAGTTCAATTTTAAATGGATGTAGAGATTGCTATTTAAAGCAACTTTTTTTTTTTTCCATCCTCACCCGAGGACATTTTTCCACTTTTTGTTCAGATAGAGTCGGAGGTGGAGAGGGAGAGAGAGAGAGAGAGAGAGAGAGAGAGAGAGAGAAACATCTCCGTGAAAGGGACACATTGAGTGGCTGCCACCCGCATGACCAACCAGGGCCAGGGACAAACTGCAACCGAGGTACGGGCCCTTAGCGGGAACCGAACCCGGGCCTCTCGGGACCGCAGGCCTACGCTCTAACCGCTGAGCCAAACTGACCAGGGCAAGCAACTTTGATAATATTTATCAAAATTAGAAATGGGTACAACCTTTGGTCCAGCAATCTATTTCTGGGAATTTATTATACAGATATACTTGTAAAATGATAGATGTACATAGCTGTTCTTTGCAGAATTGTTTATAATAGCAAAAACAGCTGCTAATATTTTTCTAGGAGTAGTAAATGCTATTTCTTAAACATTTTCATTTCTTTTCCCTGGATAAGATTGCTGTTCTTGGATCCCTTGTGGTTGGGTAGGGCCAGTTTTTGACTTGTGAACGGAAATGAAATATATTGCTTTGAGGACAGGGCATTTAATTATTTATTTTTATTTTTTTAATCCTCATCCGAGGACATTTTTCCATTTTTTGTACAGACAGAGTGGGAGGGAGAGAGAGGAAGAGAGAGAGAGGGAAACATCTATGTGAAAGGGACACATCGAGGGCCGGGGACAAACTGCAACCGAGGTACATGCCCTTAGTGGGAACCGAACCCGGGCCTCTCCGGACCGCAGGTGGACACTCTAACCGCTGAGCCAAACCGGCCAGGGCAGGATAGGGCATTTAATAGCCAATATAGAACCCTCCAGAGCCTTTTCCCTCCACCACAGTGACTGGCAATATATATATATTTTTATTAGAGTTAATTTAATTTTATTTATTTTCATTTTTAAATTAATTAATTTATTTTTGTTACAGATGTTTCTCCTTTTCCCCCCACTGATTCCCCCTTCCCTCCCTCCCTGCCCTGTCCCCAGCTTTGTTGTCCATGTCCATTGTTCATGCATCCATACATATAAGTTCTGTGGTTTATCTCTCCCTCACCACCCCCTCTTCTGGGAATTGTCTGTACCCCACTGTGACTGGCAATATTTGAAATGAAGATTCCTCCATCAGCCTTAGTCAGATATAAGAAGACACGAAGCTGAGCACCTGGCCAAACTGCATCTGACATCTAGCATGAGTGAAAAACAATCTAACACCCTTCATGAACTCAAAGTGGTAGCTTCTTGATAGGGAGTTTGCAGGGGTTATGGTAGAAAGTTGGAAAGAAGCTTTTAGTTGGGATGGGATTTTCAGGTACCACTTAAACAATTCACAATCAGGCTGTTAACATTGTCACAGATAAAATATGAAACCTGGAAACTTTTGCCACCTGTTAAATTCTAATTTGAGCTATGTCTAAAAGTTTTAAAAACATAGGACGACTATTAATTTATATTCTTTATAATTTGAAGTTATCTAAATGGAACAATCATAGGAATGTACTTTTCATTTTTTTATCCTCACCCGAGGACATTTTTTCCATTTTATGTTCAGATAGAGTGGGAGGGAGAGAGAGGAAGAGAGAGAGAGAGAAACATCGACGTGAAAGGGACACATCGAGTGGTTGCCACCCGCACGACCCAACCAGGGCTGGGGGCAAACTGCAACAGAGGTACGTGCCCTTAGCGGGAACCAAACCCGGGTCTCTCTGGACCGAAGGCCGATGCTCTAACCGCTGAGCCAAACTGGTCAGGGCATACTTTTCATTTTTAATGTTCATGGTTGTTTTGCAGACAAGTCTCATCACTTAACACAGTAACTAATGTGTGTTAGTTATATAACACCAACTGATACAAACTGTAAAGATAAGCAACTGATCTTACAAATTTATCAAGATGGACTGGCTGGTGTGGCTCAGTAGTTGAGTGTCAACCCATGCATCAAGAGGTCGCCGGTTCCATTCCTGGTTAGGGCACATGCCCAGGATGTGAGCCCAATCCCCAGTGGGGGCATGCAGAGGTGGACTGTCAATGTTCTCTTTCTTCAATGTTTCTATCACTCTCTCTCTCTCCCCCTTGCTTCCTCTCTAAAAATCAATAAAGAAAACAACAGCAAAAAAAAACAAAACAAAACAAAAAACAAATTTATGTCTGATATGGTTGTGTAGGAACACAACATAACATAAACTTACTGTGCAGGAGTTTTTTATTTTTCAAGAAATGTTGTTCCTTTGATGGTTAGAGATATCTTTTTTAGAATATGGAAACCATTATGCTGTGAAAGAAACATTCCCCACTTAGAAATTCACATTTTTATATACATTGCCCAAGAAATGGTCAATTACCAGCTCTGTCCCTTCTCCCAGCTCATTAACTGAGGCTTATTTTTTCTCTAGATTCTAACTATTCATCATGTTCAAATCAGCTTTATGCTGCTTTATACTTGACTCATTTTAATTTAGTTTGAACCTTTGAACTTCTTTCTTATACCTGGCATTAATCTTTTTTCCACAAATGAAAATGCTGTTTGACTGAAAATATCAATAATTGCATTTGAGCCAGACCCATTTTTTTTTTTCTGCAGGTTACTTCCTGCTCTAAATTGTAGTCAACAGTATTGCAGGCTCACTGCCTTCAGTGATCATGAAACTGGTCCTCTTCTTGCCTTTAGAACTCTCACTAGGGAGTGAGGATTGCACTGGATTCTTACTTGGGGATGGAAAATCCTAGCTGCATTAGGCTTGCCCTAGAGCATCAACATCTCCTTGTTTTCCTTGATTAAAAGACATTTCAAAATTGTATCAGTGAGTATAACTAAGTGACACACAAAGGGTTTCTTACTGATATAGAAATAGAATTTTAAAAACTGTAACAACTACATCAAAAAATCAAATGAACATGCAGCTAGTTAAATCAAATGTGCATTTAGAAATCAGTATTTATATCTGAGAAAATCAAGTGTGCTTAAAAAAAATACTGTTGTTGCCCTGGCCGTTTTGGCTCAGCGGTTGGAGCATTGGCCTGCAGACAAGAGAGTCCCGGTTCTCGCTAAGGGCATGTAAAAAAAAAAAAAAAAATACTGTTGTTTTTACTTATGCTCTACTGCCTCATTTGTAGTTGAGTTACTAAGTGATACAAATTTATCAGAAGGTCATTTTTTGGGACAGGATTTAAAAAAATTTTTTCTCAGCAATCTGGGTAAATACTTATATATAACATATGATTAGAGAATTCTATCTTCATTTTTTGTTCCAAAAGAGGGAAACACGTAAAATATAAAGATTCTGTTACTTGTTTATGCATTTTTTATTTACTAACATTTTATTTGGACTTTCTCTTACATTTCTTAGTTTTGTTTTGTTTTTCCCCTCTGGCCAGCTCTAGGGGACAACTTAACAAAATATCCTTTGGTTGAGTGATAAATAGACAACTGTACTAGAAAAAGTATGTCAAATGAGACCACACAGTTAGAATAATTGTTGTCTAATGCAGTTTTGGTGGTATTTGCTTCTGTTCACAGAATCTACTTGAATACAGTCGTTGTCCATGATTTCAGGCTCTCAAGATCTGTGGGGGCATAAAATTGTAATGCTTGCACAGAGGCAAAGAAGATGTAGAGGGCACAGATCAACCTTATATAATGAATAAATGAATGCCGAACTCTGAAGTTCTGCACCCGCTCTCAGACCACAGCTGGGCATTTGGGAAGATACAGAAACAAAAGTCAGAGCTGCACCACCTCACATACCAATTCAGTCAAGTTTTCCTTCATGGACTTGGTGCATTTCTTATATAAATTATTATTGTAAGTCTTTCTATCTTGCCATTCTTCTTAACATGTCTGTCAAACTTATCTTTCCTGTTCTTTGCTTTGAATCAGTAAACTATAAGAAAACTATTTGTTATTCAATATTGTGTGCATCTATATCTTGTAAAAATGAAGGTGGATTGTGAGATATATTCTGACACAATTAGCTGGTTGAGACCATAAAGTATGAACACATCCTTGTGGATAAGATCTCTCACTATTGTTATAAAGGCAACTTAACCTCAATAGATATCAGTACATGAAAGGCAAACCTACAGCAGATTGGAGAAGGGTTCTGAGAATTCAAGGACAGTAGATATTTATGCATAAACTTTTTTTTTTTGGCAGGTGTAAGAAGGATCACCAAGTTACTACCCACCACAGGACTCAGAATGCATTGGATTCTGCAAGCTCTGAAGACATACTCATCTCTTATAAATTAGGTTTTCTAGTTTATTTCTTGTTATAGCCAAGTCATTATTAGATTTCACTTATAAATGAAATCATATGGTATTTGTCTTTCTTTCTCTGACTTATTTTACTTAGCACAATGCCCTCAAGTTTCCCCTATGTTGCTGCAAATGGCAAGATTTTTTCTTTTTCATACCTGAATAATATTCCATATAAGGTGGGGAAAAGTAGGATTATAGTCATTCATATGGAAAATAATATAATTAATAAATAATAATACAAGAATAAACTCTGTGTTTTGCATACTTACAACTATAAACCTACTTTTGCCCCACCCTGTATATATATCACATTTTCTTTATTCATTCATTTATTGATGGACGTAAGTTGTTTCCATGTGTTGGCTGTGGTAAATAATGATGCTATGAACATGAGGTGCAGATATCTCTTCAACACAGTGCTTTAATTTCCTTTAGATATATTTCCAGGAAGTGGAATGGCTGGATCATACAGGAGTTATAGTTTTAATTTTTTGAGGTAACTCAATATTGTTTTTCCTAGTGGCTGTACCAATTTATAGTCCCAACAACAGGCATAAGGCTTCCCTTTTCTCTACATCGTTGACAACACTTGTTATTTCTAGATTTTTAAAACAGGTAATAGCTATTCTAACAGGTGTGAAATAATATGTCATTGTGGATTTGATTTGCATTTTCCTGATGATTGGTGATGTTGAGCAACTTCTCATGTACCTGTTGGCCATCTGTATATCTTCTTTGGAAAAAATGTCTATTCAGATTCTCTGCTCATTAAAATTTTTTTTTGTATTGAGTTGTATGAGTTCTTTATGTTTTGGATATTAACCTGTATCAGACATAGAATCTGCAAATATTTTTTCCCATTTTGTAGGTTGTCCTTTCATTTTATTGATGGCTTCCTTTGCTGTGCAGAAGCTTTTTAGCTTGATATAGTCCCACTTGTTTATTTTTACTTTTGTTGTCAAATTCAAGAAAACATCACTAAGATAAATGTCAAGGAGCTTACCATCAATGTTTCTTCTTTTTTTTTTCCCTAGAAATTTTATTGTTCAGGTCTTACATGAAAATTTTTAATTAATTTAGAGTTGATATTTGTGTGTGGTATAATATAGGGGTTCAGTTTTATTCATTTACATGTGGCTATCCAGTTTTCCCAACACCATTTATTGAATAAACTGTCTTGTCCCTATTGTATATTCCTGGTTTATTTGTTGTAAATTAATTGACCATATATGTATGGGTTTATTTCTGGGATCTCTATTACATTCCATTGATCTATGTGTCTGTTTTCATGTCAATACCATATGGGCTTGATTACTATAGCTTTGTAATATAGTTTGAAATTAGCACGTGTGATGCCTCCAACTGTGTTTTTCTTTCTTAATATTGCTTTGGCTATTTGGGGTCTTTTTTTTATTTAGGGTTTTTTTGGTTCTATTTCTGTGAAAAATGCCACTGGAATTTTGATGCAGATTGCATTGAATCCGTACATTGTTTTGAATAGAATGGACATTTTAACAATATTAATTCTTCCAATACATGAGCACAAAATATCTTTTCATTTACAGTGATACCTCGGTTCTTGAACGCCTCGGTTTTCGACCAAATCGGTATTCGACCAGGAGATTCGAGAAACTTTTGTCTCGGAATCCGAACAAATATTTGGAACTCGAACTTCTGAGATGAGCCGAGTTGAGCCGAATGGCGTTCATTCGGCCCAGCGCGCCTTGCTTGCGTCATCAGTGTGAGTGCAGAGAGAGAGTCACGCTTTGTGGAGTCACGCTTTCCTATTGGTTTCATTGCTTCGGTTCTCGAACAATTCGGTTCTCGACCATCCTCCTGGAACGAATTATGTTCGAGAACCGAGGTATCACTGTATTTGTGTTTTCTTCATTTTCTTTTATCAATGTCTTATAGTTTTCAGTGTACAGATCTTTCACCTTCTTGGTTAAAATTATTTCTATGTATTTTATTTTGTTTGATGCAGTTGTAAATGTGGTTTTCTTTCTTTTTCTTTTTTTAAAATCTTTTTTTTTTATTATTATTATTTTTTTTTATCCTCACCCGAGGACATTTTTCCATTTTTTTTTGTTCAGGTAGAGTGGGAGGGAGAGAGAGGAACAGAGGGAGAGAGAGAAACATCGATGTGAAAGGGACACATCGAGTGGCTGCCACCCGCACGACCCAACCAGGGCCGGGGACAAACTGCAACCGAGGTACGCGCCCTTAGCGGGAACCGAACCCGGGTCTCTCAGGACCACAGGCCGACGCTCTAACCGCTGAGCCAAACCGGCCAGGGCCTTTTAAAAAAATCTTTATTGTTGAATGTAGAATGTATTACAGATGTTCCTCATTTTTCCCCTATTGACCCCCTCCTCCCACTCCCGCCCCCCTCCCGCCTTTTCCCACACTACTGTCTGTGTCCATTGGTTATGCATATAAGTTTTTTGGTTTATTTCTTCCCACCCCCCAACCCCTTTCCCTTTGAGGTTTGTCATTCTAGCAATGAATTTGTACTTCTTAATCCCTTCACCTTTTTCACCCATTCCCCCAACCCCCCTCCCATCTGGCAAGCAACAAAATGATCTCTGTATCTATGAGAATGTTTCTGTTTCACCTGTTCATTTTGTTTGTAGATTCCATTGTTGATAACTATGTATTCATTGCCATTTTGTTTGTTCATATATATTATCTTTTTCTTCAAAAAGACCCTTCATCATTTCATATAATAACGGTTTGGTGGTGATGAACTCCTTTAACTTTTTCTTGTCTGGGAAACTCTTTATATGGCCATCAGTTTTAAATGACAGCTTTGCAGGATAGAGTAATCTTGGTTGTAGGTTCTTGCTTAGCATCACTCTGAATATTTCTTTTTTTTTTTATCCTCACCCGAGGACATTTTTTTCCCATTTTTTTTTGTTCAGATAGAATGGGAGGGAGAGAGAGAGAGAAACATCGACGTGAAAGGGACACATCGAGTGGTTGCCACCCACACAACCCAACCAGGGCGGGGGCAAACTGCAACCGAGGTACATGCCCTTAGCGGGAACCGAACCCTGGTCTCTCTGGACTCGCAGGCTGACGCTCTAACCTCTGAGCCAAACCGGCCAGGGCTCACTCTGAATATTTCTTGCCACTCCCTTCTGGCCTGCAAAGTTTTTTTGAGAAATCAGCTGACAGCCTTATGGGAACTCCCTTGTAGGTAACTAACTGCTTTTTTCTTGCTGCTTTGAAGATTCTCTCTTTGTCTTGAACCTTTTGTATTTTGATGATGATGGCTGTTGATGTGGGCCTCTTGTGGTTCATCTTGTTTGGGCCTCTCTGTGCTTCCTGGACTTGTACGACTGTTTCCTTCACCAAGTTAGGAAAGTTTTCTGCCATTATTATTTCAAACAGGTTTTCAATTTCTTGATCTTGCTCTTCTCCTTCTGGCACCCCCCAAGATGCAAATGTTGCCATGCTTGAAGTTGTCCCAGAGGCTTTTTACACTATCCTCATTTTTTTGGATTCTTTTTTTTTTTTTTTTTTCTGTTCTGATTGGGTGTTTTTTGCTTTTTTATATTCCAAATCGATGGTTTGCTTCTTGGCTTTACGTACTCTACTATTGAATCTGTGTAAATTATTCTTTATTTCAGTTAATGCCTCCTTCATTTCTGACTGTGCATCCATCATTTCTGACTGGTCCTTTTTTATGCTCTTGAGGCCCTCGCTAAGTTCAATGAGGTTCTCACTCAGTTCACTGAGCATCCTTATAAGCAGTATTTTGAACTCAGCATCTGTTAGGTTGCTTATCTCCATTTCGTTTAGCTCTTTTCTTGGGGTTTTATTCTGTTCTTTCATTTGGGACCTGTTTCTTTGTCTCATCATTTTGACTGCCTCCCTGTGTTTGTTTCTGTGTATTACTTAACGAGTGGTATGGGGCTAGCTGAGACCAGATGCTGCTTGTTTGAAAGAATTTAGGAAAAACCTGAAGCAGGATCCAAGACAGGCCAATCCTATGGTTAAGCAACTGGCAACAGCTTGGGTGGGCCTGAAAGTTGGGTGGGGCGGGGCCTCAGGGGATCACCAGGGCAGGGCTTCCAGTGTGACCCAGGTTGCTGGAGTCCCAGATATGATGGCTGTCTACCATCCCAGGGAAGGGCTCACCAAAGGACAAAGGCCTCTGACAGCACGTTTGTCCCGGAGAAAGCCCCCTCTCCAGCCCTCGCTCCAGTGCCAAACAGCTCAGTTCTTCCCGGTATGTCTCTGGTGCCCCTTGAGCTGCCTCCCCTCCAAGCTTAGAGGGAGTGAGTCTGATAAGTCCTTGCGTGGGCCCTTTAAGGAACTGCCTATGACTCCAGCCGTGTCAGCTTCCCTGAGCCTCAGTTCCTGCTGGTTTTCCAGCCAGAAGTTATGGGGACTTCTCTTTCTGGCACTGGAACCCTGAGCGGGGCACCTGGTATGGGACGAGGACCCCTCAGTCTTCAGGGAGGACCTTCCCAGCCGAGGTATCCTCCTGATTTTTATCCGCCACACGTAGGTGTGGGATCAGCTCGTCCATCTCCGCCCCTCCTACCAGTCTCGATGCAGTTGCTTCTTTAATTTCGTAGTTGTAGGACTTCCATTCAGCTTGATTTCAGGTGGTTTTGAATGAGGTTTGTTCTGTAGTTTAGTTGTAACTTTGATGTGGTTGTGGGAGGACGCAATACTGGGTTTACCTATGCTGCCATCTTGACCAGAAGCCTCTAAATGTGGTTTTCTTAGTTTCTCTTTCTTTAGTTATTAGTGTGTAGAAATGCAACAGATTTCTGTATATAGATTTTGTATTATGCAAATTTACTGAATTTGTTTATTCTAATCATTTTTTTGGTGGAGTCTTTGGGGTTTTCTATATATAGTATTGTGTCATCAGTAAATAGTGACATTTTAAGCACTTTTTAAAAAATATGTTTTTATTGATTATTTTTAGAGAGAGAGGAATGGAGAGAGAGAAACGATGATGAGAGAGAAACATCGGCTGTCTCCTGCATGCCCCCTACAGGGGATGAAGTCTGCAACCCAGGCACATGCCCTGCCTGGGAGTTGAACTGGGACCTCTCAGTTCATGGGACGATGCTCAATTCACTGAGCCACACTGGCTGGGCTTAACTACTTTTTGAAAACATTTCTGGATAACATAATGCTGTAAAAATGAATGTTTCACATCTTACTTTATATTTAATAACAAATTTTATGTAATTAATGAATAGTAAACAAATATTAAGTTACTAAAATCTAAGAAAACAATTTGCAAATTACTTAAATGTTGGGACATTGAAAGGGCTTATTGGTTATAAGACAGAAAATATAAGATTTGGCTGAATTTTGACTCCAAATGCCACACATTACTTGTTTGTTGACATAGCACTACCAATGGATAATTAAGGCATGTCCCCTATATTAGATGGGCTACTTTAAGGGCTATGACAAAAATTAAAGCATACAATAAGTGCCTTCCTATGACAAGTTGAGCAACATCAGGTTTAATTGTTATACTTTCAGATGACCAAGTATAAATTTATCTTGAATTCAGCCAAAACCTGAAATCAATTCTTCAATATTAAGCTTTTCAACTATATTCAGGGAAATATATCAGTTTCTTCTTTAAACAGAATATTCAAAACCAACTTCTCAAATCAACATGGCATGATTTTATCTTTGAAACAGTAAAAATTGTTTTAAAATCAATTTTATTTAAACATTCAAACCAAAGTTTAATGTAAAGCTAGTTGTGCGGAGTAGAGTATGTGCATTGGCACAAAGACCATTTGGAAACATTTGAAGATTCACCCTTACATGCTGTGTTTAGGGATGAACTTTTCATGGTCTCACTGCATATCTTTCCTTCACTGCAAATACATATTATGTATACTTAACTCTTTGTTTTTTAAAAACTCATCTTTATTGTTGAATGTATTACAGATGTTCCCCCTTTTTTCCCATTGACCCCCTTCCTCCCCATTCCTGCCCCCCTCCTGCCTTCCACACACTATTGTCAGTGTCCACTGGTTATACATATATGCATAGAAGATCTTTGGTTTATCTCATCCCACCCTCCCTCTCCCTTTCCCTTTGAGGTTCATCAGTCTAACAACTAGTTTGAACTTCTTAATTCTTTCATCTTTTTCACCCATTCCCACAGCCCCCACCCATCTCGCAAACAACAAAAAGTTCTCTGTATCTATGAGTCTGTTTCATTCTGCTTGCTCATTTTGTTTGTAGACTCAATTGTTGATAGATATGTATTAATCGCCATTTTATTGTTCATATTTTTGTTCTTTTCCTTCATGAAGACCCTTCAACCTTTCATATAATACTGGTTTGGTGGTGATGAACTCCTCTAGCTTTTTCTTGTCTGGGAAACTCTTGGTATGTCCATCGATTCTAAATGATAGCTTTGCAGGATAGAGTAATCTTGATTGTAGGTCATTGCTTTTCATCACTTTGAATATCTCTTGCCACTCCTTTCTGGCCTGCAAAGTTTCTTTTGAGAAATCGGCTGACAATCTTATGGCAGCTCCTTTGTAAGTAAGGGACTGCTATTCTCTTGCTGCTTTTAAGATTCTCTCTTTGGCCCTGGCCAGTTTGGCTCAGCGGTTAGAGCGTTGGCCTGCGGTCTGGAGAGACCCGGGTTCGGTTCCCGCTAAGGGCACGTACTTCGGTTGCAGTTTGTCCCCGGCCCTGGTTGGTCGTGAGGGTGGCAGCCACTCGATGTGTCCCTTCACGTCGATGTTTCTGTCTGTCTCTCCCTTCCTCTCTCTCCCTCCCACTCTATCTGTACAAAAAATGGAAAAATATCCTCAGGTGAGGATAAAAAAAAAAAAAAAAGATTCTCTCTTTGTATTTAAACTTTGGCATTTTGATGATGATGTGTCTTGGTGTGGACCTCTTTGGGTTCAATTTGTTTGGGACTCTCTGTGCTTCCTGGACTTGTATGTCTGTTCCCTTCACCAAGTTAGGAAAATTTTCTGTCATTATTATTTCAAATAGGTTTTCAATTTCTTGCTCTCTCTCTTCTTCTTCTGGCACCCTATGATGTGAATGTTGGCACACTTGAAGTTGTCCCAGAGGCTCCTTACACTATCCTCATTTTTTTGGATTCTTTTTCTTTTTGCCTTTCTGATTGGGTGTTTTCTGCTTCCTTATATTCCAAATCCATCATTTGCTTCTTGGCTTTACCTACTCTACTATTGATTCCCTGTAAATTATTCTTTACTTTAGTTAGTGCATCCTTAATTTCTGACTGGCCCTTTTTTATGTTGTTGATGTTCTCACTAAGTTTCTTGGAGGTCTCCTTAAGTTCCCTGAAGGTCTCCACTAAGCCCCTTGAATGTCTCACTAAGTTCCTTGAGCAACTTTATAACCTGTGTTTTGAACTCTGCATCTAATTGATTGCTTATCTCCATTTTGTTTAGTTCTTTTCCTGGAATTTTGTCCTTTTTTTTCAGTTGGGACATGTTTCTTTGTCTCCTCATTTTGGCTGCTTCCCTGTGATTGTTTCTATGTATTAGGTAGAGTTGCAATGTCTCCTAGGCTTTATAGGGTGGCCTGTTATTGTAGGTGTCCTGTTGGATCCAGTGGCAGTCTCCCTGATCACCCCAGTTGGGCCTTCATGGTGCACCCCTCATGTGGACTGTACACCCTTCTGTTGTAATTGAGTCTTGATTGCTGTTGGTATGTCAATAGGAGGGATTTACTAAGGCTAATCAGCTGCAAGGATTGGCTGTGCTCACTAGCCACTGGCCTCTGACTACCTTGGAGGATCAGCTGTGTAGTGGCCCACCACACAGAGCAACACTTACTTCATCAGGGCTCTGGTACCCACTGAGTCTGCTCATTGAGTGGAGGTGGTTGGGTGGTGGTGTTTCGATGAGGTCTGGAGTTGTCCATTGGGTGTGCTGGCTCTGGGACAAGGTCAGCCACTGCCTGTGTTCTATCTGGGGCCACCTGGTATAAGCTACAAAGTGATCTGCAGATGGCTGCTTCTTGTGCTGGGCTTGCAGGTACCCAGGCAAAGCTAAGCTGTGAATCAAAGCTGGTTGTTTCTAGTGCCAGGCCTGGGGCCACTTAACGAGAGGTATGGGGCTCGCTGAGACAAGATGCTACTAGTTTGAGAGATTTTAGAAAACCCTGAAGCAGAATCCAACACAGGCCAATTTTATGGTACAGCCTCTGGAAATAGCTTGGGTGGGACCAAAAGTTGGGTGGGGCAGGACCTCAGGGAATCACCAGGGTGGGGCAAACAGTCTGAGCCAGGTTGCTGGGGTCCCAGATATGACAGCTGTCTGCTGCCCCCATGGAAGGGCTCACCAAAGGAACATCAGCCTCTGCCAGCACCTCTGTCCAGGAGAAAGCTGCCCCTCCAGCCCTTCTCCCCAGGCCAAACAGCTCAGTTCTTCCCTGTATGTCTCTGGAGCCCCTCAAGCTGCCTCCCCTCTGAGCTTAGAGGGAGCAAGTCTGAGTAAGTCTGGGTACGGGCCCTTTAAGAGGAAATGCCTGGGGCTCCAGAAGTTGTAGCCTCCCTCTGCCTCAGTTCCTGCTGGTTTTTCCAGCCAAAAGTTATGGGGACTTTTCTTCCTGGCACTGGGACCCTGAGCTAGGTGGCTGGTGTGGAATGGGGACCCCTTACTTCTCAGGGAGGATCTTCTCGGCTGAGGTGTCCCTCCTGATTTTTATCTGCCACAGGTGGGTGTGGGACCAGCCCCTTCGTGCCTCCGCCCCTCCTACCAGTCTTGGTGTGGCTGCTTCTTTAATTTTGTAGTTGTAGGACTTCCATTCAGCTTGATTTCAGGTGGTTCTGAATGATGGTTGTGTTGTAGTTTAGAGGTAATTTTGATGAGGTTGTGGGAGGAGGCGAGTACCGCATTTACCTACACCGCCATCTTGACCAGAAGTCTTTACTTTTTGTATATACAGTACTTGACTCTTGCCTTCTTAAGAAATTACTTCAGATTGTGATGTTGAGTCAACATTTTAATGAGTCTGTGTGTTAAGTTTGCTAGGTTTCTGGGGATGAGTGTGTGTGAGGAGAAAGGTCAGATGGAAGGGGGAAAGAGGAATATAGAAATACACAGGGCTGGCAAGTAGTAAAAGAAAGTGGGACTCTTTGAAGAGTAGCTTAACTTCAAAGCTTTTAGCAACATTTCAGATCCCTGCCTGGGGGCTTCTAAGGCAATAGTATGAAGATACATTGCTTGAAAATGATAGGGAACTTATGGCTGTTAGTTCTTAAGAAAAGGAGATCTGTGGGTTAAGGTGAAATGGAGTGAAGTAATGACAAAACAAAAATAATATTTTTTTGGTATGCCTTGGGGAAAGACAGACAGCGAGACAAGGGCCTTGAGACTGTTCTTAACATCTGAGTGAGTGGGTGTGGTAACGAGATCTAGGTCAGAATGTCCTATGAAGTTATGCTGACCTGTAACATGGAATTATCCCAGGGGATTAAAAATTCTAACCAGGTTCCACCGAGGAGGGTGTTGAAAAAGTCCCCTGCTATGAATAAAACTTTTCCAACTGCTTTTTAAAATTCTATCTGTCTCAATAAATTTTACTTATTTATTTCCTACAAACATTCTTCCCACTCTGCATCTCCATGGTCACAGGTGCATTAAGGATTGGTGGTAAACTACTTTCTTTGTACACACAATTCTAAAGCACAATCTACTTAAGAACATCTTTGTTGAGTAATATCATGATAATTATAAACAAACCTCATGGGATGTTATTTCATGTCTGCTAAAGTGATTTTATGCTAGCAACAACATTCAGAATCTCCTTTTCAAGTATTCATTAGACATCAAGGAGACTAAGTTTGGCTTGTGCCAATTATTTTGGCCGTAAGAGAGAAAACCCAAATTTCTTAAAATAATAAACATATCTTAAAGTCAATAATTTGATAGTCTGACCTTTAAGCTACTGGTTTAAGATGGCAAGTCACTAATACTCTAACTAGTCTACTGTTTTCATCTCTTCAAGGAAACAGTAAAAATGGAATCTGGAAAAATTATGTAGACATTTGGAATAGATGGTGCGAATTCATTTGCAAAACAATGCAATTAGAACTATCTAAAGAAAAACTTATCTGTTTCTTTTGTGCTAATTTTAGCTTCTATACATTTTAATATTTTTATGATAGTACATACAAAATAACATGTATATTTGAAAGTCTGACTTTTGCTCCTTAGTTCTGCTGCAATAAAATTATATTCTCCAATAGCTTTTAGAAGAAAATAATTTTTTATGATTAAATACAAACAAAGCACATATTTTCCTTTCCTTTCTGACAGTTCAAGGGGGGGGGATGATATTGATGAGGAATGGGTAGCATATAGATGAAGGGTGGCAAGCACTAATACTTGCTTACCCAATAGCCATTCCTCCTCTTCTGCTGTGGTAGGCAGAATAATGCCCCACCTCCTCCAAGGTGGCCACTTCCTAATCCTCAGGACCTGTGAATGTTACCTTTTATGGCACAAAGAATTTTGCAGATATGATTAAGTTAGGGATCTTGAGATTGGGAGAATACTGTGGAGTGTCTGGGTGGGCCTTTGTAAAGGAAGGAGGGAGGCAGAAGAATCAGAGAATGATGGTGATAGCAGAGATTGAAGTGATGTAAGGAAGGGGCCACAGACCAAGAAATGCAGGCGACCTCCAGAAGTTGGAAAATGCATGGGAATTCTCCCATAAAGCCTCAGAAGTGACTTAGACCTTCCAACACCTTGATCGTAGCCCTGTGAGAGCCTTTGCAGATTTCTGACTTTCAGTAATGTAAAAAAATACATTCGTTTGTTTTAAGTTATAAGTTTGTGGTAATCTGTTATATTAGCAATAGAAAACTAATACTTAGCCTTAAAAGAGAATCACAATTTGTCTATAACAATTGTAGAAATTCCATGGACCTTTGCCAAGTGTCGCTTGTGATTTGCCATAAAGAAAAGTCAGCTTGCAATTGCCGGGAAAATTTTTTCTTTCTGATCCATTTATCCTTTCCCTCCTGCCTGGCATATTGGCATAAGATGTGATGCCTGGACCTGCAGTAGCCATTTGTGACTGTGAGTTGACTAGATCTTAAAAGTCTAAAGACCTAAAAGTCAACATGTTGATATTACCAGAGTTAAAGGTCCTTGATGCCACTGTTGAACCATTGCCCCAAATTTGAAACCATCTATCTTCAGATTATTATATTTGCAATAGTTAACTATGATAATTGCTTATGTCAGTATTACATATGTAATCTAACTTAATTGATACATTTGGTTTGTGTGATGTGATAGATGTAGTAATTAATGAAAAATTGACCTAATCTTTTCAATAAAATCTCTTCAGATTTATCCTGTTCCTCATTCTGTGAAGACTGACTTCACCATTAGACTGTTGAAAGGCACCACATTTACTAAAAGAATATTTGCTTTGCTAGTAATTCTCATCAAAGTACACATTTCCCCCAGAAATTTGGGAGAAAAATGCAAACTATACCAATTCATTGCCTCTGTTCACAGGTAACAAAATTAAGAATTAAACAAGCAAAGTCATTTTGATGACAAAATAAAAACCGGGCTGACATTCCACTGATTAGAGAACCAGGCAGCTGATGAGAACATAAAGTAATAATGGACTATTATAATATGTGAAACACTTAATGTAGCTCAAACAAATGAAACAGCAAGGCAATAATTACCGGCTTTGATAACTGGTCTTCTGACCTCAGCTCTATGTTCTTCTCTGTAATTCTTGTAGCAGTAGAAAAATGAGCTGCATTAAGTAATTTCAAGTCAAGGAAAAACAAGACTGTGTGTCAAAAATATTTAAATTATAGCCGTAGATATGCAAAATTATTCATGGGGGAATTAAAAAATAATATTTAATCAATAATATCCAAATCCCTTGGTTTTCTTTCACTAAAAGAATAGCTGAGTTTATAGTTATAATTGCAAATGTGAATTGATTTTTCTTTTTCTCTGGATAAATAGCTTCATGTGTTTAACTAACAGACACTTCAAAGTTAGGATTTTCAAATTTTTCACCTCTTTTCTTTCTCTACCAATTTATCAAGACTTCATCCCATTAGCATATTTGGAAAAGAAAATGCTACATCTTCCTATTTATTCTTAAACTTCAAACCACAAATTTTCAGTTGTAAAATTAATAAGTCATGGAGATATAATGTACAGCATAGTAATTATAGATAATAATTCTGAATTGCATACTTGAAAATAGTTAGGAGAGTAGATCTTGAAATTCCTAATCAAAAGAATAAAATTTTGAAACTAGGTATGGTGACAAATATTAACCACACCTATTGTGATGAAAATTCTGTAATATATACACATATTAAATCATTATGTTGTACACCTGAAATTAATATAATGTCATGTCAGTTAAAGCTCACAAAATTTGCCCTGGCCAGTTTGGCTCAGCGGTTGAGCATCGGCCTGCGGACCAGAGAGTCCTGGGTTCGGTTTCCGCTAGGGGCACGTACCACAAAAAAAAAAAAAAAGCTCACAAAATTTAAATGAAAAATAAAAACAGATAATTCTCTCTTTTAAAAAATATGTTTATTATTGATAAAACAATTTTCCCTAAGATAGAAGACTTTCATCATTCTACTTTCTAGAGTTACAGTTAAAATTCTAAGATTCAGACAAGTCTTCATAAATTTAAATTAAATTTTCTCACAGTTTTTTTCTTTTTTATTAATTTATTTTTGTTACAGATGTTTCTCCTTTTGTCCCCATTGACACCCTCATCCCATGCCCCCAACCCGTCCCCAACTTTGTTGTCTTTGGTTATGTGTACATGCCTATAAGTCCCCTCCCCCTCTTCTGGGGGTTATCAGTCTATACCCTACTTCCACGTCTCCTGGTCTATCCTGTTCCTCAGACTGTTATGTTCATTCCAAAAATAAGTGAGATCATATGATATTTGTCTTTCTCTGCTTCGCTTGTTTTGCTTAAGATAATACTCTCCAGGTCCCTCCATGTCGTCTCAAAGAATAAGACATCTTTCTTTCTTACAGCTGCATAGTACTCCATTGTGTATATGTACCACTGCTTTTTTATCCACTCATCTATTGATGGACACTTGGACTGTTTCCAGATCTTAGCAATTGTAAATAGAGCTGTTATGAACATAGGGGTACATATATTCTTTCTGATTGGTGTTTCAGGCTTCTTAGGGTATATTCCTAGACGTGGGATCACTGGGTCAAATGGCAGTTCAATTTTCAATTTTTTGAGGTAACACCATATTGTTTTCCATAGTGGCTGCACCAGTTTGCATTCGCACCAGCAGTGTACTAGAGTCCCCTTTTCCCCACACCCTCGCCAACACTTGTTGTTTGATGATTTGTTGATGGTGGCTATTCTGACAGGTGTGAGGTGATACCTCATAGTTGTTTAATTTGCATCTCTCTGATGATTAGTGATGTTGAGCATTTCTTCAGATGTCTCTTGGCTATTTGTATGTCCTGTTTGGAGAGGTGTCTCTTTAGGTCCTCTGCCCATTTTTTAATTGTTTTTTTTTGTTTGTTTGTTTTCCTTTTGTTGAGTTGTATGAGCACTCTATATATTTTGGAAATCAACCCCTTACCTGATGCATCTTTGGTGATTATGGTCTCCCAGAGGGTGGGATCTCTTTCTGTTTTGATGGTTGTTTATTTTGCTGTGTAGAAGCTTTTTAGTTTGATGTAGTCCCATGTGTTCATTTTTTCCTTGTTTTTCTTGCCATCGGTGGTGTATCAGTGAAAATTCTGCTGCGTATGATGTCTGAGATTTTGTTGCCTACATTTTCTTCTAGGATTTTTATGGATTCACAAGTTACATTTAAATTTTTTATCCATTTTGAATTTATTCTTGTGTATGGTATAAGTTGATGGTCTAGTTTTATTTTTTTGCATGTAGCTGTCCAGTGTTCCCAACACCATTTATTAAAGAGGCTGTCTTTACTACATTGTATTCTCTTGCCAACTTTGTCAAATATTAATTGAGTATAATGTCTTGGGTCAATTTCTGGGTTTTCTGTTCTGTTTCACTGGTCTACCTGCCTGTTCTTGTGTCAGTACCAGGCTATTTTGATTACAGTAGCTTTGTAGTATAACCTGATATTGGGATCCCACCTTTTCTTTTTTTTTTTTACAAGATTGCTGTGGCTATTCAGGGTCTTTTTTGGTTCTATTCATATAGAACCAAAAGTATTTGTTCTAGTTCTGTGAAGTATGTCGTTGGTATTTTGATGGGGATTGCATGGAATCTATAGATTGCTTTGGGTAGTATGGACATTTTAATGATGTTGATTCTTCCAATCCATGAACAAGGTATGTGCTCCCACTTTTTTATATCTTCCTCTATTTTTTTTTCAATGTCCTGTAGTTTTCTGTGAATATGTCCTTTACTTCTTTAAGTTTATTCCTAGGTATCTTAATTTTTTGGCTGCAATGGTAAATGGGATTGTTTTTTTAGTTTCTCTTTCTGTGAGTTCATCATTGGTGTATAAGAATGCCATCAATTTCTTGACATTAATTTTGTATCCTGTTACTTTGCCAAATTTATTTATTAAGTCTAGTAGAGTTTTGATGGAGTCTTTGCGGTTTTCTATATATAATATCATGTCATCTGTGAATAATGACAGTTTCACTTCCTCTTTTCCAATTTGGACCCCTTTTATTTTTATTTTTTTCATGTCTGATTGCTGTGGCTAAGACTTCCAGTACTATGTTAAATAAGTCTGGAAAAACTGGGCATTTCTGTCTTGTACCTGTTCTTAGGGAAAGGCTTTTAGTTTTTGCCCATTGAGTGATGTTGGCTGTAAGTCTTTCATATATGGCCTTTATTATGTTGAGATATTCCCACATTGCTGAGCATTATTATCAGAAATGGGTGCTGAATTTTGTTGAATGCCTTTTCAGCATCCATTGATATGATACTGTGGTTTTTATCTTACATTTTGTTTACGTGGTGTATCGCATTTATTGATTTGCAAATATTGTACCAGCCTTGCATCCCTGGGATGAATCCCAGTTGGTCATGGTGAATAATTTTTTTGACGTATTGCTGGATCTGATTTGCTAGTATTTTGTTCAGGATTTTGGCATCTATGTTCATCAGGGATATTGGCCTGTAGTTCTCTTTCTTTGTAGTGTCTTTTTCTGGTTTTGGAATTAGAATAATGCTGGCCTCATAAAACGAGTTTGAAAGTCTTCCTTCTTCTTGAATATTTTGAAATAGTTTGAGGAGAATGGTGTTAGTTCTTCTTGGAATGTTTGATAAAACTCCCCCATGAAGCCATCCGGGCCTGGGCTTCTGTTTGCTAGGAGATTCTTGATTACCTCTTCAATTTCCTTCGTTGTTATTGTTCTGTTCAAGTTTTCTATCCCTTCCCAGTCCAGTTTTGGAAGACTATGTGTTTCTAGAAATTTGTCCATTATGCTTAGATTGTCGAATTTGTTGCCATATAATTGTTCATAGTATTTGTTAAGGATCCTTTGTATTTCTGTGGTGAGAGTTGTTATTTCTCCTCTTTACTTTCTGATTTTGTGTATTTGGGTGTCTCTCTTTGTTTCTTGGTGAGTCTAGCAAAGGGTCCATCAATCTTGTTTATCTTTTAGAAAAACCAGCTCTTGTTTTATTGATCCTTCAAATTGTTTTTTTGGTCTCTATGTCATTTATTTCTGCTCTGATCTTTACTATTTCCTTTCTTCTACTTGCTCTGGGGTTTTGATTTTGTTTACTTTCTAGTTCTTTAAGTTATGAGGTTAGATATTCTACTGGAAATTTTTATTGTTTCTTGAGGTAGGCCGGTAGTGCTATGAACTTCCCTCTCAGAGCTGCTTTCACTGCACCCCATAGATTTTGTGTTGTTGTGTGTTCATTTTCATTGGTTTCCAGGAATTTTTAAATTTCTTCCTTGTACTCCTTGGTAACCCATTCATTGTTCAATAACATGCTATTTAGCCTCCATGTGTTCAAATGTCTGCATTTCTTGTTGCAATTGATTTCTAGTTGCATTCCATTGTGATCTGAGAAGATGCTTGATATGATTTCAATCTTCTTCTTCTTTTTTTTTTTATCATCCTCACCTGAGGACATTTTTCCATTTTTTGATCATGTAGAGTGGAGGGAGAGAGAGGAAGAGAGAGAGAGAGAAACATCAACGTGAAAGGGACATATCGAGTGGTCGCCACCTGCACAACCAACCAGGGCCGGGGAAAAACTGCAACCGAGGTACGTGCCCTTAGTGGGAACTGAACCCGGGTCTCTCCGTACCGCAGGCCGATGCTCTAACTGTTGAGCCAAACCGGTCAGGGCTGATTTCAATCTTCTTGAACTTGTAGTGACTTAGTTTGTGTCCTAACATGTGGTTATCTTTGAGAATGTCCCATGTGCACTTGAAAAGAATGTGATATTTCTAGTTTTGGGGTGTAATTCTCTGTAGATACCTATTAAATCCATTTGGTCTGGTGCTTCATTTAGAGTCTGTTTCCTTGCTCATTTTTTGTCTAGAGGATCTGTCTATCCAGTGATGTCAGTGGGGTGTTGAAGTCCCCTGCTATGATTGTAGTGCTGTCAATTTCTTCTTTGAAGTCCTCCAGAAGATTTTTAATATATGTTGGTGCTCTAATATTTGGTGCATATATGTTTATCAAGGTTATATCTTCCTGTTGGATAGATCTTTTCAATACTATGTAGTGGCCTTCTTTGTCTCTAGTTTTGGCCTTTATTTTGAAATCTATTTTATCAGATATGAATATTGCTACCCCAGCTTTTCTTTTCCTTTCCATTTGCTTGGAAGATTTTTTCCATCCCTTCAGTTTCAACCTATGTGAGTCTTTTGTTGTGAGGTGGGTCTCTTGTGAACAACATATATATGAGTCATGCTTTCTTTTTTTTTATTTTTTATTTTTATTTATTTATTTATTTTTAAATCTTTATTGTTGAATGTATTAAAGATATTCCTCATTTTTCCCCTATTGACCCCCTCCTTCGCATTCCTGCCTCCCTCCCGCCTTTTCCCACACTATTGTCTGTGTCCATTGGTTATGCATATAAGTTCTTTGGTTTATTTCTTTTCACCCCCAACCCTTTTCCCTTTGAGGTTTGTCAGTCTAGCAATGAATTTGTACTTCTTAATCTCTTCACCTTTTTTACGCATTCCCCCAACCCCCCTCCCATCTGGCAACCAACAAAATGTTCTCTGTATCTATGAGAACGTTTCTGTTCTGCCTGTTCATTTTGTTTGTAGATTCCATTGTTGATAGCTATGTATTCATTGCCATTTTGTTTGTTCATGTATTTTATCTTTTTCTTTAAAAAGATCTTTCACCATTTCATATAATAATGGTTTGGTGGTGATGAACTCCTTTAACTTTTTCTTGTCTGGGAAAGTCTTTATATGACCATCGATTCTAAATGACAGCTTTGCAGGATAGAGTAATCTTGGTTGTAGGTTCTTGGTTTTCATCACTCTGAATATTTCTTGCCACTCCCTTCTGGCCTGCAAAGTTTCTTTTGAGAAATCATCTGACAGACTTATGGGAACTCCCTTGTAAGTAACTAACTGCTTTTTTCTTGCTGCTTTTAAGATTCTCTCTTTGTCTTGAACCTTTTGTATTTTGATGATGATGGCTGTTGGTGTGGGCCTCTTGTGGTTCATCTTGTTTGAGACTCTTTGTGCTTCCTGGACTTGTATGTCTGTTACCTTCAGCAAGTTAGGAAAGTTTTCTGCCATTATTATTTCAAACAGGTTTTCAATTTCTTGTTCTCTCTCTTCTCTTTCTGGCACCCCCAAAATACGAATGTTGGCATGCTTGAAGTTGTCCTAGAGGCTCCTTACACTATCCTCATTTTTTTGGATTCTTTTTTCTTTTTGCTGTTCTGATTGGGTGTTTTTTGCTTCCTTATATTCCAAATCGATGGTTTGCTTCTTGGATTTACGTACTCTACTATTGAATCTGTGTCAATTATTCTTTATTTCAGTTAATGCCTCCTTCATTTCTGACTGTGCATCCATCATTTCTGACTGGTCCCTTTTTATGCTCTTGAGGCCCTCACTAAGTTCACTGAGGTTCTCACTAAGTTCACTGAGCATCCTTATAAGCAGTATTTTGAAGTCAGCATCTGTTAGGTTGCTTATCTCCATTTCGCTTAGTTCTTTTCTTGGGGTTTTGTTTTGTTCTTTCATTTGGGACCTGTTTCCTTGTCTCCTCATTTTGGCTGCCTCCCTGTGTTTGTTTCTGTGTATTACTTAACGAGTGGTATGGGGCTAGCTGAGACCAGATGCTACTTGTTTGAAAGAATTTAGGAAAAACCTGAAGCAGGATCCAAGACAGGCCAATCCTATGGTTAAGCAAGTGGGAACAGCTTGGGTGGGCCTGAATGTTGTGGCCTCAGGGGAGCACCAGGGCAGGGCTACCAGTGTGACTCAGGTTGCTGGAGTCCCAGATATTGCGGCTGTCTGCCGCCCCAGGGAAGGACTCACCAAAGGAACAGAAGCCTCTGACAGCATGTTTGTCCCAGAGAAAGCCCTCTCTCGAGCCCTCGCTCCAGTGCCAAACAGCTTAGTTCTTCCTGGTATGTCTCTGGTGCCCCTCGAGGTGCCTCCCATCCAAGCTTAGAGGGAGTGAGTCCTATAAGTTCATGCATGGGCCCTTAAGGAGCTGCCGGGGGCTCCAGTCACATCAGCTTCTCTGAGCCTCAGTTCCTGCTGGTTTTTCCAGCCATAAGTTATGGGGACTTCTCTTCCTGGCACTGGAACCCTGATCGGGGCATCTGGTGTGGGACGGGGACCCCTCAGTCTTCAGGGAGGACCTTCCTAGCCGAAGTATCCTGATTTTTATCCTTCACACGTGGGTGTGGGACCAGCCCGTCTGGCCTCTGCCCCTCCTACCACTCTCGATGAGGCTGCTGCTTCAATTCCGTAGTTGTAGGACTTCCATTCAGCTTGATTTCAGGTGGTTTTGAATGAGGGTTGTTCTGTAGTTTAGTTGTAACTTTGATGTGGTTGTGGGAGGATGCAATACCGGGTTTACCTATGCCACCATCCTGTCCGGACATCCGAGTCATGCTTTCTTATCTAGTTAGCTACTCTGTGTTCTTATCCAGTCGGCTACTCTGTGTTCTTTTATCGGAGCATTAAATCATTTACATTTAAGGTGATAACTGATATGTACTTATTTATTGCCATTTTTGTTTAGTGTGGTTCTATTTTTCTTCCTATTTCTTCTACTAATTACAGCAATCCTTTTAACATTTCTTGCAGAGCTGGTTTGGTGCTAATGTATTCCCTTAGCATTTTTTTTTTTTTTTTTTGTCTGGGAAGCTCTTTATTTGACCTTCTATTTTGAAAAATAGCCTTGCTGGATAGAGCAGTCTTGGATTCAGATTTTTGTTTTACATGACCTTGATTACTTCATGCCATTCCCTTCTGGCCTGTAGTGTTTCTTTTGAGAAGTCAGCTGAGAGCCTCATGGGGGTCCCTTTGTAGGTAACCTGTTGCTTATCTCTAGCTGCCTTTAGGATTCTCTCTTTGTCTTTAATTTTTGGCATTTTAATTACGATGTGTCTTGGTGTGGGCCTGTTTGGGTTCTTCTTACTTGCGGCTCTCTGTGCTTCTTGAACTTGAATGCCTTTTTCCTTTACCAAAGTAGGGAAGTTTTCTGTCATTATTTCTTCAAGTATGTTCTCTAACCGTTGCTCATTTTCTTCTTCGGGGACTCCCATGATGCGAATATTATTACGTTTCCAGTTGTCCCACAGTTGTCTTAAGCTGTGTTTCTATTTTTTAATTGTTTTTTCCTTTTGGATTTCTGATAGGTTGATTTGTTTCTGACTTGTCTTCTAACTCACTGATCTGGTCCTTAGCTTCCTCCACTCTGCTGGTGAATCCTTCCAATGTGTTCTTTATTTCTGCTATGTCATTCTTCATTTCCATTTGGTTGGTTTTCAATGCTTCTGTATCTTTACTCATGCTGTTGAAGTCCTTACTCATGCTGTTGAGCTTCCTCAAGATCATGACTCTGAATTCTACCACTGATAAATTGCTTAACTGCATTTCATTTGTCTCATTTTTTTGTAGAGTTCTCTTTTTCTTTCATTTGGGATTTGTTTCTTTGTTTCACCATTTTGGCTATCTCAGTGGGTTTTGGGACTTGCCAAATTTTCCCTTTGGGAGCGGGTGTTTGGCTGTTTGTGGCTCCCTCTACTGGGTTTGAATGAATGTGGGAGGACCCACGTTAAACACCACTATCAAGTCTTATTTTCCTATGTAGATTTGCAAGCCCAGAAAAGGTTCAGTTAACCTCTAGTTTTTTGCCTGGAGGCTATTAGTCTTAGTTACTTGAAGAACATTGGGTTCTCAGTTGAATGAAAATCTTCCTCAAGTGTTCAGCGTAAGTGTATTTTCTAAGGGTGGGGCAGATGCTGGTAGTTAATGAGCCTCAATTTGCATTTCTTTGGCCCACCTGGGTGGCTTGAATCTCAGAGGGAGGGGCTGCTACCTCTCCCCAGAGCACTGGGAAGGAGTAAGATGGCCACAGTTCTGCATGGTTGCAACTCAGCAAAAACCCTGTGTGCCCTCCAAATTCCAAGTGTCCCCACACAGTTCCAGTCCAGTCTTTTCTCCCTTTGCCAGAGCCCAAGGCAAGTTGCTGTGGCTAATTTAGTGCTCTGTCCTGGCCCTCTGCACTGTGGAGCCGGCTTGGGATTTTAATCTTGAGGGCACAGTTCATAGCTCAGATTGCTGCTGTCTGTGGGCTCCCAGCCCCCCACTCACGCCTCAGCAATCCTACCAGGATTGATTTACTTTCCCTGGTTATATGGTCCTCACAGGCTGCTTTTCTGTTGCTTTTTCCTGATGATTTGTCTTTGTTTTAGTTGTAATTCCAGTTTGGTCCTGGGAGATGATCTGTGTAGCTTCCATTCACTCTGCCGACATTTTGGAATCTCTCCTCAAACAGTTATTTTGAATAGTTTCATAGTTTCAAAAGGTTTTTATTTTTTATTTGAAAGAGGGAAAATAAAGAGTATACACTTATAAAAACCAATTTTTCAGTTTAGTTTAATGATTCATTTTTTGAGACCCTACTATAGGCCAGATTATGAAGACATAAAGTAAGTAAGGGAGATGATTTTATAAAGAAATTATTTCCAATAAACATAATAGGTGCTTTAATAGAGATAGAAATATAGAAGAATTGGAGCTTAAATGAGGGGGCAACTTTTGTCTAGGGAGTTAGACAGTTTTCATAGAGAGAGACAAATGAATGGATTTTGAAGGTTAACAATAACTTAGATGGAGATGGACATTTGGGGGGGAAGAGAAAGAGAGAGAGAGAGAGAACTGAAACTGTAAAGGGCTTAAAAAAATTAAAGCCTTTGAGATTATAAATGAGGTGAGGGTTTTATTTAGTCCAGCTATTTTCAACCTTTTTCATCTCATGGCACACAAACAAATTACTAAAATTCTACAGCACACCAAAAAATATATTTTTTTGCATATCTGACCAAAAAAAAAAAAAAAAAAGAAAAGTACAATTTTGTTTCATTCACACTGAATAGCTACTGTTGTTTTGGCTATTGTTTTATTTATTTATTTATTTTATCCTCACCCGAGGACATTTTTCCATTTTTTGTTCAGGTAGAGTGGGAGGGAGAGAGAGGAACAGAGAGAGAGAGAGAGAAACATCGATGTGAAAGGAACACATCGAGTGGCTGCCACCCGCACAACCGACCAGGGCCGGGGACAAACTGCAACCGAGGTACACGCCCTTAGCTGGAACCGAACCCGGGTCTCTCAGGACCGCAGGCCAACGCTCTAACCGCTGAGCCAAACCGGCCAGGGCTGTTTTGGCTATTGTAATTTTAAAATTTTATAGCAGCGGTTCTCAACCTGTGGGTCGTGACCCCTTTGGGGGTCAAAGGACCTTTTCACAGGGGTCATCTAAGACCATTGGAAAACACATATTCGATGGTCTTAGAAACCCAGACACCACTCCTCTATCTGTTTCCAGGTGGTCTGCCCACATACAATATGAAGAACTGTATTAAGGGTCGCAGCATTAGGAAGGATGAGAACCACTAACGGAAAAGAGATCAGTGCCCCTTACTAAATAGTCAGGTATTGCATATTTTAAAAGTTCTTGTGGCGCACCATTGAAAATCACTGATTTAAACAATAAGAAGAACTACATTAACAGATTGCATTTAAGGAAAAAAAAATACTGAGAGGGAAATTGGTGGTATATAGACTAGCTTGTGGAGTAAAAGTAGAAGTTGGCCCATGATAAACAGACCAGCATTTGTAAATAGGAGAAGAATCAGAGTTGTCAACGGCAGGGAGTTTATATATAAAGTCAAAAGAGGCCACTGTTGTCTTCAGCAAGAGTCATTTCAATATAATTATAAGTCTGAAAATCAGATTTAAGTGGTAAACATTTTGGCTGTCAACTTCTGGTATAATGCTTCAACTTTTATTCATGTGTCTTAGGTACTCATGAATCTTATAAATGTTACTATGTTAGACGTGTTTAACTCAATAACTACTTATTAAGCATTTGCTGACTCCTTGGTGAATTTTTAGCTTGAAACAGTTACTGAACTTCCTAACAGATTACATCGGGTCCTTATAGCACATACATTTCAGCAATGGAAAGTTTAATTTTATAACATAACTTGATAAGCAAATATGAATTTGTAGATATTTAAAAAAGTGATCTGTTCAATGGAACAGAATAGATAACCCAGAAATCGACTCAAAACAGTATGCACAATTAATATTCAACAAAGGAGGGAAGAGCATACAGTGGAGAAAAGACAGTTTATTCAATAAATGGTGCTGGAATAATTGGACTGGTATTTGCAAAAAGATGAAACTAGACCACCAACTTTACCATATACAAGAATGAACTCAAAATGGATAAAAGACTTAACTGTGATCCGTGAATCCATAAAAATGCTAGAAGAAAATGTAGGCAGAAAAATCTCAGATATCATACGTAGTATAATTTTCACTGATGCATTACCTAGGACAGGAGAAAAAAAAGGAAAAATAAATGGGACTAGATCAAAGTAAAAACTTCTGAATGGCAAAATGAACCAGCATCTAAATGAAAAGGAAACCCACTCTCTGGGAGAACATAATTGCCAATGATACATTAGATAAAGGGTTAATATCCAAAATATATAGAGTACTCATACAGTCAACAAAAGGCAGACAAATAATCCAATTAAAATAGGCAGAGGACCTGGATAGACACTTCTCCAAATAGGATACACAAATGGCCAGGAGACATATAAAAACATGCTCAACATCTCTAATCTTCAGAGAGATGCAAATTAAAATGGTTTGAGATATCACCTCACACCTGCCAGAATGGCCGCCATCAACAAATCCTCAAACAAGTGCTGGCATGGGTGTGGAGAAAAGGGGACTCTAGCACACTGCTGGTGGGAATGCAGACTGGTGCAGCCACTATGGAAAATAATATGGTGCTTCCTCAAAAAATTAAAAATCGAACTGCCATTTGATGCAGTGATCCCACTTCTTGGAATATATCCTAAGAAGCCTGAAACACCGATAAGAAGAATATATGCACCTCTATGTTCATAGCAGCACCATTTACAATAGCTAAGATCTGGAAACAGCCCAAGTGTCCATCAGCAGATGAGTGGATAAAAAGCTGGAGTACATTTACACAGTGAAATACTATGCAGCTGTAAGAAAGAAAGATCTCTTATCCTTTGAGATGACATGGAGGGAACTGGAGAGTATTATGGTAAGCGAAATAAGCCAGTCAGAGAAAGACAAGTACCACATGATCTCACTTATTTATGGAACATCATGAATAAAAGAAGCTGTCAACCCAAATAGATCCAGAGTCATGGAAGTAGGGAACAGACTAATAAATCTCTGGGAGGGGTGGGAAGAGATAAACCAAAGAACATATATGCATATATGCACAACCAATAGACACAGGTTGGGGTGGGAGTGGAAAGGAGGAGGAGGTCAATGGGGAAAAAAAGGGGGACATATGTGATACTTTCAATAATAATAATAATAATAAAAAAAGGTGATCTGTGCAGTACTGTGGTACCCAACTCTAATGTGACTTAAAAAAAAAAAGTCGGCCTGGCCAGTTTGGCTCAGCGGTTGGAGCGTCAGCCTGCGGACCAGAGGTCCCAGGTTTGGTTACTGCTAGGGGCACATACAAAAAAAAAAAAAAAGTCATATCATAAATTATTACTAAAAAATACATGTCAACACACAAACTGGATATAAAATAGCTATTAAAAATAATGACTAATATTATTTCTTAAAGGGCCGAATTTTATCATGTATAGTATCATACTATCAAGATTGCTCTACTGAACACTAATTATATTTCCTTATTTATACTTGTTTATCATGTTGTACGTGGGCGTATCTGCGGTGTCTCGGTTTCTTAAGACCATCGGAAATATGTGTTTTCCGATGGTCTTAGGCAACCCCTATGAAAGGGTCATTTGACCCCCAAAGGGGTCATGACCCACAGGTTGAGAACCGCTGCTCTAAAATCAATAAAGGAAAAAAAAAAAAAAAAAAAGAGCAGTTTGACAATGAATGTTGGCCTAGGTCCTTGTTTTCATTTGCACTTGTCTAACAGTTTTTCTGGTTAAGTATGACTTCTTTACACTGGGGTCATTTCCTGCCACTCACCTCACTTAGAAACTCGAAGAAAATAATTTCTTGATGTTGAGTATGATCTTTATAGTGTGTGCTCTCCGCTCCCCTCCTCCCTCTGTCAAATTTCTTGCTTTATAGCTCAAAAATTTAAGGGTTTTCTTATACTTTTATCTTTTTGGAATATTTTTGGGGAGGTATTGGTCTTCATTTTCTTTACCTCCTGGCTTGCCTCACCTCTGAAAGGGAGTCATTTATCTGGTGAAATAGGAGAACCTGTCAACAACTGAGACGTATTGCATTAGAAGGTGGGCCAGGAGGGTCTTTGGGTGGTTCTTTTTCCCTTGTGTGTGGTGGCCTCAACTTCCAGGTAGCTGGGTATGGGTCTGATTTGAATTCTCAATTCTTCCCATGAAGAAGTTCTAAAATATAAACTTGAGAGGAGGTGTTGGAGGTCCTTATTTTGAGTGTAGGCCCAACCTAGATTAATTACCACCTTATTTATCAAATCTAAGACAGTTAATTGCAAGAAGCCCCATTATTTTATGTGCCACTATGAAAGAAATGTTGACAGTTAAACCACAGTACAATATTTTATTACTGAGAATTTTAATCTTATGTTTGTTATGGGTTTTTCTTATAACCACTTATTGTGTATTAATCAAAAGAAGAATATAAGGAAAATACATTGATTAAGGTATTGCTAAAATTTCTTTACATTAAAAGTTAGACTCTTTGAGTCATATTTCACCAAGTTGTCAGCACCCATGATTTGCCACACATTGTTTTCCTCTGTGCCAACAGCACTGATGACCCAATATTTCTTTTCTTTTTTTTTATCCTCACCTGAGGGCATTTTGTTGTTGTTGTTTTTCAGAGTGGGAGGGAGAAAGAGGTAGAGAGAGAGAAACATTGACATGAAAGAGACACATCGAGTGGCTGCCACCCACACAACCCAAACAGGGCAGGGAACAAACTGCAACCGAGGTACATGCCCTTAGCAGGAACCCAACCCGGGCCTCTCCGGACAGCAGGCTAACCCTCTAACCGCTGAGTCAAACCGGCCAGGGACATTTCTTAAGAGTATTTTACTCTTGGCATCAGGATCCTTTCCTAAGCCACTGATACCCTTTCTCAAACTCTGAAGTCCAGAGTTTGTGGCTCACCAATAGTAATTTCAGATTTGTTAAGATATGAAAAAATGTGATTCTTAAAATGGATGAAATGTAGTGTTTCTGCTGTTCCCAGAACACAGTCTTCTCACTTTCCAGAACCCAACACTCTATTAAGAAACCATAGTTATGAGCCCTGGCCAGTTTGGTTCAGCAGTTAGAGGGTTGGCCTGCAGTCCAGAAAGACCCGGGTTCGGTTCCCACTAAGGGCATGTACCTCAGTTGCAGTTTGTCCCCAGCCCTGATTGGGTCGTGGGGGAGGCAGCCACTCACTGTGTCCCTTTCACATTGATGTTTCTCTCTCCCTCCCACTCTATCTGAACAAAAAATGGAAAAATGTCCTTGGGTGAGGATAAAAAAAAAAAAAAAAGAGAGAGAAACCATAGTTAAGAAATTGCTGTTAAGCCAATAGATTTTCAGTCTTGATTTTAGGCCTGGGTAGTTCACACTAATCAATGCTCTATTTTTAGATACAGATATAGTTGCCAAAACATAATTTTACCTGCAGACTGAAATAACAGCAAAGCAGGCTGAGTGATAACTGGGGGTGATGGGACCAGGCTAATGTGGTTCTCATGAAGTACATTCCATCATGCTAGAGTACATTCCAGTTCTCTAGCATACAGACTCCTCCAGGAACAGTGTCTGAAACTTGTGTTTGGCCAATGAATTTTGGTAGAACGTGATTTGTATTGCTGGAAGATGCCTTAGAAACCATCTAACCTAACTCTTTCATGGTAAATATGAAGAAATCATTCTTTGAAAATTTAGGTTCTTTGCATAAAGTAACATTGTTAACGAGAGGCAAAAATGGGAGCCCTAAATGCCTTTTGTGAATTGCCCTGCATTCAGCTCTGTCTGTGCTGTCAACAGGATAATAGGACTTAATCTTCGTGGCGTGTATTTGTTCTGAAAATTCATAGCAGGGGAGATTGAGCAGAAACCCCTGGGTTTTAATTTGTTTAATGGACGTTTCTCTGAAAAATCACAAAATAATTGATTTTGCAAGAAGTGGTTTTAGTGCAGTCTCAAGAAATAACCTCTGAACAATCGTATTTGAGATGCATACTTTGGAATTTTTGCTAAAGAGTAAGCTTGGAGGAAAGAAATTGGGACAATATTCTCTTACCTTTTTTATGATACCTCCATCTAAACTCCCCTCGAACACACTACTAATCAAAAATATCACAATTCATGACAAACTAAAGAGCTCTGGGTTCCTGCCAGCCCTATGTCCTGAAACGCTGTCTAGCACTTCTGTTCTATGGGCTAGGAGACTATTTGGTATCAGATCTAGGACTTATCAAAGCAAATTCCACAAGGAATCTCTTTCTTCACTGTAGATTTAATCACTTCCTAGAACCTCCTGTGTTAGGTTAAGACTCTTTCGGTTTTAATTATAAACTCTTTCAACTACCGTAAGGAAGGACGCAAAGTGGCTTGTGGGTCACAACTGCAGGGCTGCACTCAGGTCAGGCTAGAACTGGAACCCAGAATCGAACAGCTTTACAGCCTTCTTTTTCTGCCTCACCGCCTCCTTCTCCTCTCTTGTCGCTGATCCACTTCTCTGTTTCTCTGGCCCAAATGAAAATGAAAATACAGCTGCTGACGGTACTCGACTATTCATTCCAGTTCAAGCCTCCTGCTTCCAAAAAGAACAACTACTCCCTTTTTCTTTCTACAATTTCAAGTTTTGGGGGATAGGACTCGCATTGGTCAAACTTGAGGTCAGTTCATGGGCTACTCAACAAGGTTAAGGGAGGAATGCATTACTCAGAATAGTTTCTGGGCCCCTACAACTGCAGACTGAGACAAGAGGAGGAGAAATCATTGCATACTGGGCAGTCAAATCAGCCAAGTGAATCTTCTGAGACTGTTTACACTCTGCCTCCCCACCTGCCGGCAGAGCATTGCACTTGCCAGCAGAGGCTGGTGATCCACACTCTACGTGGGGTCAGGAGTGTCCAGCACTGAGAAAGGACCAGAGAAGGGATTTAAGGGAGAGGAAATCTAATTCCTTACGTTTCTCCAGCTCTCATAAAGAATCATAAATTAATTCTTGGCAATACCTGATGCTGTTAATAACATCTATCTTCTTGAAATGTTCTCTTTTCTTAATTTTCATGATGCCACATTCTGTTTTTCATCTCCAAAGTTAATAACAGCAGGTAACCTTTACTTATTCCTTTCGCTGTGGTAGACAGTCTGCTAAATATTTACACAAATATTCAAATTAAATATTTATTATCCAATATAATCCTTAGAAAACTATAAACTAGGGACTATTATTTTTCCTTTTTTGTAGGTGAGGAAACTAGGAGGTCAGCTGCTTTCTAGTAAATATTTTTCTGTGGTCTCTGTCTTGTCTCATGTTTTGTACTTCTTCGAGCATACCACCCCTTCTCATGGCTTTAATATGCTTTCACTTTCATAACCCGCATCTTAGTCTGGATTTCTCTTCTTAGCTTCAGACCTATATATCTAGCTTCCTACTACATATTACCATTTAGAAGTCTCAAAGCCACCTCAAACTCAACATAGCCACTGTTAAATTCCTCATCTTAGCTTGCTAAACTGCTCATCCTCCATTTTTTTGTTGTTAATCCTCACCCGACAATATTTAAAAAATATATTTTTTTTCTTTATTGATTTTAGAGAGAGAAAAAAGGAGAGGGAGAGAGATAGAAACATTGATTAGAGAGAACATTGATTGTCCGCCTCTTGCATGCCCCTCACTGGGGATTTGGCCCACAACCTGGGCATATGACCTGACTGGAATTTGAACAAGCAGCCTCTTGGTGCATGGGTCCATGCTCAACCACTGAGCCACACCAGCTGGGCTGAGGATATTTTTTCTATTGATTTTTTTAAAGAGAGAGTGAAAAGGAGGGAGGGAGGGGGAGACACACACACACACACACACACACACATACACACACACACACACATATCAGTTGGTTGTCTCCCACAGGCATCCTGATCTGGGTGGGAGATAGAACCTGCCGCCCAGGTACGTGCCCTTTGGTGCAGGGCCGATGCTCTAACCACTGAGCCAAGTGTTCCAGGGCCTCATCCTCCATTTTATTTTATTTTATTTTTTTTTTAAATGAATTTTTATTTATTTTTTTGTTACAGATATTTTACCTTTTTACCCCATTGGCACCCCCCACCCCACCCCCCCTCCACCCTGTCCCCGGCTTAGTTGTCCATTTCCATTGGTCATGCATACATGCATATAAGTTCTGTGGTTTATCTCTTCCCACCCCCCCACCCCCCATCCCCTCTTCTGAGGGATGTCAGTCTGTGCCCTACTTCCATGTGTCTGGGTCTACTGTATTCCTCAGACTGTTATGTTCATTATATTCCGTATATAAGTGAGATCATGTGGTATTTGTCTTTTTCTGCTTGGCTTCTTTCACTTAGGATAATACTTTCCAGGTCCCTCCATGTCGTCTCAAAGGATAAGAGATCTTTCTTTCTTACCGCTGCATAGTACTCCATGGTGTATATGTACCACAGCTTTTTTATCCATTCGTCTACTGGTGGACACTTGGGCTGTTTCCAGATCTTAGCTATTGTAAATAGTGCTGCTATGAACATGGGGGTACATATATTCTTCCTGATTGGTGTTTCAGGCTTCTTAGGGTATATTCCCAGGAGTGGGATCACTGGGTCAAATGGAAGTTCAATTTTTAATTTTTTGAGGTAGCACCATATTGTTTTCCATAGCGGCTGCACCAGTCTGCATTCCCACCAGCAGTGTACTAGAGTCCCCTTTTCTCCACACCCTCGCCAACACTTGTTGTTTGATGATTTGTTGACGGCGGCCATTCTGACAGGTGTGAGGTGATATCTCATTGTTGTTTTAATTTGCATCTCTCTGATGATTAGTGATGTTGAGCATTTCTTCATATGTCTCTTGGCCATTTGTATGTCCTGTTTGGAGAGGTGTCTATTCAGCTCCTCTGCCCATTTTTTAATTGGGTTCTTTGTCTTCCTTTTGTGGAGTTGTATGAGCACTCTATATATATTGGAAATTAACCCCTTATCGGATACATCATTGGCAATGATGTTCTCCCATACAGTGGGTTGCCTTTCCATTTTGATGATTGTTTCTTTTGCTGTGCAGAAGCTTTTGAGTTTGATGTAATCCCATGTGTTCATTTTCTCCTTTATTTCTGTTGCCTTAGGTGATGTATCAGTGAAAATTCTGCTCCGTATGATGTCCGAAATTTTGTTGCCTACATTTTCTTCTAGAATTTTTATGGATTCACGGGTTACATTTAAGTCTTTTATCCATTTTGAGTTTATTTTTGTGTATGGTGTAAGTTGATGGTCTAGTTTCATTTTTTTGCATGTAGCTGTCCAATTTTCCCAACACCATTTATTGAAGAGGCTGTCTTTACTCCACTGTATGCTCTTGCCACCTTTGTCAAATATTAATTGAGCGTATTGCCTTGGGTCCATTTCTGGGTTTTCAGTTCTGTTCCACTGGTCTATATGCCTGTTCTTGTGCCAGTACCAGGCTGTTTTGGTTACAGTCGCTTTGTAGTATAACCTGATATCTGGTATTGTGATCCCACCTACTTTGTTCTTCTTTTTCAAGATTGCTGTGGCTATTCGGGGTCTTTTTTGGTTCCATATGAACTTTTGAAGTATTTGTTCTAGTTCTATGAAATATGTCGTTGGTATTTTGATGGGGACTGCATTGAATCTATAGATTGCTTTGGGTAGTATGGACATTTTAATTATGTTAATTCTTCCAATCCATGAACAGGGTATGTGCTTCCACTTTTTTATATCTTCCTCTATTTCTTTTTTCAATGACCTGTAGTTTTCTGCAAATAGGTCTTTTACTTCTTTGGTTAAGTTTATTCCTAGGTATCGTAATTTTTTTGGAGCGATGGTAAATGGGATTGTTTTTTCAGTTTCTCTTTCTGTGAGTTCATCATTGATGTACAAGAATGCCATCGATTTCTTGACGTTAATTTTGTATCCTGCTACTTTGCCAAATTCATTTATTAAGTCTAATAGATTTTTGATGGAGTCTTTAGGGTTTTCTATGTACAATATCATGTCATCTGCAAATAAGGACAGTTTCACTTCCTCCTTTCCAATTTGGATCCCTTTTATTTTTTCTTCATGTCTGATTGCTGTGGCTAAGACTTCCAGTACAATGTTAAATAAGAGTGGCGAAAGTGGACATCCCTGTCTTGTTCCTGTTCTTAATGGAAATGTTTTTAGTTTCTGTCCATTGAGTATGATGTTGGCTGTAGGTCTTTCATATATGGCCTTTATTATGTCGAGATATGATCCCTCTATTCCTACATTGCTGAGCGTTTTTATCAGAAATGGATGCTGGATTTTGTCGAATGCTTTTTCAGCATCTATTGATATGATCATGTGGTTTTTATTCTTCATTTTGTTTATGTGGTGTATCATGTTTATTGATTTGCGAATATTGTACCAGCCTTGCATCCCTGGAATGAATCCCACTTGGTCATGGTGAATAATTTTTTTGATGTATTTCTGGATCCGATTTGCTAGTATTTTGTTCAGGATTTTGGCATCTATGTTCATCAGGGATATTGGCCTGTAGTTTTCTTTCTTCGTAGTGTCTTTTTCTGGTTTTGGAATTAGAATTATGCTGGCCTCATAGAACGTGTTTGGAAGTCTTCCTTCTTCTTGAATTTTTTGAAATAGTTTGAGGAGAATGGGTGTTAGTTCTTTTTTGAATGTTCGGTAAAACTCCCCCGTGAAACCATCTGGGCCTGGGCTTTTGTTTGCTGGGAGAGTCTTGATTACCTCTTCAATTTCCTTAGTTGTTATTGGTCTGTTCAAGTTTTCTATCTCTTCCGGGAATAGTTTTGGGAGACTGTGTGTTTCTAGAAATTTGTCCATTTCGCTGAGATTGTCGAATTTGTTGCCATATAGTTGTTCATAGTAGTTGTTAACGATCTTTTGTATTTCCGTGGTGTTGGTTGTTACTACTCCTCTTTCATTTCTGATTTTGTGTATTTGGGTTCTCTCTCTTTGTTTCTTGGTGAGTCTAGCTAAGGGTCCATCAATCTTGTTTATCTTTTCGAAAAACCAGCTCTTTGTTTGATTGATCCTTTGAATTGTTTTTTTTTGGTCTCTATGTCATTTATTTCTGCTCTGATCTTTACTATTTCCTTCCTTCTACTTGCTCTGGGGTTTTCTTTTTGTTTGCTTTCTAATTCTTTAAGTTGTGAGGTTAGACAGTCAATTAGAAATTTTTCTTGTTTTTTGAGGTAGGCCTGTAGTGCTATGAACTTCCCTCTCAGAACTGCTTTCGCTGCATCCCATAGATTTTGTGTTGTTGTGTGTTCATTTTCATTGGTTTCCAGGAAGTTTTTAATTTCTTCCTTGATTTCCTCGGTGACCCATTCATTGTTTAATAACATGCTATTTAGCCTCCATGTGTTGAAATGTCTTTGCATGTTCTTGTTGCAATTGATTTCTAGTTTCATGCCATTGTGATCTGAGAAGATGCTTGATATGATTTCAATCTTCTTGAACTTGTAGAGATTTAGTTTGTGTCCTATCATGTGGTCTATCTTTGAGAATGTCCCATGTGCACTTGAGAAGAATGTGTATTCTGTAGTTTTGGGGTGTAATTCTCTGTAGATGTCTATTAAATCCATTTGGTCTAGCGCTTCATTTAGAGTCTCTGTTTCCTTGCTAATTTTTTGCCTAGAGGATCTATCCAGTGCTGTCAACGGGGTGTTGAAGTCCCCTGCTATGATTGTATTGTTGTCGATTTCTCCTTGGAAGTCCTCCAGAAGATTTTTAATATATTTTGGTGCTCCTATATTGGGTGCATATATGTTTATCAAGGTTATATCTTCCTGTTGGATAGATCCTTTCAATATTATGTAGTGGCCGTCTTTGTCTCTAGTTATGGTCTTCATTTTGAAATCTATTTTATCAGATATGAGAATTGCTACCCCAGCTTTTTTTTGCTTTTCATTTGCTTGGAAAATTTTTTTCCATCCCTTCACTTTCAACCGATGTGAGTCTTTTGTTGAGAGGTGGGTCTCTTGTAAACAACATATAGATGAGTCATGCTTTCTTATCCAATCAGCTACTCTGTGTCTCTTTATGGGAGCATTCAATCCATTTACGTTTAAGGTGATTATTGATATGTACTTATTTATTGCCATTTTTGTTTAGTGTGGTTCTATTTTTCTTCCCATTTCTACTGCTAATTGCAGCAGTCCTTTTAACATTTCTTGCAGTGCTGGTTTGGTGCTAATGTATTCCCTTAGCTTTTTTTTGTCTGGGAAGCTCTTTATTTGATCTTCTATTTTGAATGATAGCCTTGCTGGGTAGAGTAATGTTGGATTCAGATTCTTGTTTTTCATGACCTTGATTACCTCATGCCATTCCCTTCTGGCCTGTAGTGTTTCTTGTGAGAAGTCAGCTGAGAGCCTTATGGGGTTCCCTTTGTAGGTAACCTGTTGCTTATCTCTTGCTGCTTTTAGGATTCTCTCTTTGTCTTTAATTTGTGGCATTTTAATTACTATGCGTCTTGGTGTGGGCCTGTTTGGGTTCTTCTTACTTGGGACTCTCTGTGCTTCTTGAACTTGAATGCCTTCTTCCTTCACTAAATTAGGGAAGTTTTCTCTCACTATTTTTTTTAATATATTCTCTATCCCTTGCTCCTTTTCTTCTTCTTCGGGGACTCCTATGATGCGAATATTATTACGTTTCCAGTTGTCCCATAGTTCTCTTAAGCTGTCTTCCTGTTTTTTAATAGTTTTTTCCTTTTGTTTTTCTGATTGGGTGATTTTTTCTACCCTGTCTTCTAATTCACTGATCCGGTCCTCAGCTTCCTCTACTCTGCTTTTTAAACCTTCCAATGTGTTTTTCATTTCTGATATGTCATTTTTTATCTCTTCTTGTTGGTTTTTAATTTCCAATTGGCTTATGTTCAGCGTCTCTATGTCCTTACTCATGCTGTTCAGCTTCCTCAAGATCATGGCTCTGAATTCTAGCTCTGTTAACATGCCTAATTGCTCCACATTGATCTCATCTTCGGTGGAGGTGTCTTGCTCTTTCATTTGGCTTCTGTTTCTGTGTTTCACCATTTTAGCTATCACTGTGGGCTTTGGAGCCTGTCAAGTTCTCCCTGTGGGTGTTGGTGTTCTGCTGTTTGTGGCTCCCTCTCCTGTGTTTAGATGAGCGAGGGAGGACCCGCGTTGAACACCAGTGTCAAGTCTTACTTTCCTGGTTAAAGTTGCCAGCCCAGGAAACGTACTGTTATCCTCTGGCTTTTTGCCTGGAGGCTAGCAGTCTAGGTTAATTGATGAGTTTTGGGTTGTCAGTTGATTGAAAAACTCCCTCTGGTGCTCAGCCAAGGGGCTTTCACGAGGGTGGGGCAGATGGTGGTCGTTAGTGAGCCTCAATTAGCACTTCAATGGCCCACAGGGTGGGGTTGGATCTCCGAGGGAGGGGCTGCTGCCTCTCCCCAGAGCCCTGGGAAGGAGCAATGTGGGCACCGTCCTGAGTGGCTGCACTCAGCCAAAGCTCTGAGCGCCCTCCAGATCCCGAGTGTCCCGACACAGCTCCAGTCCAGTCCGCCCTCCCTCTGCCGGAGCCCAAGGTGAGTGGCTGTGGCTGTTTCAGCCTCTGTCCCGGCTCTGTGCTGTGGGGCCGCCTGGGAGTGTGACCCGAGGGCGCCGCTTATAGCTAAGGCCGCTGCCGAGCTGCCGACCGTGGGCTCCCAGCCCCGTCTCGCGCCTTCGCAAGCCTACCGGGATGGAGTCAGTGTCCCTCGTTGTATGGTCCTCGCAAGCTGCTTTTCTGTTGGTTTTTCCCGTCGATTTGTCTGTGTTATAGTTGTAATTCCAGTTTGGTTCTGGGAGACGGTCTGTGTAGCTCCGTTCACTCTGCCGCCATTTTTCGGTTCCCCTCATTCTCCATTTTAAAACTCATTGTTTTAGGATGGAAACTTAGGAGTCACTCTTGCTTTCTCTTCCACACTCACTCCAACCAATCACTAATTTCCGTAAATTCTGCCTATTATAAATATCTTTATCTTCATTGACTCATCCTAGTCCATGAGACAATTATTTCTTTCTTGGACTATTTAATAACTTTTTGGCTAGTTTATTTTCCATCCAACATCCAGAGTGATCTTTACAAATAACACTATGACCCCCTAAAACTATTTAATGGCTTTTCATTCCTCTTTGAAAAATCAAAACTCATTAACATAATGTGGCAAAGGTAAATAGCTATCTACTAAAAATTCATGATACCATTTCCTAGTACATAGTCGTTGATAAGATGACATTTTTTGGCTCCCTTATCATGAAGCATGGCTATAAAATGTGGAGGAGAGTTGTCTGCTGCACTCCAGCCCTGGCCTAGAAGAATCTTCTAATGTGATTCTAGACCCTTCCCTTGGACTCTGGCTTGAAGCCCAGTACACTAAAGTCCCAGGGATGGTTAAGACAAACGATGGAGAAAGGCTGATTCTTTAGAACATGGTGAGGAATGCCCCACCACCCAGGAACACCTGCATGGGACTATTCAACAAGCCAAAAATTAACTTTTATTGGGCTAATGTTGTAGCTCACTGTCCTTAGAATCCAACTTGTCTTTAAGCTGCCCTAATTAACAACCTCAGAGACAGCAAGATGAACAATGGGGAATGTTATAGAGGGCTTTAGCCCCATAAAAATTAACTAGAGTTTGACCTTCACTGGGAATTTGAAAAGCAACATCCTTCAAGAAAAGGGAGGACAGAAACGGCCCCAAGGCCAGAGTGTCCTGCATGCTCTGTAAAGAAACTGATAGGGAGAAACTGAAGCTCCCTTTACCCCATAAAACTGTAACTGTTCAACATGTGTGTATTGCACCTGACTGACTGCTGATATCTGTCTCGAATTTGTTAGTTTTTAAAACTTGGATAATGGAATGAATAGCAGGACAGATGTATGCTGACCCAGTTCCCTTTCGCCCCAGCTCCCTCCCCCCTCCATTCCCTCCTGCTTATCGCTAACTGCCTCCGCTTCTGTACAAGCAGCTTGCTTGCTCTGCTAAACTCTTGAATGACCCCTGCCCTATATAAGCAACCCTCCCCCTGAGCTCGGGGCTGCAGTTCTCCTCTGTGTAGGTTGGCTGCAGTCCCTGCGCAGGTAATAAAACATCCCCAAAAACTGAAAAATGGAGTCTGAGTGTGGTCGATCTCCTGGGTTACAACATTTGGAGGCCCCAGCGAGATCAGCCGCGAGGTCCCCCTTTTCCGTGGGGTCGACCTCCTCAGACTACGCGGAGGGCTGCCTCCTCGCCCTCCGCACCTACATTCGTTCTGGCTTTGATTCGGCTAATTCGGACTAAGACTTCAGCCTCGAGGATCTGGGTAAGGGATTTCCCTTTCAGTAGCTCCGGAGCGTTCTGGGATTGTTGCGGGCGGGACGCCGCTGAACCGCACTTCCCCCTCAGGGTCGGGTCGCCGACTCCTGACCTGGGAAACCCGGTGGGTTTCCATCTGTTCTGAAATTGGTACCAATCTGTCTTAATCTGGCACTTTCGGGTGCAGGAAACCCGGTGGGTTTCCATCTGGCACTTTCGGGTGCATCTGGCACCTTCGGGTGCATCTGGCACTTTCGGGTGCGTCTGGCACTTTCGGGTGCGTCTGCAGGAGACCCGGTGGGTTTCCATCTGGCACTTTCGGGTGCGTCTGGCACTTTCGAGTGCATCTGGCACCTTCGGGTGCATCTGGCACTTTCGGGTGCGTCTGCAGGAGACCCGGTGGGTTTCCATCTGGCACTTTCGAGTGCATCTGGCACTTTCGAGTGCATCTGGCACCTTCGGGTGCATCTGGCACTTTCGGGTGCGTCTGCAGGAGACCCGGTGGGTTTCCATCTGGCACTTTCGGGTGCATCTGGCACCTTCGGGTGCGTCTGGCACTTTCGGGTGCGTCTGCAGGAGACCCGGTGGGTTTCCATCTGGCACTTTCGGGTGCATCTGGCACTTTCGGGTGCGTCTGGCACTTTCGGGTGCGTCTGGCACTTTCGGGTGCATCTGGCACTTTCGGGTGCGTCTGGCACTTTCGGGTGCAGGAGACCCGGTGGGTTTCCATCTGGCACTTTCGGGTGCGTCTGTTCTGAAATTAGTATTTTGTGTTTTGACCGCGGTTGTCTGTCTATTTGTGTTCCGTGTTCTCTGCTGCTCTTACTGTTTTGCTTTCAGCAGGATGAGACAAGGACCGTCAATGCCCCGTACCCCCCTTGAATGCATTCTTGCTAACTTTTCTGACTTTTCCAGGAGATCCCAAGGCTACAGAACACCAGCCGATCCTGGGGTCCTCCAGACCCTCTGTGAGTTGGAGTGGCCAACATTCCGAGTTAATTAGCCATCCGAAGGGTCTTTTGACTTGAGTCTTTTGTTTGCTGTGAGGTCCATTATGTACGGGGTTCCCCACCCTGATCAAAAGTATACATTAATATTTGGATTAGAAATGTCAGTGTCCGGAGGTTCAAATGAAAGGAAAAAAGTTTTGTTAACAATGCCTCCGCCTGTCCTGAAGGACAGTTAACTCCTCCCAGCCCCCGAGGAAATTCTATCCCATCCTTCAGGACCCCCTTGCGGTATACAAAAATGTCAATTAAACTGAGTTTGCCTACTTTGGGTTCTTATTACAGAAAAGCTATAAGATGAATTTAGATCTGTTAATGATCTATTGATTAAAAATTGTCTATTGAAAATATGAATATATTCACTAATCAGAGGAATGTTAATTACTTGTACTTGTCAAAAAAAGAAAAAATATTCAATGTTTCTAAAAGTTAAAAGTTCAGATTAGGTTAAAAAGAAATTATATAATTTTAATAAAGGAAAATATAAGATATAGAAATATATATATTTGAAATTGTTCTAAAACTGGTTATTTCTGACTAGATAAAAAGGTTTATAAAAGATAAAAGATTTGTTAAGAGAAATCTTAGAAAGAAATTATAAATAAAATAAATAAATATAGAATTTATTTGGTTCTTTTTCAGCCTGTTAAAAGGGGAAAACATTTTTTTCCCAATGTTTGCCTGGAAAGCAAAAGTTATATATATGTTATTGAAATGGTTTTATGTTATGTTAATCAAGTACTTGATTCCTTAAAGAGCCATTTTTAAATCATAAGAACTGAAGTTTCACTGACCTATGTTTATGTTTAACATTTGTCATTGTCACTTTAAATAAATAATTGAATACTATTTAATTATATATATAATACTATATAATCTTTTGGTCAAATATGTTTGACAACCTTTCCAGGATTCGAATTTTAAGAAACTTTTTCTTGACCTGGAATTAGTTTTGAGTCATTCCAATAAGACCTGGAATTCCTCAAAGATTTATGTTCTCTCCTTATAAAAGGAAATCAAATCAGTGCAGATGGCTTAACACAGTCTGTTTCCTCACTAAAAAATAGATAAGAGGACAACACACTCCAAATGCAAGAGCATACACACTACTAAGAGTGATTATTTGTTCACTTAGCAGATGCACAGATGCCTCGTATACGGGGGTCTCTACTAATGCTGTGGGTTATGCAAACAGTCCTCACTTTAAAGGGGCTCATAATATATTTTGTAAAGTCATGCTTGAATTATTTAAAGAAAGAACATAATTGAGCCCCAGAGGCCTAAAGATCAGGCTCTTTTTAGTTTAACTAAAAAAGTTTTTTCTTTCATGGTATGATAATGTACTCACATATAAATAAATAAATCTGAGCTATAGTTACTATAGCATGAATAAAATAATATCTCTAATGTACTTGGGTCTCCACCTGAGAAGGGCTTTATGAAAAGAAAATTATAAAAATAAAAAATTTAAGATTTATGAATGATGGAAAATAAAAATTGACATAAAGGAATAAAAAAAGATGATAATTCTTTGCCGCTTTCCCCTGCCTTGTCGGCAGGGCAGGCTTCTCTCAGAGCCTCAGTTGCTGTGTCCCCTGTGTATAGGGGGACCCAATATCTGAATAGATATAGATGTGTTCAGATGTACTAGCTTCTTTATGATGAGGTCTCAATGCCTCTCTGCAAGGCTTAATAATATTCTCACAGGCAAACTGTTTAACCATTGAAATGCCAGCCCAGGCTGCTCGTCCACAGCGGGTTGACAGCAAGTAGTTTCCAACAGGCTTCTCTGAACTTTAGGGATCCCAGGCATGGATACGAAATTCTCTTAGAGAGTTAAAAAAAAAAAACACTCTGCCCCATGTAAACAATGTTAAAACATTGTTCCCCTTTCCTGTGTCCTTTTGTAAACCTGGGGTCAGAGGAAATGTTCCCATTCCTCTGCCCACAGCAGGACCCAAATACTGCCGGGGGAAGGGCTTCCTTAGAACACTTTTCACCGTGTTCCCCTGTAAGGCCTATTGGCCCAATTGGCTGAATTAGCAAAGGTAGTAATAGCAGCCTTAAGAGAAACAGGGCACATAGAATAGGGTCACCCTAGGAAGGGAAATATAAGGAAGGGTCAGGACCATAGGCCTAGGTACCAGTTAGGAATAGAAAAGACAAAGACAAAGTCAGACAAAATAAAAAGCCATGCTTAATTTAGGAAAATGACAGGGCCAGGGCTCCTTCCAACTGAGCCCTCTGAAACCCAGAATAATACTAAATAATAAGGGATAAACTAGTTAGTTTCCTAATAGACGCTGGTGCAGCAGACTCAGTCTTGACCGAGCCAATGGGGCCCTAACCTACCCCTGGACTTCAAAGAGGAATATAGACCTTGGGAAAATACTGTAACTCATTTGTTTCTGTTCCTGCCGGAGTGCCCATACCCCCTACTCGGACGTGATCTCCTCCAGAGATCATTTAATTGCTGGCCACTGCCACTTCAAGCCAGACCCCGCATCAAGTTCCACAAGACGTTGGCCTTCAATCCTGCCAGCCTGCCTCCAGATGATGACCCGGAGTAACCTCTGCAGGACGGCCTGGAGGCAATCGACACTGCAGTCGGCCGCCCAGACCTCAGGGATGACCCACTGCCATCATCAGATGAGGTATTGCTCATAGACGGGAGCAACTATGTCCAGGAAGATATCAGGTATGCCGGGGCAGCAGTAGTAACTCTGGACCATGTCATTAAGTAGGGGAACTTCAGCCCGATGGACTGAACTCATAGCCCTAATCCAGGCTCTCTGATGAGACAAGGGGAAACCATGCTGCAAATAAGGAAGATCAACATGTGGCCCTAAAACTAGTGGGGACCTCTCCAGATAGCAGTTACCACACCAAACCCAAGTTCACCTCTGACTCCTACTTACACTGGGTCAGAAAATGACTTAACTGAGCAGAAACAAGTCATAAAGAAAATCAACGAATAATAGACACTGCCTGCTGGGAGATTGTTGGTCCCTGAGGCTCTAGGTCGGACTTTAGTCAACCAGCTGCACCAGCCTACCCTCTTAGGTTACACCAAGCTTACTAAACTCCAATAAGGTCACAGGGAAAAGAAAAAGATAGAAGGAAGCAGAAATATATAGGTCTAAATAGGGAGGAAAAGAAAAAGGCTAGGGGATATGCAGACAGCAGATAGATTGAGCAAGCTCTCAGGTTCATGTCAGGGGAGGGACTAGAAAAGTCACAGAGAGTCTATGTAAGTTGAAGAAGGATTATGCAGAAAAAATAAAAAGATAGGAAGAAGAAAGAGAGGGGCATACATATTACAGGAAGACAGGACAATAGAGGATTACTCAGGAAGGGAAGAAGATAAGACACTGAGAGGGGAGAACTTGCCCCTACTAATATTATAATAGTCTAGGATGCAATAAAGGGAGTAACAGGTTTAGGCTACTCCTGACCCTTAGATCAGACAATGACCCCGTCTTGATAGCAAAGATATCACAGGATATCTCTAAGGGATTAAACATAAATTAGAAGCTCCATTGTGCTTACTGCCCACAGAGTTCCAGGCAGGTAAAGCGCATGAACAGGACCTTAAAGGAAACCTTAACCAAATTTACTTTAGAAACCGGTGAAAACTGGAACACTCTGCTCCCCTCGCTCTCTTACAGTTCTTACAGGCCCTGCAGTCTGCCCAGAAGGCCATCCATAAACACATCTGCGATGCCCTGCCTGTGCCCACCTCAGACTCTGTGCACCCTTTCCAGCCAGGGACTCGATGCAAATAAAGAAATTCACCATCCAAGGACTAACTCTGGCCTGGAAGGGACTATACACTGTCATCCTGCCTTCACCAACGGCTATCAAGGTCAACGGCATCCCGGTCTAGCTGCATCATTCCTGGTTGAAGGCAGAAAAAGCAGAATGAATGGTGCAGACCTCTCCAGATCCCTTAAAATGAGACTCTTACATTTATTGGGACTCTAATTTTTCTGATTATAACTGTACAGGGGAATCTTTATAGATCTAGACCCCAGTAGAACTGGGTACTTAGAAATAAAACATTAAAAAAAAATCTTAAGAAATGTCAACCAGAAGAGGGTCTATATGCAGCCTTAGGTGAAACCTGCTATTTCTATGCCAACCATTCAGGTATAATCAGACAGAGCATCCAAATTCTAAGACAAAGAAACTAAGAGAAGGAGAACAGGTCTCCCATAATTAATATGAAAACTTATTTAGTCACCATAGCTAACATCCCTGATTTCAGCTATAGCAGGGCCCTACTGTTATTATTAATCGGAATAACTTGTAAACCCATCCAAATTTAATAGACTCCTAGCCTTCATCAGAGAGAGAGTCTAATCAGTAAAACTTAGGGTCTTAGCACAATCCAACTAGAGATTGTCTCCCCATGACAATTGTGGATCAATGGTTTGATCCACTATCAAGAAAAAGGGGGGAATGTTGTAGCTCACTGTCCTTAGAATCCAACTTGTCTTTAAGCTGCCCTAATTAACAACCTCAGAGACAGCAAGATGAACAATGGGGAATGTTATAGAGGGCTTTAGCCCCATAAAAATTAACTAGAGTTTGACCTTCACTGGGAATTTGAAAAGCAACATCCTTCAAGAAAAGGGAGGACAGAAACGGCCCCAAGGCCAGAGTGTCCTGCATGCTCTGTAAAGAAACTGATAGGGAGAAACTGAAGCTCCCTTTACCCCATAAAACTGTAACTGACAATACACAACATGTGTGTATTGCACCTGACTGACTGCTGATATCTGTCTCGAATTTGTTAGTTTTTAAAACTTGGATAATGGAATGAATAGCAGGACAGATGTATGCTGACCCAGTTCACCCAGTTCCCTTTCGCCCCAGCTCCCTCCCCCCTCCATTCCCTCCTGCTTATCGCTAACTGCCTCCGCTTCTGTACAAGCAGCTTGCTTGCTCTGCTAAACTCTTGAATGACCCCTGCCCTATATAAGCAACCCTCCCCCTGAGCTCGGGGCTGCAGTTCTCCTCTGTGTAGGTTGGCTGCAGTCCCTGCGCAGGTAATAAAACATCCCCAAAAACTGAAAAATGGAGTCTGAGTGTGGTCGATCTCCTGGGTTACAACACTAAGTCAATAAGATTTGGAGTTTTTATATTACAGCCCTAGAGTTATCTTAACTAATACATATGATTTATAAGGCTTTATATAATTCAGCCTTTGACACTTCATTTCTCCTCACTCTTCCTCACACTCTTCACTCCAGTTACAGCTAACTTCTTTCATGATTTTCACCTCTTAGTCTTCTACCACATGGTTTTCCTGCCGAGCATGCTATTTCCATGGCTAGACTGCATTCATTCCCATAGCTAAATTGCTCTTATTCTTAGAGTCTTCTGAAAGGCTTTCCCTGTCCCTAGAAGATAGTGGTCCTTTTCTTCCATAGTTCTCTGTGCTTTCCCTTCACATTTATGCTTCATGACTGGTCTGTCTGCCTCCTCCAGACTGTAAGCTTCTTGAGGGCAGGCATCATGTCGGCCCTGTTCCCTGTTGTGTCACTAGTACCAACCACAGCCTCTGAAATATAGTTGATGCTCATGAAATATTTACTGAATACATGAATGAGTGAAAGGATTTTCCTGGCCTTCCACTCTGTGACATGTCACATTTATAGTCCTCTGTGCTAGTAAAGGTAGCTTTACTTTACTTATGAAAGTTCTTGAATATTTGGTTAATGAGGAATTGCTGTTGTTATTATATCTTATGCAAATATACAAAATATACAGAATAGCTTCAGTGAAATGTTTTCAATTTATTAAATTCACTATTGAAATAAAAGTGAAAATGGTAAGGGATAATTGTGGAAATAAGCTGAAAAATGGGAAACATTTCATTGAATGACAGAGTTAGAATGTATGGTTATATGCAGTGAACTCTAGTCTCTGGCTGAGGAGGTAGACTTGAAAAAAATAATACAATATTGAAGAATAGAGTGTTGCTATAGAAACAATCACCTAAAGGTCTAATCAGTGTCTTGTTGAGTGAAAGGATTTTCTCTTTAGTATGAAACATTTCAGCAAGTGCTAAAAATAGTTTTTTTAATTGTTGAAAGTATTACAGATATCCCCCCTTTTTCCCCATTGACCCCCTCCAAAAATAGTTTTTTAAAAGCCCCACAAATGCTCTGTTCACAAATCTCATGCTGGTTTCTAAAAAATTTTAAACAACATTAAAAAATAATCAGACCTATGTAATACATATATTGCTTAATTTTAATAAATGTTTTGGGGGTTTAAACCCATATGTTTATTATACTATGTATTTCATTAGAACCATGTATTTAGTTAGAAGGGACGAATGTGTCATAGTTTGGGTTTCCCCAAAGCAGAGACTGTGACAAGGGCCGGGGGCAGATGCAGTTTATTCGGAAGATGATTCAGCAAGCAGGCGTGAGAGGGGAAGCAGACAGGCAGGGAAGGGAATTGCCCTCCTTAAAAGATGGAAGCCAGGACATTTATTTACTTGTTCCATTCCCCACTGATTGAGGGTTGCCCCCTGAGAGTGATAGCTTCTCAGCTGCCCTGGAAAGACGGCCAAGTGACCTCTGGTAGCCTTGGGGCAGAATGTGGAAAGATGGGAAGCTCAGGCTTGAAGCTGGATGCTGGCAGCAGCGGTAAATCTAAACCCACACAAAGATGATGTGACATGAGTATCAGTGAAGTCTGCTATGGTCTAATTCCAAGGAAGCAGTTCCCTGACTTATTCCTACACCAAAGTCTCTTTTCAAATGGCATATTACTTTATTTTCTAGCACTATGATGCTTAGCAAGTTATTTAACCTCTCTCTGCAGCAGTTTCTTTGTCTCTAAAATTGGAATAATAACATTACTTCCACAAAAGTTTGCATGAATGCCCATGATGCACATAGCACAGTGTCCAATCCATTTATCTAGTAAATGCTGGATAAATGATAGTCATTATTACTATTATTAATAGAAGTAGTAATGTACCACTACTATTGCTATTGATTCTTCACAGTATTAATCACTTCATTGCAGAGTGATTTTCATTGTCTCACACACATTATCTGATTTGTTCCTCACCACAGTTCTTATGAAGCACCTGGTACCTTGAATTATGAAAATATCTCTCAGACAAAAAATCATGACCTATTTTCAGAACAGTATTGAATAGTATAATCCCTGTCAAGTCTATCTAAACTTGTGTAAAGCTGATGAAATATGTGTTCTGAGCTCTAAAGCCTTCGTTGTAGGACTTTCTTTTTGGCAATCTAAAGTCTTTCAGTAGATCTGAAAACTATTGTTTGTATTGGAAGGACAATTTTAGATTAAACACATGATTTTCTGCACTGTTGAGAGGAAGTCATAAATCACGCAGGAAGAGGGACCAGGGCTCACTGAAAGGACCTACAACCACCCTTTCACTAATGAAAACATTTAAAAGTTATGTATCTTAGAATAAAGTGCTTTATTAGGGCAAAGAAGCAAAATTTTTAAGTGAACAAGTTTATATTTTCCAAATAATATAAAACCACCTTCTATTTTTACATGTTTTTTTCAGGGAACTTCCAAATATATTATCTCAGTCCATATGAACTGCAAATCCTAAGAAAAAAAATAAAACAGGTAATAGTTATTGTTATTAGTCACCTTGGGATAAAATACTACAGATTGGGGGGAGGGGTGCTTAAACAAGAGAAATTTACTTTTTCTTTCTTTCTTTCTTTTTTTAAAACTTTATTTATTTTTTAATAATTAATTTTTGTTACAGATGTTTCTCCTTTTCCCCCACTGATTCCCCCTCCCCCCCTGCTCGGTCCCCCGTTTGTTGTCCATGTCCACAGTTCATGCATACATGCATATAAGTTCTGTGGTTTATCTTTCCCCCACCACCCCCTCTTCTGGGGATTGTCAGTCTGTACCCCACTTCCACGTCTCTGGGACTACCCCATTCCTCAGACTGTTATGTTCATTATATTCCACAAATAAGTGAGATCATATGATACTTGTCTTTCTCTGTTTGGCTTGTTTCACTTAGGATGATACTTTCTAGGTCCCTCCATGTAGTCTCAAAGGATAAGAGATCTTCCTTTCTTACAGCTGCGTAGTACTCCATTGTGTATATGTACCACTGCTTTTTTATCCATTTGTCTATTGATGGACATTTGGGCTGTTTCCAGATCTTAGCTATTGTAAATAGTGCTGCTACAAACATTGGGGTACATATATTCTCTCTGATTGGTGTTTCAGGCTTCTTAGGGTATATTCCTAGAAGTGGGATTACTGGGTCAAATGGAAGTTCAATTTTTAATTTTTTGAGGTAACACCATAGTGTTTTCCATAGTGGCTGCACCAGTCTGCATTCCCACCAGCAGTGTATTAGAGTCCCTTTTTCTCCACACCCTCGCCAACACTTGTTGTTTGATGATTTGTTGATGGCGGCCATTCTGACAGGTGTGAGGTGATACCTCATTGTTGTTCTAATTTGCATCTCTCTGATGATTAGTGATGATGAGTATTTCTCCATATGTCTCTTAGCCATTTGTATGTCCTGTTTGGAGAGTGTCTATTTAGTTCCACTGCCCATTTTTTAATTGGGTTCTTTGTCTTCCTTTTGTGGAATTGTATGAGCAGTCTAAGTATATTGGTAATTAACCCTTTATCTGATATATCATTGGCAATGATGCTCTCCCATACAGTGGGTAGCCTTTCCGTTTTGATGATTGTATCTTTCGCTGTGCAGAAGCTTTTGAGTTTGATGTAGTCCCATGTGTTCATTTTCTCCTTTGTTTCTATTGCCTTAGGTGATGTATCAGTGAAAATTCTGCTGCGTATGATGTCTGAAATTTTGTTGCCTACAGTCTCTTCTAGGATTTTTATGGATTCATGAGTCACATTTAAGTCTTTTAACCATTTTGAGTTTATTCTTGTGTAGGGTGTAAGTTGATGGTCTAGTTTCATTTTTCTGCATGTAGCTGTCTAATTTTCCCAGCACCATTTATTAAAGAGGCTCTCCTTACTCCAGTGTATGCTCTTGCCACCTTTGTCAAATATTAATTGAGCATATTGCCTTGGGTCTATTTCTGGGTTCTCAGTTCTGTTCCACTGGTCTATATGCCTGTTCTTGTGCCAGTACCAGGCTGTTTTGATTACGGTGGCTTTGTAGTATAACCTGAAATCTGGTAATGTGATTCCTCCAACCTTGTTCTTCCTTTTCAAGATTGTTGTGGCTATTCGAGGTCTTTTTTGGTTCCATATGAAGTTTTGAAGTACTTGTTCTAATTCTGTGAAGTATGCCGTTGGTATTTTGATGGGGATTGCATTGAATCTATAGATTGCTTTGGGAAGTATGGACATTTTAATGATGTTAATTCTCCCAGTCCATGAACAGGGTATGTGCTTCCACTATTTTATATCTTGCTCTATTTCATTTTTCAATGACCTGTAGTTTTCTGCAAATAGGTCGTTTATTTCTTTGGTTAAGTTTATTCCTAGGTATCTTAATTTTTTTGCCTCAATGGTAAATGGGATTTGTTTTTAGTTTCTCTTACTCTGAGTTCATCATTGGTGTATAAGAATGCCATCGATTTCTTGACGTTAATTTTGTATCCTGCTACTTTACCAAATTCATTTATTAAGTCTAGTAAATTTTTGATGGAGTCTTTGGGGTTTTCTACGTATAGTATCATGCCATCTGCAAATAATGACAGTTTCACTTCCTCCTTTCCCATTCGGATCCCTTTTATTTTTATTTTTTCCTGTCTGATTGCTGTGTCTAAGACTTCCAGTACTATGTTAAATAAGAGTGGCTAAAGTTGGCATCCTTGACTTGTTCCTGTTCTTAAGGGAAATGCTTTTTGTTTTTGCCCATTGAGTATGATGTTGGCTGTAGGTCTTTCATATATGGCCTTTATTATGTCGAGATATGATCCCTCTATTCCCACATTGCTGAGCGTTTTTATCAGAAATGGATGCTGGATTTTGTCAAAGGCTTTTTCGGCATCTATTGATATGATCATATGGTTTTTATTCTTCATCTTATTTATGTGGTGTATCACGTTTATTGATTTGCAAATATTGTACCAGCCTTGCATCCCTGGGATGAATCCCACTTGGTCATTGTGGATAATTTTTTTGGTGTATTGGTGGAACCGATTTGCTCAGGATTTTGGCATCTATGTTCATCATGGATATTGGCCTGTAGTTTTCTTTCTTTGTAGTGTCTTTTTCTGCTTTTGGAATTAGAATTATGCTGGCTTCCTAAAACAAGTTTGGAAGTCTTCTTTCTTCTTGAATTATTTGAAATAGTTTGAGGAGAATGGGTATTAGTTCTTTGAATGTTCGGTAAAACTCCCCCGAAAAGCCATCTGGGCCCGGGCTTTTGTTTGCTGGGAGAGTCTTGATTACATCTTCAATTTCTTCTGTTGTTATTGGTCTGTTTAAGTTTTCTATCTCTTCCTGGTCCAGTTTTGGAAAACTATGTGTTTCTAGAAATTTGTCCATTTCACTTAGATTGTCAAATTTGCTGCCATATAATTGTTCATAGTAGTTGTTAATGATCTTTTGTATTTTTGTGGTGTCAGTTGTTACTTCTCCTCTTTCATTTCTGTTTTTGTGTAATTGTGTTCTCTCTCTTTGTTTCTTGGTGAGTCTAGCTAAGGGTCCATCAATCTTGTTTATCTTTTTGAAAAACCAGCTCTTTGTTTCATTGATTCTTTAAATTGTTTTTTGGTCTCTATGGCATTTATTTCTGCTCTGATCTTTACTATTTCCTTCCTTCTACTTGCTCTGGGGTTTTCTTTCTGTTTGCTCTCTAGTTCTTTAAGTTGTGAGGTTCGATAGTCTATTAGAGATTTTTTTTTTTGTTTTTTTTGAAGTAGGCCTGTAGTGCTATGAACTTCCCTCTCAGAACTGCTTTCGCTGCATCCCATAGATTTTGTGTTGTTGTGTCTTAATTTTCATTGGTTTCCAGGAAGTTTTTGATTTCTTCCTTGATCTCCTCGGTGACCCATTCATTGTTTTTATTTTTATTTATTTTTTCTAAATCTTTATTGTTGGATGTAAAATGTATTACAGATGTTCCACATTTTTCCCCCATTGACCCCCTCCTCCCCACTCCCGCCCCCCTCCCACCTTTTCCCACACTATTGTCTGTCTCCATTGGTTATGCATATAAGTTCTTTGATTTATTTCTTCCCACCCCCCCAACCCCTTTCCCTTTGAGGTTTGTCAGTCTAGCAATGAATTTGTGCTTCTTAATCCCTTCACCTTTTTCACCCATTCCCCCAACCCCCTCCCAACTGGCAACCAACAAAATGTTCTCTGTATCTATGAGAATGTTTCTGTTCTACCTGTTCATTTTGTTTGTAGATTCCATTGTTGATAGCTATGTATTCATTGCCATTTTGTTTGTTCATACATTTTATCTTTTTCTTCAAAAAGACCCTTCATCATTTCATATAATAACGGTTTGGTAGTGATGAACTCCTTTAACTTTTTCTTGTCTGGGAAAGTTTTTATATGTTCATCGATTCTAAATGACAGCTTTGCAGGATAGAGCAATCTTGGTTGTAGGTTCTTGGTTTTCATTACTCTGAATATTTCTTGCCACTCCCTTCTGGCCTGCAAAGTTTCTTTTGAGAAATCAGCTGACAGTCTAATGGGAACTCCCTTGTAGGTAACTAGCTGCCTTTCTCTTGCTGCTTTTAAGATTCTCTCTTTGTCTTGAACCTTTTGCATTTTGATGATGATGTGTCTTGGTGTGGGCCTCTTGGGGTTCATCTTGTTTGGGACTCTCTGTGCTTCCTGGACTTGTATGTCTGTTTCCTTCACCAAGTTAGGAAAGTTTTCTGCCATTATTGTTTCAAAAGGTTTTCAATTTCTTGTTCTTGCTCTTCTCCTTCTGGCACCCCCATGATGCAAATGTTGGCACGTTTGAGATTGTCCCAGAGGCTCCTTACACTATCCTCATTTTTTTTTGATTCTTTTATCTTTTTGCGGTTCTGATTGGGGATTTTTTGCTTCCTTATATTCAAAATCGATGGTTTGCTCCTTGCATTTTCATACTCTATTATTGAAGCTGTGTAAATTATTTTTTATTTCAGTTAATGCCTCCTTCAATTCTAACTGTGTATCCATGATTTCTAACTGGTCCTTTTTTATGCTCTTGAGGCCCTCCCTAAGTTCACTGAGGTTCTCACTAAGTTCATTGAGCATCCTTATAAGCAGTATTTTAAACTCAGTATCTATTATGTTGCTTATCTCCATTTTGCTTAGTTCTTTTCTTGGGGTTTTGTTCTGTTCTTTCATTTGGGACTGTTTCTTTGTCTCCTCATTTTCGCTGCCTCCCTGTGTTTGTTTCATTATATTACTTAATGAGAGGTATGGGGTTTGCTGAGACCAGATGCTGCTCGTTTGAAAGAATTTAGGAAAAACCTGAAGCAGGATCCAAGACCGGCCAATCCTATGGTTAAGCAAGTGGCAACAGCTTGGGTGGGCTTGAAAGTTGGGTGGGGCGGGGCCGGGCTTCAGGGAGTCAGCAGGGTGGGGCTACCATTGTGAGCCAGGTTGCTGGAGTCCCAGATATGGCTTCTGTCTGCCGCCCCGTGAAGGGCTCACCAAAGGAACAAAGGCCTCTTACAGCACGTTTGTCCCCGAGAAAGCCCCTCTCCAGCCCTCGCTCCAGTACCAAACAGCTCAGTTCTTCCCTGTATGTCTCTGATGCCCCTTGAGCTGCCTCCCCTCCAAGCTTAGAGGGAGAGAGTCCGATAAGTCTGTGCGCGGGCCCTTTAGTGAGCTTCCTGGGGCTCCAGCCATTTCAGCTTCCCTGAGCCTCAGTTTCCGCTGGTTTTTCCAGCCAGAAGTTATGGGGACTTCTGTTCCTGACACTGGAACCCTGAGCGGGGCACCTGGTGTGGGACAGGGACCCCTCAGTCCTCAGGAAGGACCTTCCCAGCTGCGGGAGCCTCCTGATTTTTATCTGCCACACTTGGGTGTGGGAGCAGCCCGTCGCTCCGCCTCCAACGCCGCCGCTGCCACCGCCCCTCGCACCGCCGTCCCTCTTACCAGTCTGGATGTGGCTGCTGATTTAATATTGTAGTTGTAGGACTTCCACTCAGCTTGATTTCAGGTGGTTTTGAATAATAGTTGTTCTGTAGTTTAGTTGTAACTTTGATGTGGTTGTGGGAGGACGCGATACCGTGTTTACCTACGCCTCCATCTTGACAGGAAGTCCCATTCATTGTTTAATCACATGCTATTTAGCTTCCATGTATTCAAATGTCTTTGTATGTTCTTTTTCCAGTTGATTTCTAGTTTCATGCCATTGTGATCTGAGAAGATGCTTGATATGATTTCAGTGTTCTTGAACGTGTAGAGACTTATTTTTTGCCCTAACATGTGGTCTATCTTTGAGAATGTCCCATGTGCACTTGAGAATGTGAATTCTGTAGTTTTGGGGTGTAATTCTCTGTAGATATCTATTAAATCCATTTGGTCTAGTGCTTCATTTAGAGTCTCTGTTTCTTTGCTAATTTTTTTTTGTCTAGAACATCTATCCAGTGATGTCAGTGGGGTGTTGAAGTCCCCTGCTATGATTGTATTGCTATTGATTTCTCCTTTGAAGTCCTCCAGAAGATTTTTAGTATATTTTGGTGCTCCTATATTGGGTGCATATATGTTTATCAAGGTTATATCTTCCTGTTGGATAGATCCTGTCAATATTATGTAGTGGCCTTCTTTGTCTCTAGTTATGGCCTTCATTTTGAAGTCTATTTTATCAGATATGTGTATTGCTACCTCAGCTTTTTTTTCCTTTCCATTTGCTTGAAAGACTTTTTTCCATCCCTTCACTTTCAATCTATGTGTGTCTTTTGTTGTGAGGTGGGTCTCTTGTAAACCACATATAGAGGAGTCATGGTTTCTTATCCAATCAGCTACTCTGTGTCTTTTATGGGAGCATTCAATCCATTTACATTATCGATATGTACTCATTTATTGCCATTTTTGTTTATTGTGGTTCTACTTTTCTTCCCATTTCTCCTGCTAATTACAGCAGTCCTTTTAACATTTCTTGCAGTGCTGGTTGGTGCTAATGTATTCCCTTAGCCTTTTTTGTCTGGGAAGCTCTTTATTTGACCTTATATTTTGAATTATAGCCTTGCTGGACAGAGTAGTCTTGGATTCAGATCCTTGTTTTTCATGACCTTGATTACTTCATGCCATTCCCTTCTTGCGTGTAGTGTTTCTTGTGAGAAGTCAGCTGAGAGCCTTATGGGGTTTTCTTTGTAGGTAACCTGTTGCTTCTCTCTTGCTGCTTTTAGGATTCTCTCTTTGTCTTTAATTTTTGACAGTTTGATTACTATGTGTCTTGGTGTGGGCCTGTTTGGGTTCTTCTTACTTGGGGCTCTCTGTGGTTCTTGAACTTGAATGCCTTCTTCCTTTACCAAATTAGGGAATTTTTCTGTCACTATTTCTTTGAATATATTCTATAACCCTTGCTTATTTTCTTCTTCTTCGGGGACTCCTATGATGTGAATGTTATTCCGTTTCCAGTTGTCCCACAGTTCTCTTAAGCTGTCTTCCTGTTTTTTAATGTTTTTTCCTTTTGGTTTTCTGATTGGCTGATTTTTTCTAGCCTGTCTTCTAATTCATTGATCCGGTCCTCAGCTTCCCCTACTCTGCTTTTTAGACCTTCCAATGTGTTTTTTGTTTCTGATATGTCATTCTTCATTTCTTCCTGTTGGTTTTTAATTTCCAACTGGTTGATTTTAAACATTTCTATGTCTTTACTCCTGGGGCTCATGTCCTTACACATGCTGTTGAGCTTCCTCAAGATCATGGCTCTGAATTCTAGTTCTGTTAACTTGCTTAACTGCAGGTCATTTATCTCATCTTCGGTAGAGGTCTCTTGTTCTTTCATTTGGCTTTTGTTTCTGTGTTTCACCATTTTGGCTATTACAGTGGGCTTTGGAGTCTGCCAAATTTTCCTTTTGGGTGTTGGTGTTCTGCTGTTTGTGGCTCCCTCCCCTGGGTTTGGATGAGGCAGGAAGGACCCACTTTATACACCACTGTCAAGTCTAACTTTCCTGGTTAGAGTTGCCAGCGCAGGGAATGGCAGTTATCCTCTAGCTTTTTTTGCCTGGAGGCTATTAGTAGAGGTTACCTGAAGAACCTTGGTTTCTGAGTTGCCTGAAAAACTCCCTCAGGTGCTCAGTGTAGGAGGATTTCACGAGGGTGGGGCAGCTACTGGTTGTTAATGGGCCTCAATTAGTATTTCAATGGACACCAGGTGTGGTTGAATCTCTGCGGGAGGGGCCACTGCCTCTCCCCAGGGCCCTGGGAAGGAGTAAGATGACCACAGTCCTCAGTGGCTGCACTCAGCAAAAGCTCTGAACACCCTCCAAATCCCAAGTGTCCCTACACAGTTCCAGTCCAGTTTGCCTTCCCTCTGCCGGAGCCCAAGGTGAGTGGCTGCTGCCAATTTAGCCTCTGTTCGGACTCTGCATTGTGGAGCAGCCTGGGACTTTTTACCCGAGGGCGCTGCTCCCAGCTAAGGGCAGCCAAGTCTGCCGCACCAGCCGAGGGCGTAGCACCCAGCTGAGTTCACAGGACTCAGTCCAGAGGTGGCAGCAGCTTCCAGCCGAGTCCCCTGTTCCCAGCTGAGTCCGTTGGTTCTGCCCAGGCCGCTGCGGGCCTTGGGCTCCTGGCCCCCTCTCGCATCCCTGGTTATGTGGTCCTCCAGGCTGCCTTTCGGTTGCCCCTTCCTGATGATTTGTCTTTATTTTTGTTGTAAATCCAGTTTGGTCCTGGGAGATGGTCTGTGTAGCTTCCATTCACTCTGCTGCCATTTTTCCCAATCCTTTCTTTTTTTTTATTAATTAATTTTTGTTACAGATGTTTCTTCTTTTCCCCCATTGACACCCTCCTCCCAATCCGTCCCCAGCTTTGTTGTCTATGTCCATCGGTTATGTATACATGCACATAAGTTCTGTGGTTTATCCCTTCCCTCCACCCAACCCCCTCTTCTGAGGATTGTTAGCCTGTACCCTACTTCTGTGACTCTGAGTCTATTTTGTTCATGAGTTTGTTTAGTTTATTACATTCCAGAAATAAGTGAGATCATGTGGTATTTGTCTTTCTCTGCTTGGCTTGTTTCGTTTAGGATAATACTTTTCCAAGCACTCCATGTTGTCTCAAAGGATAAGAGATCTTTCTTTCTTACAGCTGCATAGTACTCCATTGTGTACATGTACCACAGCTTTTTTATCCATTCATCTATTGATGGACATTTGGGCTGTATCCAGATCTTAGCTATTGTAAATAGTGCTGCTATGATCATAGGGGTACATATATTCTTTCTGATTGGTGTTTCTGGCTTCTTAGGTCATATTCCTAGAAGTGGGATCACTGGGTCAAATGGAAGTTCAATTTTTAACTTGTTGAGGTAACACCATAGTGTTTTCCATAGTGGCTGCCCCAGTCTGCACTCCCACCAGCAGTGTACTAGAGTCCCCTTTTCTCCACACCCTCGCCAACACTTGTTGTTTGATGATTTGTTGATGGCGGCCATTCTGACAGGTGTGAGGTGATACCTCATTGTTGTTCTAATTTGCATCTCTCTGATGATTAGTGATATTAAACATTTCTTGAACGGCCATTGGCCATTTGTATGTCCTGTTTGGAGAGGTGTCTTTTTAGGTCCTCTGCCCATTTTTTAATTGGGTTCTTTGTTTTCCTTTTGTTGAGTTGTGTGAGTACATTATGTATTTTGAAAATTAACCCTTTATCTGATGTATCATTTGTAATTATGCTCTCCCATATAGTGTGTTCCCTTTCCATTTTGATGGTTGTTTCTTTTGCTGTGCAGAAGCTTTTGAGTTTGATGTAGTCCCATGTGTTCATTTTTTCCTTTGTTTCTCTCTTTTTTTAAATTTTTTTATCCTCACCTGAGGACATTTTTGTTTTTGTTGTTGTTGTTCAGAGAGAGTGGGAGGGAGACAGAGGGGGAGGAGGAGAGAGAGAGACATCAATGTGAAAGGGACACATCGAGTGGTTTCCACCTACATGATTCAACCAGGGCTGGGGACAAATGGCAACTGAAGCACATTCCCTTAGCGGGAACCAAACCTGGGTCTCTCTGGACCTCAGGCGGACGCTCTAACCACTGAGCCCAACCGGCCAGGGCTCCTTTGTTTCTCTTGCCGTAGGTGTTGTATCAGTGAAAATTCTGCTGCGTATGATGTCTGAAATTTTGTTGCCTGCATTTTCTTCTAGGATTTTTATGGATTTACAAGTCACATTTAAGTCTTTTATCCATTTTGAGTTTAGTCTTGTGTATGGTGTAAGTTGGTGGTCTAGCTTCATTTTTTTTTGCATGTAGCTGTCCAATTTATCCAAAACCATGAAACTTAACTTTTTTTACAGTGGAGGCTAGATGAAGGTCTAGCAGGAAGGATTTCTGGTGGGAATGCTCTGTCTATAGACAGTGCCTTTTCATTGTGCCCTCATTTGGTGGCAAGAGAGACAAGCTCTCTGGTGTCTCTTCTCATAAGGATACTAATCCTATTGGATCAGTCTGTACTCTTTTGACCTCATTTAACCCTCATTATCGCATTAGAGGTCCCATCTCCAAATATAGCCACACTGGGCTTACAAATTTTGGGGAACACATTCAGTCAATAAGAGTTACTTAGGAAAAAATGTAAAAGCACAAATGGCAGCTCTTCTCTTTTATACATTGCTCTTCTCTATAAGTACAGAAGGAGAGGATATGGTCAAATGCAGAAAAAAGACAAGGGCACTTCTGTTTTTAAAGGAGCATCCAGACTCAGGCACTGTTAGCTTCTTTCTATGCACCTTACTTAATTTAATTTTAAAAACTATCCCCCAGAGAGAATTATAAGTGATTTAAGAAGGTTTATCATTAGGGAGGGAGATAAGATGTTAAAACCAGACTGTCCTTAGAGATCTTTAGATACAGTATTGAAATTGCCACATGTGGACTGGTTTAATGCAGCCTTGTCTGGAATCAAGAGGATTGATCATTTCAAGTAACTTTTAATTTTATCTTATCCTCTCTTTATTTTTCTTTTTAAATTGATTTTTAGAGAGAGAAGAAGGGAGAGGGAGAGAGACAGAGAGAAACATCGATGTAAGAACAAGACATGGGTTGGCTTCCTTCTGCATGCTCCCTACTGGGGATCGAGCCTGCAACCTGGCCTGTGCCCTGACCAGGAATTGAACCAGGACCTCTCATTCCATGGGACGATGCTCAACCCAGCCTGTGCCCTGACTGGGAATTGAACCAGGACCTCTCAGTCCATGGGATTATGCTCAACCCAACCTGTGCCCTGACTGGAAATGGAACCAACAAGATTTTGGTGCGTGGGGCAATGCCCAACCAACTGTGCGACACCTGCCAGAGCATTATCTTCTCCTCATTATATCTAAGATTTTGGGAATGGAATCTTGCCTCCTTAGAGAGATGGCTTTAAGAGGAAACCATATGGGTATATAGTTTCAAGTGGAAATTTGTTGGAATGCAGCTACCTAAAAGTCTGCATCTCCTTGGGCTAGCTGAAACTTCAGTAAGTGTGATTAGCATAGTTAATATTTCTCAAATGTCACACACTGCTTAGGTGCTCCATGACAGTCTCATAGTGCTTTAGGGCTCCACAACAGAAGAGAAAAATAAGATTAGCAATACTCCTGCACACAGGTTCTGCAGCAGAGACATCTGTTTGGATACTGCTGGGTTTCTGGAGGTTCCACATCTTATAGCACATTAAAGATTGCATGTGTTGCCCTGGCCAGTTTGGCTCAGCGGTTAGAGCATCAGCCCGCAGACTAGAGAGTCCCGGGTTTGGTTCCCGCTAAGGGCATGTACCTTGGTTGCAGTTTGTCCCCCGCCCTAGGTGGGGTTGTGTGGGTGGCAACCAGTTGATGTGTCTCTCTCACATTGATCTTTCTCTCTCTCTCTTCCTCCCTCTTTCCCTCCTGCTCTATCTGAAGGAAAAAATATATATATATATACACACACACATATATATATATATATACACACACAAAAGGTTGTATGTGTTTCAGAAACCATGACCCCTTGTACTGTACACCTTTCTGAGCTATATAAAATCCAAGTGATGAAAAGCAAAAGGAAAATTGGAAAATAAATCTTGAGGGTGGATGAGCAGGTTTATTTCTTTATTTTTTATGGATTAGCTATAGTTTCTGTTGTTGCTTTCCTTTTTAAAATTGTAACACTTACAGTGCAGCCAGTATGGCTCAATAGATTGAGCATTGTCCCATGGACTGAGAAGTCCCAGTTTGATTCCCAGTCAGGGCACATGCCTGGTTGCAGGCTCAATCCCCAGTAGTGGGCATGTGGAAGACAGCTGATTGCTGTTTGTATATCACATCAATGTTTCTACGTCTCTCTAAAAAAAGTCAATAAAAACATATTAAAAAAGGACTCTAGTACACTGCTGGTGGGAATGCAGACTGGTGCAGTCACTATGGAAAACAGTATGGTGTTACCCAAACAAGTTAAAAATTGAACTTCCATTTGACCCAGTGATCCCACTTCTAGGAATATATCCTAAGAAGTCTGAAACACCAATCAGAAAGAATATATGTACCCCCATGTTCATAGTAGCACTATGTTAAACAAAAATAACTAAGATCTGGAAACAGCCCAAGTGTCCATCAATAGATGAGTGGATAAAAAAATTGTGGTACATATACACAATGGAATACTATGCAGCAGTATGAAAGAAAGATCTCCTATCCTTTGAGATGACATGGAGGGACCTAGAGAGTATTATCCTAAGTAAAAAATGCCAATCAGAGAAAGATAAATATCACACGATCCCACTTATTTGTGGAATATAATGAACAAAACAAACTGATGAACAAAATAGACCCAGAGTCATAGAACTAGGGTAAAGGCTGACAAACCTCAGAAAAGGGGGTGGAGGGGGGAGGAAAGAGATAAACCACAGAACTTTTATGCATGTGTACATAACCATGGACATAGACAACAATGCTGGGGACAGGGCGGGGGTGGGGGGATTGGAAAGAAGGTGTCAATGGGGGAAAAAGGAGAAACATCTAGAACAAAAGTAAATTAATAAAAAATAAATACATTAAAAAACATATTAAAAGAAACTGTAACACTTACAGTCAGGTGATGAAATCCATAGAGGGTCTTTTGGAGAAACAATGGCTGTGTTTGCAGGATGCTGAAGTGGCAAATGAGCACCCCTTGCCTAGGGAAAAGGTTAGCAGTTTCATTACATAGTAATCTCAAGAATCAGCTGTAAATTTTTAATTGAACACCCACGATGCTTTACAGCAACAGACATGCTACTCATTTAGCAATTATGTTATGTTATGCTTACAACTATTCCACACAGAGCTCAACTCTTGACAAAATGATCAAGGCAGAACAAAAGAAAGGCACATTTGGGACTGGCAGCCCAACTGAATTAAAACGTGCCATTGTTGGCACCATTAGTGCCTGTTCTGTAGTTTACATTCTATAGAATGAGAAGACTCTATCTGGGTCCATTTTATTCATTAATTCCTTAGGTGTTTTTTTTTTTTTTAATCCTCACCCGAGGATGTTTTTCAATTTTTTGTTCAGATAGAGTGGGAGGGAGGGAGGGAGGGAGAGAAAGAGAGAGAGAGAGAGAGAGAGAGAGAGAGAGAGAGAGAGAAACATCGACATGAAAGAGACACATCGAGTGGCTGCCACCCGCATGATCAACCAGGGCCGGGGACAAACTGCAACCAGGGTTCGCGCCCTTAGCGGGAACTGAACTTGGGTCTCTCTGGACAGCAGGCCGACACTCTACTGCTGAGCCAAACCGGCAAGGACTCCTTAATTGCTTTTGATGTGTGCTGGGCATTGTTCTAGGAGTTTGGAATAAAATACTCAAAGTCTCTACTTGTATTGAGTTGATAATCTAGTGGAGGCGGCAGACATTAAAACAAGGACAAAATGTAAACAAGTAAACAAGATAATTTCAGATAGCAAAACTTTCTTTGAGGAAATTAAAATAGTATAATATGATAGGGTTGCATCATTTATGATAATTTTTGTTAAACAACATAGGAATTTGTTGGTTCATATAGCTGAAAATTAGAAGTATGGAAGGTTTTGAGGTTGGTTGATCCAGGAGATTAACGGTGGCAACACTGACCTAATTATCTCACTGTTCTGCTCTGTAGTCCAAAGAGTTGGCTTCATTTTAGGGCTGGGTGCCCTCAGGGTTGAAGGATGTCTGCCAGCAGGAGTTGGGGTCCTATGTATCCTTGTTCATATTCAGCAGGAATTGGTTCTCTGATATGATTAGATTTAGAGACAAATAATCCTGTGTCCAGTTGTAAAGAGACACTGGTAGATTGTAGCATGCAGAGGTAAAAAAAAAAGTTACTAAAATGACCACCTGTAGACACCTGTAATGAAATGCCTATAGAAAGCAATTCCTTAGGAAACCAAGAATTTGCTTCCATAGAACATTTTAATGAAACTACCACAGTGCAATGGTGGTTGCTTATACATTACTGTAGTAGAGATAGAAAGAGAGTGATGAGTTAAAAGCTTCATATTTCTAAAACTTTTATAGCTGCTATTAAAAACCCACTTAGTCCTGTAGCGCCAGGACTAAGATTTCTGAAAACAAACAAACTTCAAAGTCTAAGCTTGTATGTGGCTGAATAACAGGATAAATTTAGTTACCAATCTTTCAAGGTCTTTTGTATGAAGATTAGGGCTTTAAATGAAAATAAGTGGGGCCTAAAACTTTGAAATAAAGACATATGGGCAAATTCCAATGATGTTAGGAATCTTTAGCCTCTAAATTATGAGTTTTCTCCACCAGTAGAAGCATACCAACTTCTCCTATCTGAGAATATTAGACTGTCCTTGCCTCCCTTGAGGTATTTGCCTGCAAGGGGCTGATAATTATCATCTCCATCAGGAGTTTCCCCAATACCCCTCAATGCTGTCTTCTGTGTTCATGATTGAAAGCTTGTGGCAGCTGAGCACCTCTTTTTCAGTAGTCTGTGTGATAAAGGAAGGAAAAGAATTAATGATGACTACTAGGGAATAGATCTCAATTGTTTTCAACACACACACACACACACACACACACACACACACACACACACACACATAATTATGTGACATGATACAGATGATACAGTGTTAGCTAATGCTATGGTGGTAATCATACTGCAATTTATAAATGTACCAAACCAACATGTTGCACTCCTTAAAGTTGCAGTGTTATATGTTGATTATATCTCAAAAAAGAATGATTCAGGTTTTTGGCTTGAGAAACTAGGCGGACAAACCCTAAAAGGCTAGAGGAAAATAGATCAAGTACTGTTTTGGAATTATTAAATTTGAGAATCATGTTTGACATCCAAGTAGTTTACAAGACAAGAATCTGGATCTCTAGAGAGAATTCCATGCTGAGAATACAAATCTGGAAATTATTAGCATAGAAGTGATATGTAAAACCTATAAATAGATGGGATCATCTAGGGAGAAAGTAAATCAACATTATTATCAAGTTACCACATAATAACTGAGTAGAGAGTACTATCTTCTCATGTTTTTTTGGTGGGCCAGCATGTACTCACAGATAACTTGGTGATTTTATAATACAATTTATATTTTTCTGTGATCCACATGGACCACACATTCTAATTTTCTGTCTCTCAGAATGGATATCAAATGAAATAAGGCAATAATAAGGGTAACTCTAATCAGAATAACCATTATTAATATGAATGAAATTTATAAGAGGGAAATTGTGGTACAATTAATATTATTTACATTCCTTGCCTTATCAGGAGGATGTGGAATACGACTTGCATGAGTAGAAGTACCTCAGGTGTCAAAATTATAATAGCCAAGACTATTAGGAAGAAGTTCTGCTTCTTGTCCTTGGAATAAAGACAGTGTATTTTTGTCTGAAAAATTGCCTTAGACTCGACTCTTTTTTTTCCCTTTTAAAAATCAGCTTATTCTCTCATTGTCTATATAGGCAACTAATTCAATTCCCAACAGATGTTACTGTTGGGTGACTAGGAAAACTGCTCTTTCAGTTCTGCAGTAAGATTATAAAAATGTAGCACCACCTGAAACTGGTCTTGTAGCTTTTTGTATACATGGTAGAGACTTAGGTGGGAGAAGTATAAAAGCAATTCCTGGGGGCCAGAATCTATGTTCTGAAAATTCTGGGTTTGAGAATCTGGAAGCTACCCCATTGTAAAGGCTGTAGGGAAATAAAAATTTTCTTAAAAAGAATTTTTAAAAAATTGACATATAACATTATATTGGTTTCAGGTGTACAACATATTGATTTAATATGTGTATGCACTGATAATGAGCACCACACTGTCTATTTAATATTCAGCATCATACAAAGTTACAATTTGTTTCTTGTGAATAAGAACCTTTAAGATCTCAGCAACTTTCAAATATGTAACACAGTATTATTACTGATAGTCACCATACATTGTATCCATGTGACTTACTTATTTTATATTGGAAGTTTGTACCATTTGATCCCCTTCACCCATTGTTCTCAGCCTCCAAAACCCACCTCTAGAAACCACCAATCTCTTCTTTGTACTTAGAGCTCGTGTTTTTTTTTTTTTTGAGATTCTACATATAAATGAGAGCATACTGTATTTGTCTTTCTCTAACTTATTTCACTTAGCATAATGCCCTCAAGGTCCATCCATGTTGTCACAAATGGCAAGATTTTCTTACTTTTTAAGGGCTGAATAAAACTTTATTCTATGTATATACCACATCTCTTCATCCATTTATACATTGATAGACTGTTTCCATATCTTTGAAGTTGTAAATAATGCTGTAGTAGACATGAGGTTGCATATATCTTTCTGAGTTAATGTTTTTATTTGCTTCTGATAAATACCCAGAAGTAGAATTGCTGGATCACATGGTAGTTCTGTTTTTAAATTTTTGAGAAAACTTTATGTTATTTTCCATAGTGGCTGCACCAATTTACATTCTCGTCAACAGTACACAAGAGTTCCCTTTTCTTCGCATCCTTGCCAACACTGTTATTTCTTGTCTTTTTGATAATAGCCATTCTAACATGAGTGAGGTGCTGTCTCATTGTGGTTTTGATTTTGGGGAAATAAGAACTTTCAAACACTGCTGAGGTATTTATTAGTTGGCACAACCTTTTAAGTACAGTTTTGCAGTACCAATTAAGATCTCTAAACATGTTCTCACTCTTCTGAAATTCTACTTCTAGGATTTTATTCTATGAATATAATTAGATATTTGAAATATGTAAATTATTATTTTCTATTTACATTAATAAAAATTTGAAAACCCCTAAGTATTCAATAGTAGATGGATTATTAAGTTAATTATAGCAATGCAAGTGATGCAATAGTCTTTAGTCTTTTTTTCTTTCTTTTTTTAAATTTTTTATTAATTAATTTTTGTTACAGATGTTTCTCCTCCCCCCCACTGATTCCCCCCTCCCCCCCTCCCCGCCCTGTACCCAGTAGTCTTTAAAAATAATTTTAAAATGTTTAAAAACATGGGACAAAGCTTATAAAATATTAAGGGGAAAATCATGATATATGTATAGTATATTATGATTCTATATAGCATATTGGAGAAATACGTATTATACTTTTATATATTTTACGACACACACACACACACATGCGCACACACACACACACACACACAGGAATACACAGGAATGTACACAGGAGTTATTGCCTCAAAGGATCAAACCAAATGGCTTTTAATGGGTGGTGAGTTTATAGATTTATTTTTCTTTTTTTAATTTTTTTTTTTATCCTCACCTGAGGACATTTTTCTATTTTTTGACCAGCTAGAGCGGGAGGGAGAGAGAGGAAGAGAGAGAGACAGAAACATCGATGTGAAAGGGACACATCAAGTGGTTGCCACCCGCACAACCCAACCAGATCCAGGGACAAACTGCAACCGAGGTACGTGCCCTTAGTGGGAACTGAACCCAGGACTCTCTGGACTGTAGGTCGATGCTTTAGCTGAGACAAATTGGCCAGGGCTAGATTTATTTTTCTTTACCCATTAGGATAATTTAAAAAATTTCCTATCTATAGTGAGTGTATTTTTCTTTTATGATGAGAAAACATTATAATAAAAATCATATTAGTGACTCAATTTTGGTTTATTAGCTATATATTTAAATTTGTATGTGCTAATCATTAAAATCAATATCAAAGCAGTAACTTCTTCCTATATATAACAATAAATGCAGTGTTCTTTCTTTTCTATAACTCTTACTTCTATATATTTGCTCAAATAATTTTGGGTTATAAGTTTAGCTCATTATTTTACAGCTTTATATTATTATATACTGTAATTTACAGGAAACTTTTAGAAGTGAATATTGTAATCATGTTTAAGACATTTTTTTCTGCTTAATTCTATATATTTGGTTTCCTGGTAACCAAATTTATTTTTTATCCTTACCTGAGGACATTTTTCCATTTTTTGCTCAGATAGAGGGGCAGGGAGAGAGAGAGGTGGGGAGAAACATTGACATGAAAGGGACACATTGAGTGGCTGTCACCCACACAACCCAACTAGGGCTGGGGACAAACTGCAACCGAGGTACGTGCTCTTAGCGGGAACCGAACCCGGGTCTCTCTGGACTGCAGGCCGATGCTCCAACTGCTGAGCCAAACCAGCGAGTGTGGTAACAAAATTTTTAAACATAAAGTAGAATGGTGAGTACCAGGGACTTGTGGGGAAATTGAGGCAATATTGGTTAAAAAGTACAAACTTGCAGTTAGAAAATCAGTAAGTTCTGGGGACCTAATGCATGGTATATATATCTATGTTTTAATTTTTAATTTTTTTTTTTGTTACAGTTGTTTCTCCTTTTTACCCCATTGACACCCTCCTCCCCATCCCCCACACCCGTCCAGTCCCCGGCTTTGTTGTCCATGTCCATTGGTTATGCATACATGCATATAAATTCTGTGGTTTATCTCCCCCCCCCCACTTCTGAGGGATGTCAGTCTGTGCCCTACTTCCATGTTTCTGGGTCTACCGTTCTCCTCAGACTGTTCTGTTCCTTATATTCCATATATAAGTGAGATCATGTGGTATTTGTCTTTTTCTGCTTGGCTTATTTCACTTAGGATAATACTTTCCAGGTTCCCCCATGTTGTCTCAAAGGATAAGAGATCTTTCTTTCTTACAGCTGCATAATACTCCATTGCGTATATGTACCACTGCTTTTTTATCCATTAATCTACTGGTGGACACTTGGGCTGTTTCCAGATCTTAGCTATTGTAAATAGTGCTGCTATGAACATGGGGGTTCATATATTCTTCCTGATTGGTGTTCCAGGCTTCTTAGGGTATATTCCTAGAAGCGGGATACTGGGTCAAATGGAAGTTCAATTTTTAATTTTTTGAGGTAACACCATATTGTCTTCCATAGTGGCTGCACCAGTCTGCATTCCCACCAGCAATGTATTAGAGTCCCCTTTTCTCTACACCCTCGCCAACACTTGTTGTTTGATGATTTGTTGATGGCGGCCATTCTGACAGGTGTGAGGTGATACCTCATTGTTGTTTTAATTTGCATCTCTCTGATGATTAGTGATGTTGAGCATTTCTTCATATGTCTCTTGGCCATTTGTATGTCCTGTTTGGAGAGGTGTCTATTCAGCTCCTCTGCCCATTTTTTAATTGGGTTCTTTGTCTTCCTTTTGTGGAGTTGTATGAGCACTCTATATATATTGGAAATTAACCCCTTATCTGATATATCATTGGCAATGATGTTCTCCCATACATTGGGTTGCCTTTCCATTTTGATGATTGTTTCTTTTGCTGTGTAGAAGCTTTTGAGTTTGATGTAGTCCCATGTGTTCATTTTTTCTTTTGTTTCTGTTGCCTTAGGTGATGTATCAGTGAAAATTCTGCTCCGTATGATGTCCGAAATTATGTTGCCTATATTTTCTTCTAGAATTTTTATGGATTCATGGGTCACATTTAAGTCTTTTATCCATTTTGAGTTTATTTTTGTGTAGGGTGTTAGTTGACGGTCTAGTTTCATTTTTTTTGCATGTAGCTGTCCAATTTTCCCAACACCATTTATTAAAGAGGCTGTCTTTACTCCACTGTATGCTCTTGCCACCTTTGTCAAATATTAATTGAGCATATTGCCTTGGGTCCTTTTCTGGGTTTTCAGTTCTGTTCCACTGGTCTATATGCCTGTTCTTGTGCCAATACCAGGCTGTTTTGGCTACAGTCGCTTTGTAGTATAACCTGATATCTGGTATTGTGATCCCACCTACTTTGTCCTTCTTTTTCAAAATTGCTGTGGCTATTCGGGGACTTTTTTGGTTCCATATGAACTTTTGAATTATTTGTTCTAGTTCTGTGAAATATGTCGTTGGTATTTTGATGGGGATTGCATTGAATCTATAGATTGCTTTGGGTAGTACGGACATTTTAATGATGTTAATTCTCCCAATCCATGAACAAGGTATGTGCTTCCACTTTTTTATATCTTCCTCTATTTCTTTTTTCAATGTCCTGTAGTTTTCTGCGAATAGGTCCTTTACTTCTTTGGTTAAGTTTATTCCTAGGTATCTTAATTTTTTTAGCGCAATGGCAAATGGGATTGTTTTTTCAGTTTCTCTTTCTGTGAGTTCATCATTGGTGTACAGGAATGCTGTCGATTTCTTGGCATTAATTTTGTATCCTGCTACTTTGCCAAATTTATTTATTAAGTCTAGTAGTTTTTTGATGGAGTCTTTGGGGTTTTCTGTGTATAGTATCATGTCATCTGCAAATAATGACAGTTTCACTTTCTCCTTTCCAGTTTGGATCCCTTTTATTTTTTCCTCATGTCTGATTGCTGTGTCTAAGACTTCCAGTACTATGTTAAATAAGAGTGGCAAAAGTGGACATCCTGTTCTGTTCCTGTTCTTAAGGGAAATGCTTTTAGTTTCTACCCATCGAGTATGATGTTGGCTGTAGGTCTTTCATATATGGCCTTTATTATGTTTAGATATGATCCCTCTATTCCCACATTGCTGAGTGTTTTTATCAGAAATGGATGCTGGAATTTGTCGAATGCTTTTCTAGCATCTATTGATATGATCATGTGGTTTTTATTCTTCACTTTGTTTATGTGGTGTATCACATTTATTGATTTGCGAATATTGTACCAGCCTTGCATCCCTGGAATGAATCCCACTTGGTTGTGGTGAATAATTTTTTTGATGTATTGCTGGATCTGATTTGCTAGTATTTTGTTCAGGATTTTGGCGTCTATGTTCATCAGGGATATTGGCCTGTAATTTTCTTTCTTTGCAGTGTCTTTTTCTGGTTTTGGAATTAGAATTATGCTGGCCTCATAGAACGAGTTTGGAAGTCTTCTTTCTTCTTGAATTTTTTGAAATAGTTTGAGGAGAATGGGTGTTAGTTCTTTTTTGAATGTTCGATAAAACTCCCCTGTGAAGCCATCTGGGCCTGGGCTTTGTTTGCTGGGAGAGTCTTGATTACCTCTTCAATTTCCTTAGTTGTTATTGGTCTGTTCAAGTTTTCTATCTCTTTCCAGTCCAGTTTTGGGAGACTGTGTGTTTCTAGAAATTTGTCCATTTCGCTTAGATTGTCGAATTTGTTGCCATATAGTTGTTCATAGTAGCTGTTAACAATCTTTTGTATTTCTGTTGTGTCGGTTGTACTTCCTCTCTTTCATTTCTGATTTTGTGTATTTGGGTTCTCTCTCTTTGTTTCTTGGTGAGTCTAGCTAAGGGTCCATCAATCTTGTTTATCTTTTCAAAAAACCAGCTCTTTGTTTCATTGATCCTTTGAATTGTTTTTTTGGTCTCTATGTCATTTATTTCTGCTCTGATCTGTACTATTTCCTTCCTTCTACTTGCTCTTGGGTTTTCTTTTTGTTTGCTTTCTCATTCTTTACGTTGTGAGGTTAGACAGTCAATTAGAAATTTTTCCTGTTTCTTGAGATAGGCCTGTAGTGCTATGAACTTCCCTCTCAGAACTTCTTTTGCTGCATCCCATAGATTTTTTGTTGTTGTGTGTTCATTTTCATTGGTTTCCAGGAAGTTTTTAATTTCTTCCTTGATCTTCTTGGCAACCCATTCATTGTTTAATAACATGCTATTTAGCCTCCATGTGTTGAAATGTCTTTGCATGTTCTTCTTGCAATTGATCTAGTTTCATGCCATTGTGATCTGAGAAGATGCTTGATATGAGTTCAATCTTCTTGAACTTGTAGAGATTTAGTTTGTGTCCTATCATGTGGCCTGTCCTTGAGAATGTCCCATGTGCACTTGAGAAGAATGTGAATTCTGTAGTTTTGGGGTGTAATTCTCTGTAGATATCTATTAAATCCTTTTGGTCTAGTGCTCATTTAGAGTCTCTGTTTTCTTGGTAAATCTTTGTCTAGAGGATCTATCCAGTGATGTCAACGGGGTGTTGAAGTCCCCTGCTATGATTCTATTGCTGTTGATTTCTCCTTGGAAGTCTTCCAGAAGATTTAAATATATTTTGGTGCTCCTATATTGGGTGCATATATGTTTATCAAGGTTATATCTTTCTGTTGGATAGATCCTTTAAATATTATGTAGTGACCTTCTTTGTCTCTAATTATGACCTTCATTTTGAAATCTATTTTATCAGATATGAATATTGTTACCCCAGCTTTTTCTTGTTTTCCATTTGCTTGGAAGAATTTTTTCCATCCCTTCACTTTCAACCTATGTGAGTGTTTGTTGTGAGGTGGGTCTCTTGTGAACAACATATAGATGAGTCATGCTTTCTTATCCAATCAGCTACTCTGTTTCTTTTTATTGAAGCATTCAGTCCATTTACATTTAAGGTGATCATTGATATGTACTGATTCATTGCCATTTTTGTTTAGTGTGGTTATATTTTTCTTCCTATTTCTTCTACTAATTACAGCAGTCCTTTTAACATTTCTTGCAGTGCTCGTTTGGTGCAAATGTATTCCCTTAGCCTTTTTTTTTTTGCCTGGGAAGCTCTTTATTTGACCTTCCATTTTGAATGATAGCCTTGCTGAGTAGAGTTGTCTTGGATTCAGATTTTTGTTTTTCATGACCTTGATTACTTCATGCCATTCCCTTCTTGCGTGTAGTGTTTCTTGTGAGAAGTCAGCTGAGAGCCTTATGGGGTTTTCTTTGTAGGTAACCTGTTGCTTATCTCTTGCTGCTTTTAGGATTCTCTCTTTGTCTTTAATTTGTGGCATTTTAATTACTATGTGTCTTGGTGTGAGCCTGTTTAGGTTGTTCTTACTTGGGGCTCTCTGTGCTTCTTGAACTTGAATGCCTTCTTCCTTCACCAAATTAGGGAAATTTTCTCTCACTATTTCTTTGAATATGTTCTCTAACCCTTGCTCATTTTCTTCTTCTTTGGGGACTCCTATGATGCAAATATTACTACGTTTCCAGTTGTCCCACAGTTCTCTTAAGCTGTCTTCCTGTTTTTTAATGTTTTTTTCCTTTTGGTTTTCTGATTGATTTTTTCCTACCCTGTCTTCTAATTCACTGATCCAGTCCTCAGTTTCCTCTACTCTGCTTTTTAGACCTTCCAATGTGTTTTTAATTTCTGATATGTCATTTTTTATCTCTTTTTGGTGGTTTTTAATTTTCTATTGGTGTATTTTCAGTATCTCTATGTCCTTACTCATGTTGTTGAGCTTCCTCAAGATCATGGCTCTGAATTCTAGCTCTGTTAACTTGCCTAACTGCTCCACATTGATCTCATCTTCGGTGGAGGTCTCTTGTTCTTTCATTTGGCTTCTGTTTCTGTGTTTCACCATTTTGGCTATCACAGTGGGCTTTGGAGCCTGTCAAGTTTTCCCTGTGGTTGTTGGTGTTCTGCTGTTTGTGGCTCCGTCTCCTGGGTTTAGATGAATGAGGGAGGACCCATGTTAAACACCACTGTCAAGTCTTACTTTCCTGTTTAGGAAAGGTAGTGTTATCCTCTAGCTTTTTGCCTGGAGGCTAGCAGTTGAGGTTACTTGAAGGGTTTTGGGTTGTCAGTTGATTGTAAAACTCCCTCAGGTGCTAAACATAAGGGGATTTCCAGAGGGTGGGGCAGAAGCTGGTTGTTAATGAGCCTCAATTAGCATTTTAATGGTCCACAGAGTGGGGTTAGATCTTTGAGGGAGTGGCTGCTGTCTCTCCCTAGAGCCCTGGGAAGGACCAATATGGCCACCGTTCTGCATGGCAGCAAATCAGCAAAAGCTCTGAGCACCCTCCAGATCCCGAGTGTCCCCACACGGTTCCAGTCCAGTCTTCCCTCCCTCTGCCGGAGCCCAAGGTGCGTGGCTGTAGCTATTCTAGCCTCTGTCCTGGCTCTGTGCTGTGGAGCCACTTGGGAGTTTAACCTGAGGGTGCTGCTCCCAGCTAAGGCCACTGCCAAGCTGCCGACCATGGGCTCCCAGCCCCCGCCTCGCCTTCATAATCCTACGGGGATCGAGTCAGTGTCTCTGGTTATATGATCCTCACAAGCTGCTTTTCTGTTGCTTTTCCCCATCTATTTGTCTGTGTTATAGTTGTAATTCCAGTTTGGTTCTGGGAGACAGTCTGTGTAGCTTCCGTTCTCTCCGCCGCCATTTTGGGTCTCCCCCTAATGCACAGTATTGAGATTATAATTAACAGTATTGTATTATATATTTTAAAGTAGCTAAGAGACTAGATATTAAATGTTCTCACCACAAAAAGGAAATTATAATTATGTGACATGATGGACTTCTTAGCTAAAGCTAAGGTGTAATGATATTGCAATATATAAATGTATCAAATCAATACATTGCATGCCTTAAACTTACATACTGTTATATGTCAGCATAAAAATATTTTTTTTATATTTTAGCTTTCTGTTTCTTAGAGATATATGCGTGTAATACATGAATAGAAGTATGGCACTTTTGAATATTTCCGTAAATTACTTTATATTCTTCAAGAGGTGGAGCGTAATTCACCTTTCCTTGAGTGTGAATGAACTTAATAATGTGCTTCTAATGAATAGAGAAAAGCAGAAGTGGTGATAAGGGACTTCAGAGAATAGGTCACTTCTTTCTCTTGAATTTCTCTTTACCTCTGGGTAAAGTTAGCTGACAAGTCATAAGCAGAAGCCCATATACACTAAGAGCTGAGGTCTTCTGCCAGTAGCCAGTAAGGAATCAAGACCTTCAGCCAATAGCCATGTGAGTGAGTCTTCTTGAAAGTGAATCCCCAAAGCCTATCAACCTTCAGATGTCTGCATCCCCAGCCAACATTTTGATTGCAACCTCATTAAATTGAGCCAGAAAAACCCAAGTAAGTTGCTTTTGTATTCCTGACCTTCAGAAACTCCTATGAGATAAAAACTTCTTGTTTTAAGCCACTAAATTTGGGGTACAATTTGTAGTGAAGCAATAGATAACTAATACAAATATATTTCTCTATGAGAATAACGTATTATTAGATAATAATTTATTATATTAAAAAGTTTATCATTATGTGCTTTTTGTGTAGGAGCCACTGTGTTACTTTACCTGTACTCTCTTATTTTATTCTCATTGGAATTTAATGATACAGGTTCAATAATACATCCAGAGGAGGAAACAGACCAAGAAAACTTAAGTGACTTAAGGAAGCCAGGATTGCAATGTAGAGGTCCACACTGTATTGGTTCATCCATCTTCAGATAGCTTAAGTAAATCTGTTAATGTTCTTGAGAAAGTGAGACACAAAACATTATATGCTCCACATTGTGATGCTTATAATGTTATCTTGTCCTTTCTATTCCAAATTATATACTCTGAACTTCAGAGCCCCGTTTCTTTTTTTATTAGTAGTAACCAAAGGAATCCTCATACTTAGTCTTGAAACAGGCTTTCCTAATCATGAAGAACAGAGGACAGTGCAATATAAGTAAATGTTTGTTTTCGCTTTCCCTGTACTTTCAAGGAAAAACAGAAAGTATTTTGCTTATATTAATTCCAGATAAGGATTTTTTATAATACCTGAACTTCAGAGATGGCTGCTAACTACTGTTGAAAATAGCCTTTAATTACTGAAAGGTCAGTAATTTTAATTGGTTGTTATACTTAATAATGTGTTACCTTGGTAATAATTTGATGTAGGCATCTTTTTTTTTTTTTTTTCTAAATGGTGTAAAACTTGTGACCCCTCGGTGAAATCTGAAGGTGATCATTGCTATTTCCCTCATTTCATATGCTTGAGGTAAAATAAAGTTACTTGCAGTTTCCTTGTTTAAACAAAGAGTTTGAGAAGCTTGTCTTATTTAAATTTAACACAGGGCATATTTCAGTAGTATATATTTTTAGTCCTTACTTATTGAGAAAGTCTTTCACTTGCTATCACAAATGAATAATTATTTGGATGGATAGAATATTTCTAGGTCACAGCTGTTTTACGTCATCATTCAGTAGACTGACTGTTCTACTACTTCTGGTATGTTTATGGTTGGCGAGAAATGTAAGGCCAGATATTTTCCCCAGATGCTTGTAGGGTGTCTTTTTAAAATCTTTGAAATTATGATATTTTGCATGTACACACTTACTGTTGACATTTGCTCATTTTTTTCTGGGACTCCAAGAACACTTAGGCTCATGTATTTTTCAACTGAAGTGTTTTCTTCTATTTGCTTTTCATTTCTGTTTCATTTTTTTCTCTCATTGGACTATGTATAATTCTAATCTGGCTTTTTGACCTCTACCCTTTACATGTATTATCTTCTCTCATTATTTTCTCCCTTTGCCCTTTTCCTTGACTTCTCAGTTTCGTCTCCAGCACTGATGTGCTGGGTGTCGGGTGGCCGTTCCTTATGTTTCAGAGGGCAGAGTAGATGATACGTAGTTCAACAGTGTACTTCTTGATCCACCTCAAATGGTCATGCATTTCGTGGGAATTCCACCAAGATTTTCTAAAATTTTGTCTCACCGTTTGGTTCCGAAGTAGCTTTCACATCTTTGTGTCTTCAAGGTTATTTTCTGGGGACCTGAGAAGACACTTATCAGGCTCCCATCACCATGTCGAGTCTCTCACCATGTTAACTTGGAAGTCAAGATTCAATCATTTAAAATGCTTGCAAATGTCAAAATGATATATATTTTGTGTGTTTGGTTTTTTTTAGATTTCACATATAAGTGAAACTCTATGATGTTTGTCTTTCTCAAAATAAAATAATATATAGATCATACTTTTTAGACATCTCTTTGGAAATTTAGTAGGCTAATTTAGTTCTTATATTTTCATTAGTTATCATAGTATAAATATCTCACCTTTCCCCCACTGATTTTGTTAGCAATGTATTTCTACTAATATAAATTTCAAACAGTCTTTTGGCCTCAAAAGAGAACACTCACTATTTGAGTGTCCTGGGAATTGGGAACACTCACTATTTGAACCTTTTAAATATTTATTTTCCAAATAATTTATTGTGAAGTGATGGATGTTAAATAAAATGTTAATTTCCATCATTTGCTTCAATTCATGTCTTCTTGACCAATTTTTTGTTTTTCCTTCTAAATGGTCAATGCCACACCTCTGAGGCAATGAAGAATTTTTGAACACCACAGCTAAGAACTTGAACATTCATCTGCTACCTATATGCTTGTTATAGGCAGTTGTGCTCCTAGTGATAAGTTTTTGGCAAACATCCATCACAACAGTTGTCATTCATCTTTAACTCATAGGCTCTGTTTCACCTTGACAAGCATGGTGAGGGCTTAGTGCACTGCCTCCCAGCCCACATGATCCATATGGTCTATGGTATCTCATGCGCCTTCCTCCCTTCACAGCCAGGAGGAAAAGCTACTATTTGATCTTTATGATAAAAATATTAATTATGTTTTTATACATTTGTTATTAATGAGCAGGTTTGAAAATTTGCAAATAGTTATAAAACAATCCTTAATAAACTTTCTAAAGATCTTGTACAGTACTTGAAAGAAAAACATATATTCCTTTTTGTGAATTTTAGATTAAGAAAAATAGATTGATTACCTTGTATGTCTACAACTGTACTTTATTCAGTGGGGGATAGAACAGAAACATAGTTTTTTAGCTTAAAGGAGTTCAAAACTTTCACGAAGAGAAAAGAAACACAAAACAATACTAGACAGTATATAATCAATGATCATGGGTCAGAAAGAATATAAGAAATTGCCTACAGAACAACTCTGTCCACTGGCAGTTTGTCTGTCTATCTATCTATCTATCTATCTATCTATCTATCTATCTATCTATCTATCTATCTGTCTATCTATCATCATCTGTCTATCTATCATCTATCTATCTATCTATCTATCTATCTATCTATCTATCTATCTATCTATCTATCTTTCTACCTATCTGTCATCTTGTTAGAAAATAAAGCAAGGTATTGAATTGTTTAATGTTTAAAGATAACTTCTCTGTGGGGTGAATTGTCTCAAAGCTGTGTTTAAATTGCATAGGGAGCAACAGCAACATATTTTCTAAGACAGATTGTTTAGAAAATAGTTCGTGTTTCAAGGATTATTGATTCTCTTTACTTTTAACAAAATCTTTATCTCTTTCATTACTAAAAGAGAGAAAGATAAAAAGACTTTTCTGAAGCTGTATATGTATCTCTTTCATGTAGATTTATTTTAGCAAATAAAAAAAATCAATATTTGTGGATCAGGATTTCTTTAGGTTTTATGGGAATGAGAAATTATGCATAATTTGATATTGGATTGAAGCAAATTGCCATTTTTTCCCCATTTTTGTTCCAGCTGCTTTAAACCTTGGGCTGGCACCTAGCTGTGCTCTTCAAGAATAGCTGGACACAACCGCAGAAACTTTCTGCAGACAGGAATCCCCTGGAATAAAAACATTGACCACACAGTGTCATGGAATCTAGTTCTTCTTTTAATCCTCACTGAGGACATTTTTATTTTGCATTTATCTTCAGATAGAGCGGGAGGGGTAGAAGGAGAGAGAGAGAGAGAGAGAGAGAGAGAGAGAGATAGAGAAAATTCATATGAGAGAGACACATGGAGTGGTTGCCACCCACACAACCCCAACCGGGGCCGGGGACAAACTGCAACCAAGGTATGTGCCCTTAGCGGAAACCGAACCCAGGACTCTCCGGTCCGTAGGCTGATGCTCTAACCTCTGAGCCAAACTGGCCAGGGTGGAATCTAGTTCTTATTAGTCTCATTGCCTTGGGTAGTTTCAGCTGTTCTTCCTTGTTATGGAGCTGTTCAGTAATACTGTCAACAATAAAAAATAAATTAAAAAAGAGAATATTGAAATTTAGGGCTACTTTGAAATATGTGCATGACAATTCTCAGGAAAGGTTTTTGTAGTATATAAAAAAGGTACAAAAAAGGAAGAAGAAAAATAGAAAGGGAGAGACTGGGAAAGAAGAAGAGAGGGAGAGAAAGAAGGAGAGTGAGAGGAGGTGTCAGATGGCTCTAAGTAAGTTGTTTAATAGCTCTGTTTATAACTTCAGAAATGAAAATGCTATTATTGATCCCAGAAAGGTGTTATATAGGTTAAATAAGGGAACTGCAGACTTTTCTAGACTACATGGGTGCTTGTCCATATATATGTCTCATTCTGTCTGATTTCCTTCTGTCAAGCAGCAACTGCTGATAAGCCAGGTACCTTCTATGTATAAAACATTCATGTTGTTCATTTTCTTCACTGACCCAAGCCAGGGGGAGACATCACAGGTCTGGCACATTAAGAAGTTCTGGAGCACATGGGCCTTGTTTAGCCCTCTTACCCATAACTCAAATTCTTTTTCTCAGGGCCGCACCTTTTTTGGGGGGCAAAAATGGCTCCCTAACTCCTTTCCAGATCCTTCCTTAAAGTGGAATGAGCAAGACACATGTAGCTCTGCTTTAATTGTTATAAGTTTACTTTGTACATGACTTTCTCATTTCAAATCATTAACCTAAGAGGGTCCTGTTGTTCTGGGCATCTACATGGCACGTGCCTTTTGTCTTAGTTGGACCCTCTGCTCCATCAAATTCTGATGTTGATTCATTTCAGTTTTGTGGAACAAGAATGAAAACATTCTGCAGTTTCTGTCCTCTTATTTTATATTTCTTAGGTCTTGGTGACTTGTAATCATTGCCTTGAATTCACTGACATCATACATTCTGTTATCAACCAAGCCTGATATATGTTCTTTGTCTGATAAATATATTCCCCTCTGAGCACTGCTGCCTCCTCAACATCACTCATTTAGATTCTATGTATTGGCAACTGAATCCAAAAGTATTCTTTCTCAGAGCATAGTGCTGTGCAATTTCTCATTTGGTATTTTGGAAATCTTTCTGTTCCAGTTAACTATTGCAATTTAACAAACTACCCCAAAACTTAGTGGCTTAAAACAACTGTTTTATTATATCTCACTATTTTGTTGATCAGGAATTTGGCAATTCTGGTGATTTGTCTATTCTAAGTAGCATTGGTGGACATCCCTTGGTGGTATTCAGCTGACAGGTGGGCTGGTCTGGAGCATCCAAAATGGCTTCACTCACATGTCCATCACTTTAATGGAGATGGCTGGAAGGTTGGCCTTAGCTACTCAAGATAGTTAGACTCTTCACATACAGGTCAGGCCTCCTTGAGTAAGTATTTTAAATGGCTCAGGCAGAAGCTGAAATAATCTCATGATCTAATCTTAGAATTTCCACAATGTCAACTCTGTCACGTTCTGTTGGTCAAGCAATTCACTAAAGCCAGCCCAGATTCAGGGAGAGGGAAATTGGAGTCAGTTCTTCAATAGAGGTCACAGAATTTTTGGTCATCTTTAATCTACCACACTTTTTCTGCAGTTAGTCTAAAACATGATATTAATAATGAGTGGCATGGCAAACAACCGAGAAGTGATTACTTTGCATCTCTGAATTTACTTTATTAGTGTGTATGTTTTATTATTTATTTTATGAACCAAGTGATAGAGATAGGTATATGTCCCCTTGAATTTTGTTACCTAAGTAGAGATTGCAAGATGAGTTGGTTGTAGAGAAAGTCTACTTTAGCCATGACAATGATAACAATGACAGCAGCAACAATTACAACTGCTATTACTGTTTCTTCCCCTACCACACAGGGCCCATGGGCTGTGTGCTAGGCACTGTGCCTCAAGCTTTACACATATTAGCTCTAAATCTAAGACAATTCTACAAGGGAGGATCTATTTATTCATTTTGCAAATGAACAATGAGGCTCTGAGCAGCTAAGTAAAATGCAGTATAGCAGAGGTAGAGAGAGGTGTCTGGAACCAGACTCAGTTAAATTCCAATTCAGCTACTAACTACTAGTCTGAGCACTTACCTTAATTTATCTGTGCTGCAGTTTCTTCTGCTGTAAAAAGGAGACTAGTGGCACTCACTTCATAAAAATGTAATGGGTAAAATATAGGCACTTCAAACAGTACCTGACATTTGGTTAGTGTTAGCTATTATTATTATTATTGCTCAAGGCCATGTAGCTGGTAAACATGCTTACTAAATTCTGAGGGCTGCAACATGGAATGCAAGTGAACAGCTCCAAAATACCCAAGAAACTTTACTGACTTGGGCACTAGAGTTATAGCAAGTCTGCCCCTTGTTGGATTTGTGGAGGTAATTATCTATTTTGTAATGGAGTATAAAAACAAATAAACAAACAAAACAGTCCTTTACTTGGCTTTTCGCCTCAAAGTGGGAAGCACCTTTGGTAATGTTAACCTCTTTCACTTCCCTAATTCATTCATGTATTCATTCAACAAAATGTTTGAGGACAAACTGTGTGCCAGGCACAGGGCTAGCCCCTGGGGCTAAAATGCTAAATGGACAAGCAGTACTTTAGCCCTAAGACCTGACCTCTTTTTAGAATGCAGCTTAAGTTACTAACCTTTGACATCTCATGGTTTAGACCTGCTCATGTTTATTTTTCAGATCCCAGAAACTCACCTTGCACTTGCAATGTTAGAACATATTTGAGTCAGGGAGTTGTTTAACGTGTCAATGAATGAGATAGATTTTTAAGAAGATTAGCTGGTGAGAAAAGAAGACAACTTGAAAATTTGTCTTTGTTTTCTCCTACCCCTCCTTTGTTTTATTTTCACTTCCTTTTTTATGTTTGTGATGGTTAATTTTGTGTGTCAACTTGGATAGGCTATAGTGCCCAGTTGTCTGGCCAAACACCAATCTAAATGTTGCTGTGAAGATATTTTTTAAGATGCAATTAACATTTAGTCAGTAGACTTTGAATAAAACAGGAATAATGCAAGTGGGCCTCATCCCACCAGTTGAAGGCTTTCAGAGCAAAGACTGAAGTTTCCCAAAGAAGAAACAATTGTCCTCAACATAGAAATCCTGCCTGAGTTTCCTGCCTACTGGCCTGCCCTACAGATTTGGGTTTGTCAGTTCCTGCAGCTGCATGAGCCAGTTGCTTACAATCTCTATCTCTCTTGTATTGGTTCTGTTTTTCTGTAGAATCTGACTAATACAAAATCCTCTCTAGAGCAAATTTATAAAGAAAAGTAGAATACTTTAGGGAGTATTAAATGATAATGCTTCTTCCCTCTGTGAATATAAAAGTTGGAGAGTTGATTGGACTTTGGAATCCATAGCATTAAATTCCAGTGAGTCTGGAAATTAAGGTCTGACTTTGCAAATGCTGTCAGTGTGCATTTGTCTCTGGGGTTGCTGTTGAAGACCTGCTTGTTCACCTTCAAGCTCAGTGGCTGTATTTAGTCTCCTGTCACAGAACTTTTAACTTTCATAGCAATAGTGCCTAGACCCCTGACAAGGGCAGACAGCTTGTCTGGCTCTGATAATTCTACAGCATCTCATGTTTTAAAAAGAAAGTCAGAGGAAAAAAATACATCGTGGTTTTGTGAGTGGATGTTCTTTTTTGTGTCATGCTGGCCTTTCCCATATGAACACTAGCTCTATTCTCAATCACATTTATTCCTACTGTCTTATTGAATGTCTGGTTTGCTTAGGTTGTTATAACAAAATACTATAGACTGTATGGCTTAAACAACAGATATTTATTTTCTCAGTTCTTGAGACTGGAAGTCCAAAATCAGGGTGCCAGAATGGTTGGGCTCTGATAAAGTCTCTCTTCCTGGCTTGCAGATGGCTGTCTTCTTGCCCTGTCCTCAAGTGACCTTTCCTTGGTGGGTGTATGTGGAAAGAGAGTGAACTCTGGTGCCTCCTCTTTTTCTTCTTCTTTTTTTTTAAAACTATTTTTCTTTATTGATTTTAGAGAGAGAGGAAGTGAGAGGGAGAGGGAGAAATGGAAACATTGATGAGAGGGAACATCGATTGGCCACCTCCTGTTTGCCCCCCAACTGAGGATTTGGCTCAAAAACTGGGCATGTGCCCTGACCGGGAATGGAATTGGTGATCTCTCGGTACATGGGTCGACACTCACCCACTGAGACACACCGGCTGGATTCTCCTCCTTTTTTTTTTTTTTTTTTTTATAAAGGCACCAACGTCATCATGGGACCCCACCCTCTTGACCTCATCTAAACCTAATTACCTCCCAAAGGCCCTATCTGCAAATACCATGTTATTGGGGGTTAAGGCTTCAACATATGAATTTGGGAGGGACACAAACATTCAGTCTATAACAATGGATATGAAGAAGAGATGAGCGTTAGACAATAACTTTTTCCTTTGAAAATAAATATACACATGCTTGGTTATATAAAGAAAGCAAAAGAAGTAAAACTTGGTTGCAATTTGTATGTGTTTTTATGGGGGAAAATGCTGTTTATTCCAAAAAAGTGTCCAATCTCAGAAAACCTTCTTGTGGGTTGAACTCCTCCCAGGCACTATTGTGTGTGAGGAAGACAATGAGCACAAAGAAGAAGTATCACACTTTTGTCCTGCTTCATTTCATTGCACTTTTTTTTCTTCTTCTAGAGGCCATGTAAAAGGAGTCTGCATATTAGAAAAATATCAATACATTGGTCAATAGTTATGAATTACTGCTGGAAACTGAGAATTGTACTGGTTGGTCATGGTGGTGACAGTGTTCTGGGAGGGAACCAGGACAGATGCATAGACTTGGAGCGGTTTACAGTGTGGCTGGGGAAAGCATTGGTTGTCCCGGCCTTCTCCTACGTGTATGCTTAAGGTCTGTTTTGCTGGCTTTATACAGAATTCTTAGGCCCCTCCTCATATAATGTGTAGAATGGAGATTCTGACAAATATACACAAATTGTTTGAATGTGTGCATTCTCAAGAATGTGAGAATAATATTAATGTGTTGGCCTCCTAATATTCTACTGCATATATCATAGGCAGCATCATGCTTTTCCATAAGAAATTGGATAAAGGAATTGCAGCATTGGGTTTATGACTTCTATCACTTATTTATCATCAGACTCTTAAACTAATACCTATTTACCAGAAAAAGGAAAAATGTATAATTTCTATAGCTGCAGCGGCACTGTGGTTTAAAAATACCTGGCATCCTCTGCAGAAGCCTTGGCTGAGCTGTGAGAGCAGACACTTGCCTGTCGATGTCTAGTTATTTCTCTCTCCTCCTCTGCCATTCCAGTGTCAGGGAACCATTAAGACCATATTGTTGCCCATATGTTGGGAAGCTACTAAATTAAACTCCTATATAACATGCTGACAAGTCTACTGCAGGAATTGAAGGTTTGGTGAGTAAATTTCTCTAAGCTATCATTCCACTGTTAGTGTTTTTGAGTTTTTTCTCTCAGGCTGGCTGTTCTTTGCCAGGGACTGAGAGGTTGTTATCACACATTGGAAAAGAAACAATATCTGGGTTAGACTGGATTTCTGCAGTTGATGAATTAGAGTTAGACCCAAATCCCTAATGTTCACTCATAAAAGCTTGATGTTCAGCCTGTCCTGCTCTGAAGTATGTAGGATGTTCAGAGAATTTAGATCAGAGATAGATACTGTTTTGTCCATTTGAAAACCCTTAGATATAATCTTCTGAAGTTCACTGTTCCATGTTCATGGTAGGAAAGGGTCTTTTCCCACCTCTCATTCCTTTTGCTTTTATTATTGTACTTCTTTTAGCATGTCAGACTTATTTTTCAAAGCATTTAAAAATTTTAAAATTTAATTAATTTATTGAGTTCTTTCTCTTTTTTTTCATTTTTGCCCTATCCCTCCTCCCCCCACCAACTGATCCTAATTTTCCCACATCCATCAATAACTACTATCCTAATGGGAATGCTACTTTCTTCTATCCTCCTAAGGGGAATAGGTAGTTCTTCCTACTGGAAAGAACACAAATAAAGTTATGATACGCAATATAATACATTTCTTATTTAACAACCACAATCTATGAAGGATGCCTTATTGCCTAGTTTGCATTTGGGAAAACTGAGGCTCAGAGAAGGTAAGTAGCTTGCACAGGGTTATGTGAATCCAATAATAGCAGAATTCATGCTCTGTTTGGTCTAGAAACCTGTGCCTTTCCTTCTCAAGTCTGATTATTGTTTTGAACAGGATAACTGAAGGTTTCTGAGATTTTGCTCCTTGGGACATTGATGTCTTTCTAACTGTCAGTAGATATCTACTGAAAGGGGCTCTATTGTCAAATATACTTACTATATTACGTTTCTCCAGAGAAATAGAACCAGTACGATAGGATACACACACACACACAAACACGTATGCACAAAACTGACATTTATTACAGAAATTGGTTCATTTGATTATGGAGGCTGAGAATTCCCACAGTCTGCCTTCTGCAAGCTGGAGAACTGGGAAAATGATGGTGTCATTTAGTGAAATCCCAAAGGGAGAGGGTAGGGGGAGCTGATAAAGTAACCCCTAGTCTGAGTCTGAAGGCCTGAGAACCAGGAGGGCTGATGTCCAAGGGCTGGAGAAGATGCATATCCCAGCTCCAATGGAGAGAGCAAATTGCCCTTCCTCCACTTGTTTGTTCTATTTTGCATCAAGGGATTTGATGAGGCCTGTCCACACTGGGAAGGGCAATGTGCTTTACTTAGTTCACCAATTCAAATGCCAGTCTCTTCTGGAAACAGCCTTACAGGCACACCCAGAAATAATTTATTTTTTTTATCCTCACCCGAGGACATTTTTTGATATTTTGTTCAGATAGAGTGGGAGGGAGGGAGAGAGAGAGAAACATCGACACGAAAGGGACACATCGAGTGGTTGCCACCCACACAACCCAACCAGGGCCGAGAACAAACTGCAATTGATGTATGAGCCCTTCACAGGAACCGAACCCGGGTCTCTCCGGACCGGAGGCCGAGACTCTAACCACTGAGCCAAACCGGCCAGGGCCCAGAAATAATTTTTTTTTTCTTTTTTTTTTTATCCTCACCCGAGGACACTTTTTCATTCTTTGTTCAGATAGAGCAGGAGGGAGAGAGAGAGAGAAACATCGATGTGAAAGGGACACATCGAGTGGCTGCCACCCGCACGACCAACCAGGGCCGGGGACAAACTGCAACCGAGGTACATGCCCCTAGCGGGAACCGAACCCGGGTCTCTCCGGACCGCAGGCCAACGCTCTAACCGCTGAGCCAAACCGGCCAGGGCCAGAAATAATTTTTAACCAGTTTTCTGGGCATCCTTTAGCTCAGTGGAGTCGACACATAAAATTAACCACACTTGGGAAATGCTGTATTAAATCAAGTTGAATAAGCATTTTTAATAAGACTTTTTGGAGCTTATACACATTGGAATGTAAATTTCTAAGAAGATGATAAAGTATATGGATTTTCTTGAATCTGGTAGACTACCAAATTCCTTTTCTTTTTCTATAGAATATGTGGAACACAATTTGTGGAATGTTAGCAATAACCTTCTTCCCTTTTTCTTCCTTTATCAAAACTAATACCTATACTGGTGGCCTTGTTTGATTCCAGGTATGACATATCAAGGGCTATTTATTAAGCATTGTCTGCAGTAGATGAGTCTCTGCTTTAACTGCTAGAGAAGAGGGTAATGTGAGGCAGCAGAATTACAAAGTGTATATAGCTCTGGCTTGAAGGATTTTATGATCTAGTGTTGTACTATCATACACTTAGAATGGGCATGTTACAGTTGGTGAAGAGTTAACATAACAATGTGTCTACAGGTGGTTTCCCATAAAGGGTTGTAGTTTGTACCTTGATGCATTATGTTTCATTTCTTTTCCTTTTGTATTATTTGCCTGTAAGTAGAGCATAAAGAGGTTGTGACTTTAAAGAAGAAGGCTTTTGGCAGGAAGCCCTTTCCCAATGTGACAGATCAAATAAATAAATTTAACGTTGTATCCATCTTTTGTGTGGGAGAACTGTTTCCATGTTGAAAAACTAAAACTCATGTTGTTCATTGGTTGTGATACTTTGATTAAAGGCAAATGAGATGCTTTTCTGGTGACAGGTGAAGAAGCTTACTATTTTCTGCAGATAGGGGAAAGTCACTATTTCAATTAGGCTAAAAAATCTGTATAGCTCTTTAAGAGTCACCTAAAGCAAGTATTTTTATGTATGTGTCTTTGCAGTTAAAATGTCATGTATGTATTTTTAACAGTATTTTTTTTAGTTTATTTTTATTGTTGAGAGTATTACAGATGCCCCTCACATATTCACTTTGCCCACCTCCACCCAGCTCCTGCCCCACCCCAGGCCTTCACCTCACCATTTTCTGTGTCTGTGGGCTATGCAAATATGCATATAAATTTTTTGGTTAATCTCTTCCCACTTCTTTTCTCTCCTCTTCCCTATGAGATCTGTCTGTTCCATGCTTCTGTGTCTTGGGACCTATTTTGTTCATCAGTTTATTTTGTTCATTAGATTCCACATATAAGTGATATCATGTGAAACTTGTCTTTCTCTGACTGGCTTATTTGGCTTAGCACAATAATCTCCAGGTCCATCCATGCTGAAAAATGTTACATTCTGATTATTACTCAGAAATCTAATTATCATCAAGCTTGAGAACAAGGCATATATACTTGCTCAGGTCCAAGAGAGCTACTGCCATAAACCAAGTTTATTCCTTGTTTCAAAGTCACCAAGATTGGTGGGTTTGCTGCAAGAGTAAGATGGTTTTCTACTGACATGTTTCTTAAATACAAAATCCCAAACACAGCCCTGGCCAGTTTGGCTCAGCGGTTAGAGCGTTGGCCTGCGGTCTGGAGAGACCCGGGTTCGGTTCCCGCTAAGGGCACGTACCTCGGTTGCAGTTTGTCCCCGGCCCTGGTTGGGTCGTGTGGGTGGCGACCACTCGATGTGTCCCTTTCACATCGATGTTTCTCTCTCTCTCTCTCCCCCTCCCACTCTATCTGAACAAAATATCGGAAAATGTCCTCGGGTGAGGATAAAAAAAAAATCCCAAACACAAGCCCAATTCATTATAAAGCAGGAGACCTCTGACATGAAAAGAAAAGACTTTGCCTGCTTGACTTTGCTCTAGAATCTCAAGAAATTGGATTGAGTCACTTTAAGCAAAATTTGTTTAGGGTCCAGAAAATTTTAATTCATGCCATTGACTTATTAACAAATAGTTTATTAGATTGCAAAGAAAGAAGGAACATTCAGATATTCTCAAATAGGATATCAATAATTTCCTTTATGGTTCACAGTATAATTTTAATATTTTTATTGATATTATAGAACAGAAGGATTTCTTATGTATTCCTCTAAGCTGATGTCCACTCTCTGTGGATACAGATAGTTAATGAAGCTGTAAAAGTCAACTATTCAAGAACTCCCAGAGAGCCCTGGGCCCAGTTACTCAGTAACATTTATTTGACACCTCTGGTGAACACAGAATTTTAGAACTATTTAGGGTATAATAAAATAGTAAGTGTGGTTCTTACCTTCAAGGATTTTTTCAGTCGGGGAACTATGAAACACAGACACACACACACACACACACACACACACACACCTGCTGAGGTTCTTAAAATAATATTTAAACAAATTTATTTATTTATTTATTTAATCCTCACCCGAGGATATTTTTCCATTTTTTGTACAGATAGAGTGGGAGGGAGAGAGAGGAAGGGAGAGAGAGAGAGAAACATCGATGTGAAGGGACACATTGAGTGGCTGCCACCTGCACAACCAACCAGGGCTGGGGACAAACTGCAACCGAAGTACGTGCCCTTAGCGGGAACCGAACCCGGGTCTCTCCGGACCGCAGGCCGACGCTCTAACCGCTGAGCAAAACTGGCCAGGGCTATTTAAACAAATTTAAAGAAACCTAACAGAAGTTTATGAATTGTGTTGGTCTTATTCTTCATGTGTTAGTGTGAATGAATTTCCAAAGAAGGAACTTTAATTATTTTCAAGTTTACATGAGGCAAAACCCCTTCCTCAACTATACAAAGTTTTGGGGAGTAGAAAGTTTTAGGGGTACACTTTGATAGAATAATTTTTGTTGGTAGAAACACTTCATCTGTAAATGACCTTCAAGCATGAACAAGTGGCCATGGTCTACACAACATAACCCAACTGCCTTGTTTGGGTTTGCAGAAAGAACAGGCAACTAATCCAAGTCAAGTCCATGTATAATCTGAACAGTTTTTCCTGAGGTGATCAGGTTCAAAGTTCTGCCCACTAAAGATGATGGCCATCAAATGAAACATGGAGATACTCTCTCTGAGGAGTTTGAATTTGAAACAAAGTGAAAGTAAAAATGCTAGTGGTGATGACCTGGCTGGTTTGGCTCAGTGGTTGGAGTGTCGGCCCATGGACCAAAAGGTTGCAAGTTTGGAAGATGGTGGTGGGCAGGACTGGAGGGAAGGTGAGTGTGTGAGAGAATGAGCTAGTGTGTGAGTGGACATGAAGGTGGATGACCAAACTCCTGCAGTGCAGAGATGTGGAGCAGAAGGTTCCTGTGCTGTGGATGGGAGCAGCCAGCTATTGTGGTAATCGGCTCTTCAGGGTACTTCTCCCTGCCCCACAGGGAGATCCCACCATTTTGGAAGATCCTGGGTATTCCCTGGGAGGAGGCAGTAGGAGCGGCTAGGGCCCAGCAACCTAAGCCCACCAGTGCACCTGAAACCATTGGACCAGTGGACACTCTGTGTCAACACAGACCAGTGCACAGTAGTGGAGCTCCTAAGGTGCCGGTCCTGGAAACTGCAGGCAGCTGGGAGCCCAGCACCATCCCCCATAGTAGCAGCCCGATCAGTGTCGAGATATACCACCAGCAACAGAGGCTGGGGAGCAGACATCTATCCCCAGGCAACAGAAGCACAGACCAGCAGCTGAGACCCATCTCCAAAACCTACAGCCAAAGCTGAGCAGGAGTTAAGCCCCATGGGGCAGAAGCACTCCCCAGCCACCAGCGGCAGGACTTGGGGCTCCACAGAGGCCTCTGCAACCCAGTAGCCCACAAGAGTGGTGGGAAGCCGGAACCCAAAAGGGACTTGTACAATCCAGCTGCCTGCCCATGGGACCTGCAGAGTGCTGAAACACCAGAGAGGCCTGTGTGACCCAGCAGGGACAGTGCCATTCAGTTACTCACGGGACCTGTGGGGTGCTGAAGCACCAGAGAGGCTTGTGCGACCCAGCAGCCCATAACATAGGCATAGAGCCGGGTCCCCAAAGGGACTGTGCGATCCAGTTACCCATGGGACCTGCAGGGTGCTGGGATACTAGAGAGGCCTGTGTGACCCTGCTATGCACAAGATAGTCTTAGAGGATGTGAAAATAGAGGCGGAGTGAATAGAAGCTACACAGACCATCTCCCAGGACCAAATGGGAATTACAACTAACATAAAGACAAATCCTCAGAAAAAAGCAACAGAAAAGCAGCAGGACAGGACCATATAACCAGGGACACTGGTCGTATTTGTGGAAGCACAAGAGGGTGGCGGGCTGGGAGCCCACGGACAGCAGCAATCTTAGCTGTGAGCAGGGCCCTCAGGGAATAAAAACCAAGCCCACTCCACAGCACAGAGAGCTGGGACAGAGCGCTAAAATAGTCACAGCCACTCACCTGAGGGCTACTGCAGAGGGAGGGCAGACTGGGCTGGAACTCTGTGGGGACACCTGGGATTTGGAGGGCACTCAAAGTTTTTGCTGAGTTGTGGGCACAAAGGACAGTGCCCAGTGTGCTCCTTCCCAGAGCAGTGGGGAAAAGCAGCAGCTCACACCCCTCAGAGAATCAGCCTTCCCCAGGTGAGGCAAAGAAATGCAAATTGAGGCTCATTAACAACCAGCATCTATCCCACCCTCTGGAAATCCTTTTATGCAGAACACCAGGGCTACATTCCAAGGCACTGAGTAACTGAGACTACTAGCCTCCATAAAAAAGCTAGAGGATAACTGAACCTTTCCTGGGCTTGCAAATCTACCCAGGAAAATAAAACTTGACAGTGGTGTTTAACGTGGACCAAGCCAGGCTCATCCAAACCCAGTAGAGGGAGCCACAAACAGCAGAACACCAAAACCCACAGGGAACATCTGGCAGGCTCCAAAACCCACAAAGATAGCCAAAAGGTGAAACAAAGAAACAAATCCCAAATTAAAGAATAAGAGAACACTATCGAAGATGAGATCAATGAAATGCAGCTAAGAAATGCAGAGGTAGAGTTCAAAGCCATGATCTTGAGGAAGCTCAACAGCATGAGTAAGGACATCAGCACCATAGGTAAAGATATAAAAACATTGAAAACCAAACAAGTGGAAATGAAGAATGACAAAGCAGAGATAAAGGACACATTAGAAGGACTAAACAGAAGAGTAGAGGAAGCGAAGAACTGGATCAGTGAATTAGAAAACAGGGTAGAAAAAATCAACCAATCAGAAAACCAAAAGGAAAAAAACAATTCAAAAACAGGAAGATAGCTTAAGAGACCTGTGGGACAACTGGAAATGTAATAACATTTGCATTATAGGAGTCCCCGAAGAGGAAGAAAATGGGCAAGGGTTAGAGAATATATTTGAAGAAATAGTGACAGAAAACTTTCCTAATTTGGTGAAGGAAGAAAGCATTCAAGTTCAAAAAGCACAGACAACCCCAAGTAAGAAGAACCCAAACAGGCCCACACCAAGACACATAGTAATTAAAATGCCAAAAATTAAAGACAAAGAGAGAATCCTAAAGGCAGCTAGAGATAAGCAACAGGTCACCTACAAAGGAACCTCCATAAGGCTCTCAGCTGACTTCTCAACAGAAACACTACAGGCCAGAAGGAAATGGCATGAAGTAATCAAGGTCATGAAAAACAAGGATCTGAATCCAAGACTACTCTGTCCAGCAAGGCTATCATTCAAAATATAACATCAAATAAAGAGCTTTCCAGACAAAAAAAGGCTAAGGGAATACATTAGCACCAAACCAGCACTGCAAGATATGCTAAAAGGATTGCTGTTATTAGTAGAGGAAATAGGAAGAAAAATAAAACCACACTAAACAAAAATGGCAATAAATAAGTACATATCCTTAATCACCTGAAATGTGAATGATTTGAATGCTTTGATAAAAAGACACAGAGTAGCTGACTGGATAAGAAAGCCTGACTCATATATATATTGTTTACAAGAGACCCATCTCACAACAAAAGACTCACATAGGTTGAAAGTGAAGGGATGGAAAAAAATCTTTCAAGCAAACAGAAAGGAAAAAAAAGTTGGGGTAGCAATACTCATATCTGATAAAGTAGATTTCAAAGTGAAGGACAAAACTAGAGACAAAGAAGGCCACTACATAATATTGAAAGGATCTATCCAACAGGAAGATATAACCTTGATAAACATATATGCACCCAATATAGGAGCACCAAAATATATTTAAAATCTTCTGAAGGACATCCAAGGAGAAATCGACAGCAATACAATCATAGCAGGGGACTTCAACACCCCATTGACATCACTGGATAGATTATCTAGACAAAAAATTAACAAGAAAACACAGACTCTAAATGAAGCACTAGATCAAAGGGATTTAATAGATATCTAAAGAGAATTACACCCCAAAACTGCAGAATTCACATTCTTCTCAAGTGCACATGGGACATTCTCAAAGATAGATCACATGTTAGGGCACAAACGAAGTCTCTACATGTTCAAGAAGATTGAAATCTATCAAGCATCTTTTTAGATCACAGTCGCATGGAACTAGAAATCAAGTGCAACAAGAACATGCAGAGGCATTTGAAAACATGGAGGCTAAATAGCATGTTATTGAACAATGAATGGATTACCAGGAGATCAAGGACAAAATTAAAAACTTCCTGGAAACCAATGAAAATGAAGACAAAACAACACAAAATCTATGGGATACAGCGAAAGCAGTTCTGAGAGGGTAGTTCATAGCACTACAGGCCTACCTCAAGAAACAATAAAAAATTCAAATAGACTATCTAACCTCTCAACTTAAAGAACTAGAAAGGAAACAAGAAGAAAACCCCAGAGCAAGTAGAAGGAAGGAAATAGTAAAGATCAGAGCAGAAATAAATGACATGCAGACCAAACAACAATTCAAAGGATCAATGAAACAAAGAGCTGGTTCTTTGCAAAGATAAACAAGGTTGATGGACCCTTAGCTAGACTCACCAAGAAACAAAGAGAGAGAATCCAAATACACAAAATCAGAAATGAAAGAGGAGAAATCATAACTGATACCACGATATACAAAGGATTGTTAACAAATATTATGAACAATTATAAGGCAACAAATTCGACCATCTAAGCAAAACGGACAAATTTCTAGAAACACATAGTCTCCCAAAACTGAACCCGGAAGAGATAGAAAACTTGAACATACCAATAACAATAAAAGAAATTGAAGATGTAATCAAAACTCTCCCACCAAACAAAAGCCCAGGCCTGGAAGGCTTCACAGGGGAATATTACCGAACATTCAAAGAACTAATACCCATTCTCCTCAAGCTATTTCAAAAAATTCAAGAAGAAGGAAGACTTCCAAACTCGTTCAATGAGGCCAGCATAATTCTAATTCCAAAATCAGAAAAAGACACTACAATGAAAGAAAACTACAGACCAATATCTCTGATCAACATAGATGCCAAAATCCTGAACAAAATACTAGCAAATCGGATCCAGCAATACATCAAAAAAATTATTCACCATGACCAAGTAGAATTCATCCCATGGATGCAAGGCTGGCACAATATTTGCAAATCAATAAATGTGATACACCACATAAACAAAATGAACAATAAAAACCATATGATCATATCAATAGATGCCGAAAAAGCATTCAACAAATCCAGCACCCATTTCTGACCCGAGGATATTTTTCCATTTTTTGTACAGGTAGAGTGGGAGGGAGAGAGAGGAAAGGAGAGAGAGTGAGAAACATCGACGTGAAGGGACACATCGAGTGGCTGCCACCTGCACGACCAACCAGGGCCGGGGACAAACTGCAATCGAAGTACATGCCCTTAGCGGGGACCGAACCCGGGTCTCTCCGGACCGCAGGCTGACACTCTAACCGCTGAGCCAAACTGGCCAGGGCAGGCATTCCTTGCCTTGTAGATGGTATTCTTCCCATGTCCTTTCATGTCCTTTTCTCTCTGTACATGTCTGATTCTGTGTCTATTTAAATGTCCTCCTTTTTATAAGGATAGTCATTAAATTAGGTCCACTCTAATAATTTCATTTGAATCATCTATAAAACCTCTATTTCCAAATAAGGTGACATTCACAGGTAAACCTCAAAGACTCCATCAGAAATTTACTAGTCTTAAGAAATGAATTTGGCAACATAGCATGATACAAAATTAACGTCAAGAAATCAACAGCATCCTTATACACCAATGGTGAACTCACAGAAAGAGAAACTAATAAAGCAATCCCATTTACCATCGCAGCAAAAAAATTTAAGATACCTAGGAATAAACTTAACCAAAGATATAAAGGACCTATTCACAGAGAATTACAGGACATTGAAAAAAGAAATAAAGGAAGATATAAAAAAGTAAAAGCACCTACCTTGTTCATGGATTGGAAGAATTAACATCATTAAAATGTCCTTACTACCCAAAGCAATCTATAGATTCCCTGGATTCCCCATCAAAATACCAACAACATACTTCACAGAACTAGAACAATTACTTCAAAAGTTCATATGGAGCCAAAAAAAGACCTTGAATAGCCACAGCAATCTTGAAAAATAAGAACAAAGTTAGAGGCATCACATTACCAGATTTCAAGTTATACTTCAAGCCACTGTAGTTAAAACAGCCTGGTACTGGCACAACAACAGGCATATAGACCAGTGGAACAGAACAGAGAATCCAGATATAAACCCAAGACAATATGCTCAATTAATATTTGACAAAGAGGGCAAGGGCATACAGTGGAGTAAAGACACCCTCTTTAATAAATGGTGTTGGGAAAATTGGACAGCTTACATGTAAAAAAATGAATCTGGACCATGGATAAAAGAGTTAAATGTGACCATGAATCCATAAAAATCCTAGAAGAAAATGTAGGCAACAAAATTTCAGACATCATACAGAGCAGAATTTTCACTAGTACATCACCTAAGGCAACAGAAACAAAAGAGAAAATGAATACATGGGACTATATCAAACTCAAAAGCTTCTGCACAGCAAAAGAAACAGCCACCAAAATGGAAAGGCAATCCACTATATGGGACAGCATAATTGCCAATGATACATCAGATAAGGGATTAATTTCCAATATATATAGAGTGTACATACAGCTCAACAAAAGGAAGACAAAAAACCCAATTAAAAAATGGGCAGAGCAACTAAAGAGACACCTCTCCAAACAGGACATTCAAATGGCTAAGAGACATATGAAGAAATGCTCAACATCACTAATCATCAGAGAGATGCAAATTAAAACAACGACGTATTACCTCACACCTGTCAGAATGGACACCATCAACAAATCACCAAACAACAAGTACTGTCGAGAGTGTGGAGAAAAGGGGACTCTAGTACACTGCTGGTGGGAATGCAGACTGGTGCAGCCACAGTGGAAGACAATATGGTGTTACTTCAAAAAATTAAAAATTGAACTTCCATTTGACCCAGTGATCCCACTTGTAGGAATATACCTTAAGAAGCCTCAGACCGAAAAATGGCGGCAGAGTGAACGGAGCTACACAGACCGTCTCCCAGAACCAAACTGGAATTACAACTATAACACAGACAAATCGACAGAAAAAACCAACAGAAAAGCAGCTTGCGAAGACCATACAACAAGGGACACTGACTCAATCCCGGTAGGCTTGCGAAGGCGCGAGATGGGGCTGGGAGCCCACGGTCGGTGGCTCGGCAGCGGCCTTAGCTGGGAGCAGCGACGCGGGTTACACTCCCAGGCGGCTCCACAGCGCAGAGCCGGGACAGAGGCTGAAACAGCCACAGCCACTCACCCTGGGCTCCGGCAGAGGGAGGGTGGACTGGACTGGAACTGTGTCGGGACACTCGGGGTTTGGAGGGCGCTCAGAGCTTTGGCTGAGTTGCTGCCACCCAGGAGGTGGCCACATTGCTCCTTCCCAGGGCTCTGAGGAGAGGCAGCAGCCCCTCCCTCGGAGATCCAACCCCACCCTGTGGGCCATTGAAGTGCTAATTGAGGCTCACTAACAACCAGCATCTGCCCTACCCTCCTGAAAGCCCCTTGGCTGAGCACCAAAGGGAGTTTTTCAATCAACTGACAACCCAAAACTCATCAAGTAACCTAGACTGCTAGCCTCCAGGCAAAAAGCTAGAGGATAACAGTACCTTTCCTGGGCTGGCAACTTTAACCAGGAAAGTAAGACTTGACAGTGGTGTTCAACGTGGGTCCTCCCTCGCTCATCTAAACACAGGAGAGGGAGCCACAAACAGCAGAACACCAACACCCACAGGGAGAACTTGACAAGCTCCAAAGCCCACAGTAATAGCCAAAATGGTGAAACACAGAAACAGAAGCCAAATGAAAGAGCAAGACACCTCCACCGAAGATGAGATCAATGTGGAGCAATTAGCATGTTAACAGAGCTAGAATTCAGAGCCATGATCTTGAGGAAGCTGAACAGCATGAGTAAGGACATAGAGACGCTGAACATAAGCCAATTGGAAATTAAAAGCCAACAAGAAGAGATAAAAAATGACATATCAGAAATGAAAAACACATTGGAAGGTTTAAAAAGCAGAGTAGAGGAAGCTGAGGACCGGATCAGTGAATTAGAAGACAGGGTAGAAAAAATCACCCAATCAGAAAAACAAAAGGAAAAAACTATTAAAAAACAGGAAGACAGCTTAAGAGAACTATGGGACAACTGGAAACGTAATAATATTCGCATCATAGGAGTCCCCGAAAAAGAAGAAAATGAGCAAGGGATAGAGAATATATTCAAAATAATAGTGAGAGAAAACTTCCCTAATCTGGTGAAGGAAGAAGGCATTCGAGTTCAAGAAGCACAGAGAGTCCCAAGTAAGAAGAACCCAAACAGGCCCACACCAAGACACATAGTAATTAAAATGCCACAAATTAAAGACAAAGAGAGAATCCTAAAAGCAGCAAGAGATAAGCAACAGGTTTCCTACAAAGGGAACCCCATAAGGCTCTCAGCTGACTTCTCACAAGAAACACTACAGGCCAGAAGAGAATGGCATGAAGTAATCAAAGTCATGAAAAACAAGAATCTGAATCCAAGACTACTCTACCCAGCAAGGCTATCATTCAAAATAGAAGATCAAATAAAGAGCTTCCCAGACAAAAAAAGGCTAAGGGAATACATTAGCACCAAACCAGCACTGCAAGAAATGTTAAAAGGACTGCTGTAATTAGCAGTAGAAATGGGAAGAAAAATAGAACCACACTAAACAAAAATGGCAATAAATAAGTACATATCAATAATCACCTTAAACGTAAATGGATTGAATGCTCCCATAAAAAGACACAGAGTAGCTGATAGGGTAAGAAAGCATGACTCATCTATATGTTGTTTACAAGAGACCCACCTCTCAACAAAAGACTCACATAGGTGAAAGTGAAGGGATGGAAAAAAGTCTTCCAAGCAAATGGAAAGCAACAAAAAGCTGGGGTAGCAATTCTCATATCTGATAAAATAGATTTCAAAATGAAGACCATAACTAGAGACAAAGACGGCCACTACATAATATTGAAAGGATCTATCCAACAGGAAGATATAACCTTGATAAACATATATGCACCCAATATAGGAGCTGCAAAATATATTAAAAGTCTTCTGGAGGACTTCCAAGGAGAAATCGACAACAATACAATCATAGCAGGGGACTTCAATACCCCATTGACAGCACTGGATAGATCCTCTAGGCAAAAAATTAGCAAGGAAACAGAGACTCTAAATGAAGCACTAGACCAAATGGATTTAATAGATATCTACAGAGAATTACACCCCAAAACTACAGAATACACATTCTTCTCAAGTGCACATGGGACATTCTCAAAGATAGACCACATGATAGGACACAAACTAAATCTCTACAAATTCAAGAAGATTGAAATCATATCAAGCATCTTCTCAGATCACAATGGCATGAAACTAGAAATCAATTGCAACAAGAACATGCAAAGACATTTCAACACATGGAGGCTAAATAGCATGTTATTAAACAATGAATGGGTCACCGAGGAAATCAAGGAAGAAATTAAAAACTTCCTGGAAACCAATGAAAATGAACACACAACAACACAAAATCTATGGGATGCAGCGAAAGCAGTTCTGAGAGGGAAGTTCATAGCACTACAGGCCTACCTCAAAAAACAAGAAAAATTTCTAATTGACTGTCTAACCTCACAACTTAAAGAATTAGAAAGCACACAAAAAGAAAACCCCAGAGCAAGTAGAAGGAAGGAAATAGTAAAGATCAGAGCAGAAATAAATGACATAGAGACCAAAAAAACAACTCAAAGGATCAATCAAACAAAGAGCTGGTTTTTCGAAAAGATAAACAAGATTGATGGACCCTTAGCTAGACTCACCAAGAAACAAAGAGAGAGAACCCAAATACACAAAATCAGAAATGAAAGAGGAGAAGTAACAACCAACACCACGGAAATACAAAAGATCGTTAACAACTACTATGAACAATTATATGGCAACAAATTCGACAATCTAAGCGAAATGGACAAATTTCTAGAAACACACAGTCTCCCAAAACTATTCCCGGAAGAGATAGAAAACTTGAACAGACCAATAACAACTAAGGAAATTGAAGAGGTAATCAAGACTCTCCCAGCAAACAAAAGCCCAGGCCCAGATGGCTTCACGGGGGAGTTTTACCGAACATTCAAAAAAGAACTAACACCCATTCTCCACAAACTCTTTCAAAAAATTCAAGAAGAAGGAAGACTTCCAAACACGTTCTATGAAGCCAGCATAATTCTAATTCCAAAACCAGAAAAGGACACTACAAAGAAAGAAAACTACAGGCCAATATCCCTGATGAACATAGACGCCAAAATCCTGAACAAAATATTAGCAAATCGGATCCAGAAATACATCAAAAAATTATTCACCATGACCAAGTGGGATTCATTCCAGGGATGCAAGGCTGGTACAATATTCGCAAATCAATAAACGTGATACACCACATAAACAAAATGAAGAATAAAAACCACATGATCATATCAATAGATGCTGAAAAGGCATTCGACAAAATCCAGCATCCATTTCTGATAAAAACGCTCAGCAATGTAGGAATAGAGGGATCATATCTCAACATAATAAAGGCCATATATGAAAGACCTACAGCCAACATCATACTCAATGGACAGAAACTAAAAACATTTCCATTAAGAACAGGAACAAGACAGGGATGTCCACTTTCGCCACTCTTATTTAACATTGCACTGGAAGTCTTAGCCACAGCAATCAGACATGAAGAAAAAATGAAAGGGATCCAAATTGGAAAGGAGGAAGTGAAACTGTCATTATTTGCAGATGACATGATATTGTACATAGAAAACCCCTAAGACTCCATCAAAAAACTACTAGACTTAATAAATGAATTTGGCAAAGTAGCAGGATACAAAATTAACGTCAAGAAATCGATGGCATTCTTGTACACCAATGATGAACTCACAGAAAGAGAAACTGAAAAAACAATCCCATTTACCATCGCACCAAAAAAATTACGATACCTAGGAATAAACTTAACCAAAGAAGTAAAGGACCTATTTGCAGAAAACTACAGGTCATTGAAAAAGGAAATAGAGGAAGATATAAAAAAGTGGAAGCACATACCCTGTTCATGGATTGGAAGAATTAACATAATTAAAATGTCCATACTACCCAAAGCAATCTATAGATTCAATGCAGTCCCCATCAAAATACCAACGACATATTTCATAGAACTAGAACAAATACTTCAAAAGTTCATATGGAACCAAAAAAGACCCCGAATAGCCGCAGCAATCTTGAAAAAGAAGAACAAAGTAGGTGGGATCACAATACCAGATATCAGGTTATACTACAAAGCGACTGTAACCAAAACAGCCTGGTACTGGCACAAGAACAGGCATATAGACCAGTGGAACAGAACTGAAAACCCAGAAATGGACTCAAGGCAATATGCTCAATTAATATTTGACAAAGGTGTCAAGAGCATACAGTGGAGGAAAGACAGCCTCTTTACTAAATGATGTTGGGAAAATTGGACAGCTACATGCAATAAAATGAAACTAGACCATCAACTTACACCATACACAAAAATAAACTCGAAATGGATAAAAGACTTAAATGTGACCCATGAATCCATAAAAATTCTAGAAGAAAATGTAGGCAACAAAATTTCGGACATCATACGGAGCAGAATTTTCACTGATACATCACCTAAGGCAACAGAAATAAAGGAGAAAATGAACACATGGGACTACATCAAACTCAAAAGCTTCTGCACAGCAAAAAACACAATCATCAAAATGGAAAGGCAACCCACTGTATGGGAGAACATCATTGCCAATGACGTATCAGATAAGGGGTTAATCTCCAATATATATAGAGTGCTCATACAACTCCACAAAAGGAAGACAAAGAACCCAATTACAAAATGGGCAGAGGAGCTGAATAGACACCTCTCCAAACAGGACATACAAATGGCCAAAAGACATATGAAGAAATGCTCAACATCACTAATCATCAGAGAGATGCAAATTAAAACAACAATGAGGTATCACCTCACACCTGTCAGAATGGTCGCCATCAACAAATCATCAAACAACAGGTGTTGGCGAGGGTGTGGAGAAAAGGGAACTCTTATACACTGCTGGTGGGAATGCAGACTGGTGCAGCTGCTATGGAAAACAATATGGTGCTACCTCAAAAAATTAAAAATTGAACTTCCATTTGACCCAGTGATCCCACTGCTGGGAATATAGCCTAAGAAGCCTGAAACACCAATCAGGAAGAATATATGTACCCCCATGTTTGTAGGAGCACTATTTACAATAGGTAAGATCTGGAAACAGCCCAAGTGTCCACCAGTAGACGAATGGATAAAAAAGCAGTGGTACATATACACAATGGAGTACTATACAGCGGTAAGAAAGAAAGATCTCTTATCCTTTGAGACGACATGGAGGGACCTGGAAAGTATTATCCTTAGTGAAAGAAGCCAAGCAGAAAAAGACAAATACCACATGATCTCACTTATATACGGAATATAATGAACATAATAATCTGAGGAATACAGTAGACCCAGACACATGGAAGTAGGGCACAGACTGACATCCCTCAGAAGAGGGGATGGGGGCTTGGGGGGTGGGAAGAGATAAACCACAGAATTTATATGCATGTATGCATGACCAATGGACATGGACAACTAAGCCAGGGATGGGGCGGAGGTGGGGTGGGGTGGGGGGTGCCAATGGGGTAAAAAGGTAAAATATCTGTAACAAAAAAAAAAAAAAAAATTCATAAAAAAAATAAAATAAAATAAAAATAAATAAATAAAAAAAAGAAGCCTGAAACACCAATCAGAAAGAATATGTGTACCCCCATGTTCATAGCAGCACTATTTACAATAGCTAAGATCTGGAAACAGCCCAAGTGTCCATCAGTAGACAAATAGATAATAAAGGTTGGTACATATACACAATGGAGTACTATGTAGCTCTAATAAAGAAAGATCTCTTATCCGTTGAGATGACATGGAGGGATCTGGAGAGCATTATCCTAAGCGAAATAAGCCAAGCAGAGAAAGACAGATATCACATGATCTCGCTTATTTGTGGATTATAATGAACATAACAGTCTGAGGAATAGGGTAGTTTCAGAGACGTGTAAGTGGGGTACAGACTGACAATCCCCAGAAGAGGGGAGGAGGAAGAGATAAACCACAGAACTCATATGCATGTATGCATGAACAGTGGACATAGACAACAAAGCTGGGACAGGGTGGGGAGGGAGGGGGAGGTGGGTATCAGTGGGGGAAAAAGGAGAAACATCTGTAACAAAAATAAATAAATTAATTAATTTAAAAACAAACAAACAAAAAACCGCCAAAGTGTCGCAGGTTTGATTCCGGTCAAGGGCACGTACCTTGGTTGCAGTTAGGTCCCTGGCCCTGGTCAGAGTCCTGTGGGAGGCAGCCAATTGATGTTTCTTTCCTGCATTGATGCTTTTCTCTGCCTCTTCCTCCCACTCTATTTGAAGATAAGTGGGAAAGTATCCTCAGGTAAGGATTAAAAAAAAAAATGCTATTGGTGAAAGTAGAGGCTGAAAATGACGCAGTGTCTATACTAAACTTGATCCACCCAAAACTTCAAAGGCAGGTAAGAGTAGTATGTTGGGTACCCTAATAAAATACATTTTCCTCCAAATCTCATTTCATTAAATGAGCTAAAATTTTTCTGATTTTATATCTTTCCTTAGTGTTTTTTCTCATTCAATTTCAAAAGTAGGCATATGAGATAATACCAATCCACATTAATGCTTAGCTTCCTTTTCTCTACAAATATATGTATATATATATTTTTTCTTCAAAACCTAAAGAAGCTCAGAGTTCTAAGGAAAATTTGTGTCCAGGACTGTGCCAGACTTTAAAGTTTTACTTTTCCAACCAGCAGTTACCAAACAGATAAGGACTGTATTGTTAAAGGAAGGAAGTATGGAGAAAAGACAGTTTCCAAGTAGGTCTATATCAGCTGTTCCATAGAGATAAGGCATTCAGAATAAGTATTATTTTAGGGGACAGTTTAGGTCACTAAAAGAAAATTAGAGGTAATAATTTAGACAGTTTCTTATGCAACAGATATCTTCCTATGAAAAGGAGCACACCCAAGTGGATAATGTCCTTGAGTAGAACAAGTCGGGAAGGTGACCCAAGATGTGTGGTTTTAAGTCCAATCATGGACTTTGAAGCCCTATTTGCAGCTTTAGCTGGTCAGGAAGGTAACCTTATCTCTCAGGGCAAATGAGTGTAACTGTGGTTGGATAAGAAAAAAGAAAATGTACATTAAAATAAAATATGCATAATAAACATAATTAAACCTGTGATGTTAGTGATTTTCTAATAGTTTTCCAATATCTGTATCAGTCAATTCTAGAAGCATTGTTTCAGTATATTATTTTAAGGGATTTAAAGCATTTTTAGAGGCTGACATATTACAGACGTGTAAAGAGTATAAGTTGCTTTTACAATCAATATCTAAATGTCTGGGGAAATGTTATTTAACATATTAGTATTTTTTGATGTGTTAGCTATGTAATAAGCATGAACATACTTAGGAAAGGTTAATTGTTTAAAAGATTAGTAAAGAGGACATTAGATAGAGTCTAAATTGCTGTGATCATTTCTCTTTGTGTATAAAAGCAGCCTGGATTTTTACTTCTAGTCTAGAACCTACTTAGCATCTCTCACATGCTCTAGAATAGGGGTTGGCAAAATATGGTCCATGGGCCAGATCAGACCAGCCATTTGCTTTGGTATAGCCTGAGAATTTAGGATAGTCTTTACATTTTATTTTATTTTTTTTCAATTTTATTGAGATTTAATTGACATACAACATTGTATAAGTTTAAGATGTATGGGCACAATAACTTTTATATAATTCCAAAATAATTACCATAATAAGTTTAGTTAATATCCATCACCTCATGCAGTAAAATATAATGCTTTATCCCCTGTGATGAGAATTTTTAGGATCAATTTTGTTTTAGCAACTTTCAAATATACTGTATGATAGTGTTAACTATAGTCATTAATTTGTACATTACATACATCCCTAGTACTTATTTATCTTATAACTGGAAATTTGTACCTTTTGACCTCCTTCATTCAATTCCCCAAAATGTAAATGTTTGTACATTTTAAATTATATTGTAGCATTTATATTTTTAAGTGGAATTTTGATAAATATCAAATAAATAATACTTAGCACTCCCATGTTTGTTACAGCATGATTCACAATAGCCAAGATTGGAAACAACCTAAATATCTATTGATGGATGAATGGATAAATAACGTGGTACATACATGCAATGAAGTACTATTCAACCTTAATAAAAGGAGATTCTACAATATGTGACAACATAGATGAGCCTTGAAGACATGCTAAGTGATATAAGGCAGTCCTGGAAAGACAAATATTGCATGATTCCACTCACAATATATATCTAAAGTAGTCAAATTCATAAAGTCAAAAAGTGGAATGGCAGCTGTCAAAGGCTGGGATGGAGAGGAAATGGGTAGTTAAGAAACAATGGGTACAAAGTTTTAGTTAAGCAAGATGAATAAGCACTAGAAGTCTGATATACTGTGTTGTACCTATAAATAATAATGTATTATACACTTAAAATTTTGTTGAGGGTAGATCTCATGTTAAGTGTTTTTGTCACAATGAAACAAGATTTAAAATAATAATATTATATGACACATGAAAATTATATCAAGTTAAAATTTTAGTGCCCATAAATAAAGTTTTATTAGAATCTAGCCACGCTCATTCATGTATGTATTATCCATGGGTGCTTCCCAGGTACAGTGATAGAATTGAGTAGTTACAACTGAGACTTGCATTAGCATCCTCAATTTTGCCTCCTGGTTCACGAATCCTGAAATATTTACTGTCTGGCCTTTAGAGAAAAAGTTTGCCAACCCTGATAGTAGATTGTAGGTTCCTCTGTCCTGCCCTATCTGCTGTGCTCTTTTGTCTGCTTTGTGTCTTCCAACATTTATTGAAATCATTTTATTTATAACTCCTCTTATTCTCTTCATCTTTGTGAGTTCATTTCATTTTAATTCATTTGCTAATAGTTTGGATAGCTAAAATATATGTAGCATGTATCATATTCTAAATTATATATATGTGTGTGTATATATATACACACACACATATACTCATTTAACTTATAAAAGTAGAGAATAAGTACTTATTCTCTATAATACCAGTACAATAGGCAAATACTGTTATTTAGTCTACTTTGAAGGTAAGGACACTGGAGTCATGGAAGTTAAGTCACTTTTCCAAGATAGTTATGCAGCTAGGGAGTGTTGAGGCAGGATTCAAACAAACCCAGGCTGTCTTCAGACTTGTACCCACCATACTACCCTGCCACTGATTCCTGTGAGAAGGAAGAGGCAAACTTGTGTGGTTGGGCCACTATCATGATCCATAAATGATCAATGTAGTTCAGAATAAACCAGCAAAAAAATCCGAGGCATCTTTTTAGGAGGAAAAGAAGAGAAAGAAATGTGCCCGAAGTGGAAGAAAGTGAAATTTTGTGCTCAGCAAATGTTAGTTTCTTTTGCTTCAACATTTTGCTCAGGGCTAGTCCTGAACTTTTCTGTTTAGCAATAGCTCTAGTTGACAACTGATAAATAAACCATAGTACAGGGACTCGTGATCCCAGTTGTTCTAAAGACTTGGTGGTATCTCCATTTTTAAATGCTAGAAGTGTTTCCAGAAGTCTTTCAGAGAGATGGCCTATTAAAATAAATTTCTTGGACAAACATATGGGAAATAAAGCATATCATCTTGCTCTCTCGGAGATTCAGAATTTTTGTAAGCAAAGTAAATGTTCTCAGAAGACTTTCCATTAAACATATTGTTTATTTTTAGCCCAATGTAAATGACCATGAATTCAAAATTTTTATTTATTTTTTGCCTGTATAATATCTGTCAACATTATGGGAAGTTAGTGTTCTGTGGAATAGACTGGCAAATGTTATTTCCCATTTTTACCTATATAGCAAGGTTGCAAATTGTGCTTACTCTGATGTGAAGAAAAAAATAAATTCTTTATGTTATCTACAATAAGTTTAATCTTTTTCTTGAGCTTTTATCTCTGGAGTAGCAGGAGAACAGACTAACTGAATGTGTCATCTGGGATAAATAAAGGTCAATATGATTTTTTTTGTTTGTTTGTTTCTTCTTTGGGATAAATACTTATTGAATCTCTCAGATGGCCTACTCCAGTTTCTACTTCTTTCTCCAAAGTGGCATCCAGGTGTGTCGAGGAAGGGCGTCCCTGGCGCGTGCTCATCCTGGGATGTAAGCTTGCAGTTATCTGCTGTTCTCAGAGGCAATGTCTCCTGGCTGACTGGGCACTGCTGGCCCTGTGATAGGCAGACTGTGGCCTATGTCACTTTGTTTTCTTTGCAAGGATCCTGCAGTGCTCCCAGCTGATCTGGCTTCACTATGTTCCTGAGTGACCGCCTTGGTCTTTGTCCAGCCTGATGCCCCAGTGCTTACAAAGCCCACTCTGTGAGGTCACCATGCTCTGCCCAAGAAGCACCTTGGCAGGTCCACTGTTCCTTAGCTGCACAAATGCAGGAACTGGGGAGGTTTGGGAAAGCTCACATCTCACAGACAAGGAGCTTTGGCTGCATCCAGGTTGTATTTGGGGGAAGGGGACAACTTGAAAAGTGCTCTTTTTGCAGTCTTCCATAAGAAAATGAGTGAGTGGCTATAGCCTACATCTTTATTATTGATCTTATTCTTACTTATATAACAAAAATCTCCCTGAAGCCTTGAAAATGGAAATAAGGAGACACAAAATTGACAGCTTCCAATCACTCCCTTTTATTCTCCTCTGCCCTCCCCCAGGATAGAAACAGCCAGGTAGCCCTTATATTTTGTCTTCCTTATATTTTCCCTTCTCTGTCCTGGTTGTTAGTAGGGGTATGGGATAGCCCTCCACATTAGTAAACCCTGTATTCTAAGTCCTTCAGCCTATTTTTTTAAAAAATGTTTTTATTGATTTTTTTTTAGAGAGAAAGGAAAGAAGAGAGATAGAAGCATAGATGTGAGAGAAAAACAGCAATTGGCTGCCTCCTGCACACCACCTCCTGGGGATTGAGCCTGCAGCCCAGGCATGTGCTCTGACTGGGAATCGAATGAGGACCTCTCTCAGTCCATGGGATGATATTCAATCCACTGAGCCACACCAGCTGGGCATTTAGCCTATTCTTTCTAGAGATAACAACCTGGTGAGCAAGATTTATTGTCCTGCTTCATACTCAGTGTATGTTGGGTGGAAAAAAATACCAGTCTTTTTTATTGTCCTTTCTTTATATTTATCTGGTAATAAATTTAATCTTCCCATAGGCTGATAGATGCCTTATGGGAACTATGATTTACTCAAGAAGGCAAAAGATTGGACAGCTACTTGCAAAACAATGATGCTAGACCACCAACTTACACCATACATGAGAATAAACTCAAAATGGATAAAAGACTTAAATGTAACTCATGAATCTATAAAAATTCTAGAAGAAAATGCAGGCAACAAGATTTCAGACATCATACACAGCAGAATTTTCACTGATACAACACCTAAGGCAACAGAAACAGAGGAGAAAATGAACACATGGGACTATATCAAACTCAAAAGCTTCTGCACAGCAAAAGAAACAACCATCAAAACGGAAAGGGATCTCAATATATGGGAGATGATAATCGCCAATGATGCATCAAATAAGGGGTTAATTTCCAGAATATATAGAGTGCTCATACACCTCAACAAAAGGAAGAAAAAGAACCCAATGAAAAATGGGCAGAGGAACTAAAGAGATACCTCTCCAAAAAGGACATACAAATGGCCAAGAGACATATGAAGAAATGCTCAATGTCACTAATCATCAGAGAGATGGAAATTCAAACAACAATGAGATATCACCTCTACCTGTCAGAATGGCCACCATTAACAAATCATCAAACAAGTGTTGTCGAAGGTGTGGAGAAAAGAGAACTCTAGTACACTGCTGGAGGGAATGCAGACTGGTGCAACCACTATGGAAAACAATATGGTGTTACCTCAAAAACTTAAAAATTGAATTGCCATTTGACCCAGTGATACCACTTCTAGGAATATACCCTAAGAAACCTGAAACACCAATCAGAAAGAATATATGTATCCCCATATTTGTAGCAGCACTATTTACAATAGCTAAGATCTGGAAACAGCAGAAGTGTCCATCAGAAGACAAATGGATAAAAAAGCAGTGGTACATGTCCACAATGGAGTACTATGCAGCTGTAAGAAAGAAAGATCTCTTATCCTTTGAGATGGCATGGAAGGACCTAGAGAGTATTATGCTAAGAGAAACAAGCCAAGGAGAGAAAGACAAATATCACATGATCTCAGGCTTATGGTCAAGATGGTGGCATAGGTAAACGTGGTATCGTGTCCTCCCACAACCACATCAAAGTTACAACTAAACTACAGAATAACCATCATTCAAAGCCCCATGAAATCAGGCTGAATAGAAGTCCTACAACTACAGAATTAAAGAAGAAGCTGCATCAAGACTGGTAGGAGGGGTGGAGGCGGAAGAGCTGGTCCCACACCCACGGGTGGTGGATAAAAATTAGGGGGATACTTCAACTGGGAAGGTCCTCCCTGAGGAGTGAGGGGTCCCTGTCCCACACCAGGCACCCCACTTAGGGTTTCAGTGCCCATAACTTCTAGCTGGAAAAACCAGTGGGAACTGAGGCTCAGGGAGGCTGACGTGGCTGGAGTCCCAGGCAATACCTCTGAAAAGGCCGGTGCACGGACTTATTGAACTCATTCCTTCTAAGCTTGGAGGGGAGGTAGCTTTGGGGATACCAGAGACTTACAGGGAAGAACTGAGCTATTTGGCATTGGAGCGAGAGCTGGAGAGGGGGCTTTCTCCGGGACAGATGTGATGTCAGAGGCCTTTGTTCCTTTGGTGAGCCCTTCCCTGGGACAGCAGACAGCCGCCATATCTGGGACTCCAGCAACCTGGCTCACACTGGTTGCCCCACCCTGGTGATTCCCTAAGGCCCCACCCCACTCAACTTTCAGGCCACCCAAGCTGTTTCCAGTTGCTTAACCATAGGATTGGCCTGTCTTGGATCCTGCTTCAGATTTTCCTAAATTCTTTCAAACAAGCAGCATCTGGTCTCAGATAGCCCCATACCTCTCATTAAGTAATACATAGAAACAAACACAGGAAGGCAGCCAAAATGAGGAGACAAAGAAACAGGTCCCAAATGAAAGAACAGAACAAAACCCCAGGAAAAGAACTAAGCGAAATGGAAATAAGCAACCTGACAGATGCTGAGTTCAAAATACTGTTTATAAGGATGCTCAGTGAACTTAGTGAGAACCTCAGCGAACTTAGTGAGGGCCTCAAGAACCTAAAAAAGGAGCAGTCAGAAATAATGCATGCACAGTCAGAAATGAAGGAGGCACTAACTGAAATAAAGAATAATTTACACAGATTCAATAGTAGAGTACGTAAATCCAAGAAGCAAACCATCGATTTGGAATATAGGGAAGCAAAAAACACCCAATCAGAACAGCAAAAAGAAAAAAGAATCCAAAAAATGAAGATAGCGTAAGGAGCCTCTGGGACAACTTCAAGCGTGCCAACATTCACATCTTGGAGGTGCCAGAAGGAGAAGAGAGAGAACAAGAAATTGAAAACCTGTTTGAAACAATAATGGCAGAAAACTTTCCTAACTTGGTGAAGGAAACAGACATACAAGTCCAGGAAGCACAGAGAGGCCCAAACAAGATGAACCCCAAGAGGCCCACACCAAGACGCATCATCATCAAAATGCAAAAGGTTCAAGACAAAGAGAGACTCTTAAAAGCAGCAAGAGAAAAGCAGTTAGTTTCCTACAAGGGAGTTCCCATTAGACTGTCAGCTGATTTCTCAAAGAAACTTTGCAGGTCAGAAGGGAGTGGCAAGAAATATTCAGAGTGATGCAAAGCAAGAACCTACAACCAAGATTACTCTATCCTGCAAAGCTGTTATTTAGAATCCATGGCCATATAAAGAGTTTCCCTGACAAGGAAAAGCTAAAAGAGTTCACCACTACCAAACTATTATTATATGAAATGGTGAGGGTCTTTTTGAAGAAAAAATAAAATATATGAACAAACAAAATGGCAATGAATACATAGCTATCAACATTTGAATCTACAAACAAAATGAACAAGCAGAACAGAAACATTTTCGTAGATAATAGAGATCATTTTGTTGGTTGCCAGATGGAAGAGGGGATGGGGGAATGGGTAAAAAAGGTGAAGGGATTAAGAAGTATAAATTGGCCCTGGCCTGTTTGGCTCAGCAGTTAGAGCATTGGCCTGCAGTCCAGAGAGACCCGGGTTTGGTTCCCGCTAAGTGCAAGTACCTCGGTTGCGATTTATTTCTAGCCCTGGTTGGGTCATGCTGGAGGCAGCCACTCGATGTGTCCCTTTTACATTGATGTTTCTCTCTCTCTCTCTCTCTCTGTCTCTCTCTCTGTCTCTCTCTCTCTCTCCCCCCTCTCTCTTCCTCCCTCCTTCCCTCCCTCCCTCCCTCCCTCCCACTCTATCTGAATAAAAAATGGAAAAATGTCCTCAGGTGAGGATAAAAAAAGAAAAAGAAGTACAAATTGGTTGCTAGACCGACAAACCTCAAAGGGAAGGGGGAGTTGGGGAGTGGGAAAAAATAAACCAAAGAACTTATATGCATACATGCATAACCAATGGACACAGACAACAGTGTGGGAAAAGGCAGGAGGGGGGTGGGAGTGGGGAGGAGGAGGTCAATGGGGGAAAAATGAGGACCATCTGTAATACATTCAACAATAAAGATTAAAAAAATATAGGACTAAAACTTGACCTATGTCTTAAAAAAAAATAAAATGATCTCACTTATTTGTGGAATATAATGAACTAAACAAATTGATGAACAAAATTGACCCAGAGACATAGAGGTGGGGTACAGACAGACAAGCCTTAAAGGAGGGGGGTGTTGGGGGGAAGAGATAAACCACAGAATTTATATGCATGTATGCATGACCAATGGACATAGACACCAAAGCTGGGGATGGGGCGGGGGGGGGGGGGGGCAGGAGGGTGTCAATAGGGAAAAAGGAGAAACATCTCTAACAAAAATTAATAATAAAAAAAAGTGACATATAACCTCTATATCATCTCATGCAAATGCCAATGTCAGAAATATTGAAGATTTAAATAACTTTAATAAGGTAGTACTGAAGAACTTGTGTCTTCAAGGTAAGTAGTACCTCAACGAGTGACAATAAACAAATAATAAAGGATATGTTTGGGAAAGTTAACTCTATTCAAACTTTTTTTGTAATAGTCTGCAGTGTGGGAGGTGATATTTGGAACATGTAAAACTAACAAAAGTTTTATATAATATACAAAAATTTCTACCAATTATAGAAAATTATATACAGACAACCTGATAAAGAAATGTGCAAGAGGCTTGGGGAAAAAAAAGAAGGCAAAAGAACAAAGCACCTAATTTGAACCCATTACCCACATCCTACCAGCTTTTACATAGATCGTCTTCTAGGTAGTCAGTGGTTTTAAGTGCTTCTTTGATACTGTTATCCTTTGGATTTTCTCCTCTTGGCTGCTCCCCTGTTTTTCATGCTCATCACCTTTTGTGCTTCTAAGCAGTCATTCCTTTTAAAACTTCTGTCTTCAAGTTCCTCTGACTTATACTCTATGGTGATTTTAACCATACTAATTCTTTCGATTGCTAAGCACACACTCATTTCCCATATTTATATTCTAGCCAGAGCCTTGTATCTGGTTGTTCTGCAGGCTCTACAAAGTCTACACATTGAGTCTGCTCACCTGCTGATGTAGTCTTCTCCATTTAATGGCAGGGTGACTCAGCCAGTTCCTTAGTTCAGGTTCTCAACATGGGATATTCCAATAACTTTCTAAAGAATCTTTCAGCTTTTCTTCCTTTACTTTACAGTAGTCTGTTTCCATATTACTCCTAGGGTGCTCCTTTAAAATCCTTTGGGGCCTCCCCCACACCTCTTCTTGTCCTGCCTCACATCTGGCTACTCCCCATACACTCATTTTCCTCCAGTCAGTCTCACGCTTCTTGGAATGCTTCCTGCTCCTTCATGCTTTGCTGCCTTTACATAAGTAAGTTCTTCTGGGTCACTTTTCTTCCCTCGCCTCATAAGTTAATTCCTACCTGTGTGTTATGAATTAGTTCCTGCTGCCTCCTCCAGAAGTCATCCCTTGAGAGCCCAGCCTGAATAAGATGGCCTTCTTCTGTGCTTCTTCACACATACCTTCAATTTACCTACTTTTGGGAACCATCACACGCATTTCAGTATTATCTCTCCCTCTTTCTTCCACTTCATTTGGGAGCAGAAATCATGTCTTGTTGATTTCTTTGTCCCTAGCACCTAGATAGAGCTGGAAACCCAGTAAGCCCTCAGTAGATGGTTTTTAATTTTTTATGAAAAAAAAAATCTTTTTTTCTTTATTGATTTTAGAGAGAGAGGAAGGGAGAGGGAGAGATATAGAAATATTGACGAGAAAGAAGATTGATGGGTCACCTCCTGCATGTCCCCCACTGGGGATCGGGCCCACAACATGGGCATGTGCCCTGACCGGGAATTGAACCGGTGACCTCTTGGTGCATGGGTCGACACTCAACCACTGAGCCACACCAGCCAGGCAGTAGATGTTTTTTAAATGAACAGAGGAGGGCAAATAGAATAAGGACAGATGAAAGGTTATAGGATTTGGTTAGCAAAGGTCTCTACTGACCTTGGAGAGATGAGGTTCAGGAGATATTTAGCTGTCCCCGTCTGGGCACTGAGATGCTTATAGGAAAGGCTGCATGCTTGAACACCAGTTTCAGCTCTCTCTGCGATGCTTCATAATGGAGAGCAAAGCTGTTAAGAGTTTCTCCAAGTGAACTGTGAAGCAATTAGAGTGACAGAAAGATCTGAGTGATTTGGGCGAGTATGGCTTTTAGCTATAAAAAAAGGAGCTAAATGCATCTGCTTCAATAAAATCCGGAGCAAAACCTTTGTAATTAGTCTGAAAACACCCAAGGCTTATTTTCTCTTCTAGGGAAAAGTAAAAAACAATTTAGCAGCTGGATACTTCATCATTTAAATAGTACTTTCATTTTTTGAGTTACATTAACATACATGTATAAAGCTACAGGCCTTTCCTTCATGAAAGACATCCCTATACTTAGTGGGGCAGCAGGTGCAGGCCATGGCAATGACCCACCAGTCTGCCTGGTTTTTGTGTAGGCCCCACCCTCCTCCTATCAACATTCCTGCTTACTTTTCCAACAGACCTCTAGTGTCCCAGCTGCTCAGTGTGGACCCCATAAAAAGCTGTCAGCAACTAAATAAATGATTTTAGCTGGAATGTGAAGGCCCTAGAAAGGCCATACTGTGGTGATTAGAAGTCAGGAGATAATAATAAATGACTTTCCATTCCCCATCACTCAGGAAGATGGGAAGCTGGTCAGGGCTTTTAGAAACCTTGAAGATGTTTGGGAAGTTATAGAACAGGTCAAAGATATACTTAACCCAGCAAGAGGTATTTTAAAAATTGTGTTCACAACTAGACTTGGATGCCCCCCAAATAGCAGTAACCAAAGATGACTTGACTTAATATTGGGGGAGGACAGGGGGGAGTGAGGGGCCAATGGATTGGGGTTTTCTAGAGAAAAAGAACTGAGAGGAAACACACACACACAAATATATACATACATATACACAGAGAGAGGAGTTTATTTTAAGAAACTGGTTCACACAATTGTGGGGCTAAGTTTGAAATTTGTAGGGCAGGATGGCAGGCTGGAGACTCAGAGAAGAGTTAATATTTCAGTCTTGAATTTAAATTCCTCTGGGCAGCAGGCTTGAAATTCAAGCAGGTTTTCTATGTTGCAGTCTTGAGGCAGAATTCCTTCTTCTTCAAGAAACCTCAGTCTTAACTCTTAAGACAATCTACATAATGGGAGGATAATCTGCTTTAATCAAAGTACTGATTGGAAATGTTAATCACATCTAAAACAAGCTTATACAGCAATATGTAGACTACTGTTTGACCAAATAGCTGGGCACCATTGCCTAGCAAAATTGAGACATAAAATAAACCATCATAAGGACCAAAGGAGGTAGAGTGAGAGCCCAATTCAAGAACTAGAACTAGGGCAGGGACCCAAGAATAGTTACAGACAAACTCAGTCTGTGTTTGGAACTGAACAGGCTATGTCCAGTTGGTCAGGGCTGGGGAACCAAAAGATACAAGTTGTACTGATGGTGAACTTGGCCCCACCCACCCTACCTCTTCTGATTTAACTTTGCCCACTGAGTGATGCAGATCAAAACTCCTGAGGTTTCCCATTGCAGGCCTTGCTCAAGTGGGCAGAGGCCAAGATTTTACCCCCCTTGTTTCTTTAGCACAACATACCTGTTCCAAAGGTCTCATTTTATTAAAGTACCTACTTAATGCCTAACATAGCCAAGTTTTAGTACTATAATAGCTTAAAACAATAAGTTCCAACATTTTGTTAAAAAATAAAAATCAATTATATGCCTGGGTTGGGTACTTCTGCAGTACCTCTGTTTGCTTGAAAAGCATCTCCTTCAAACACTTTGAAATATTCTCATTGTTCACCTCATGCCTGTCAGAATGGCCGCCATCAACAAATCATCAAACAACAAGCGTTGGTGAGGGTGTGGAGAAAAGGGGACTCTAATACACTGCTGGTGGGAATGCAGACTGGTGCAGGCACTATGGAAAACAATATGGTGTTACCTCAAAAAATTAAAAATTGAACTTCCATTTGACCCAGTGATCCCGCTTCTAGGAATATACCCTAAGAAGCCTGAAACACAAATCAGAAAGAATATATGTACCCCCATGTTCATAACAGCACTATTTACAATAGCTAAGATCTGGAAGCAGCCCAAGTGTCCATCAGTAGACGAATGGATAAAAAAGCAGTGGTACATATACACAGTGGAGTACTACGCAGCTGTAAGAAAGAAAGATCTCTTATCCTTTGAGACAACATGGAGGGACCTGGAAAGTATCATCCTAAGTGAAACAAGCCAAACAGAAAAGGACAAATACCACATGATCTCACTTATATACGAAATATAATGAACATAACAGTCTGAGGAATACGGTAGACCCAGAAACATGGAAGTAGAGCACAGACTGACATCCCTCAGAAGAGGGGGTGGGGGGATGGGAAGAGATAAACCACAGAACTTATATGCATGTATGCATAACCAACAGACATGGACAACAAAGCCGGGGACGGGGTGGGAGTGGGATGGGGAGGGGGGTGCCAATGGGGTAAAAAAGGAGAAACATCTGTAACAAAAAATAAATAAATAAAAAATTAAAAAAAAAAAGAAATATCCTCATTGTCCTTCCCCTCCAGTGAGACATTTTCCTTTTTTACTGTACTAGCTACTAACCTATTACTTCTTAACTCGTGCCCACCCTTCTGTACTTGGCCCTGTGATGCCAGGCTAAGATTCTGCAAACCACCTTTTCAAGACTCCCTTGAAGCTGCAATGGGAGGAACTGACAGGAGACTGGAAAGCAGGAGAAAGGAAGAAGGGACACTCATCCTCTTCCCAAGTCCTGTAAGCATCCTTCCAGCAGCAGGAGTTACAGGAGCGGTAGACAGTTACAGCTTTTTATGGGCATGGCAAGCAGCAGCTGCCAGGCATCCCCTTAGAGGTCTGTACCGGAGGCGCCGCAGCTGCTCAGAGTGCTGGAAAGCGGCCCCCATGAAGCCTCAACTCACAGATATGGGTGCCACTGAGAGGCATGCACAGCCCCTCAAAATCCAAGGACTAGATGGACAGTGGCCTCAGATCTCTAAGCACCAGTTGCTCAATGAGCTCCCTCAGGAATCCAAGGTCAGAGAAGAATTGTGTTTCTCGGAGGTTTGAGAGTCAGCTATTGTAGTACCCTTCTCAGGAGTCCAAGCAATGGGTTGCAGGGTCCCCCCAGAGGTCCTAGTGCCAGCCATACGGGGCCCACCCCTGAGGTCTGTGTGCCATTTGGGAACCTCCTTTCACACGTCAGAACTCCAGCTCCACAGCAGCACCTCTTCCGAGCTCCTATGATCTGGTAACACTAATCTTTCCCTTTTTGTTTTCCAAGCCCCAGGGGGGGTGGCTGCCTCTTGGAGTTATCTCAAAGTCAATTTTTGTTCTATTCACTTTCTGGCACCTTTCAAACTAACTGCCTGTAATAAACTTCTTATATTGAAATAACTCATTTTGCTTCTTTTTATAGCCTGTACCCCGAACCATGCATATATCTTAACTTTCTCATAGTCTAGGATTGCTGGAGCATTCTAGGATTGTTGTCTTCAGGGTGGGTTGATACCGAGGAAGTCCAGAAGGAGAGAAAGGTTAGGGGTTGGTGTTTTTATCTTTTAAATGTTCTTTTAAAGGCCAAGATAGAGACAATACTTTTGAGCTTTAACAACTTGAATTTTGGCTTTTCAAAAGCAGAGTTCTCAGGTCATCGATTTTTGGTCATAAACAATACGTTTTCTCTCTCCCAGACTCTAAAAATATTCTAAAGGGCGGGATGAGGCAAAACTTGTTGGAAATATAAACATGATACTTGGAGGCTATTGACGGTTTCTGCGAAAGGGCCCTGTTTCTTGCTCCTCCGTTCTGGGATTAGCAATAGAGCCATCAATGTGTGTGGGAGTCTGAAAACAGAGGTGTGTCTTCTCTTCGCCTGGAAAGCCCTGTGTTGGAATTCTGGTCCCTACTCTGGTGTGGGGGCAGCAGAGTAGAGACAGTCAGTGTGGATAGTACACACAGAGGGTCTCAGTATGAGGAACTGACTTTATCCAAGGGCCACAGGCTGCTAGCATAGTAAGTGAATCCAGCCAGTATGGACAATCCTGCCTGAACGGTGAATCCAGTTCCCAGGACAGGGAATTGAGCACTTATAGAGGATCCAGCCTGGACAGTGCACCTAACATGGACAAATGCTTCAGCCTTATGTCGTGACACTAGACAATCTCTGCCTCAGGAACTTAGAAGATACTAAGTGGAGAGAAAAATGGTGATGGGAAAGTCCTATATTGACTTTTTAACTAAATTTTATTAAATTTTAACTGAAATGCCCGACTTCAGGAGAGCTGACTGAGATTATATGATCGCTCATCAGATGGAATGAGGTTTGAAGGAAATTATCTTGTTACAAAATAACAGAAATGTTGCTTCTTGCACACCTGAACACATGGGTATCTGTCCCACTACATATGTTCAGAGTGTCCCTCCTTTACAAGGAAGTGCTGGTGCGAGATATTTTTAGGCAGAAGTGCTTTTTCCCGTATTAAGAGAAAGAATGACTTGGTTTCTAGGAGAGACAGAAATAATGTTTTGTTGCTTGCAATACAAAACAGAGCAAAGAAATCATTATGAAGTTCTTGAGTTTGTTCCTCAATTAAAAAGAAAAAGAAAACGAAAACGAAAAAGAAACAACCCGAGGCATCTGATATAATGTAGAGACCAAGACCACAAAACCAAAGCTATTTTTGAGTTACTTTGAAAAGAGACGAGTTCAAGAACTTTACCTATTCTAACAAAAATGTTTAATTTTTAGTCTACCCAAGTAACATAAAGTATGCCATATTTTCAAGTTTTCATGTGGTCTTATAAGTTAGACAGTAGTAAATTAAATTCTGAAGAAAAAATTTTGAAAAGTTCAGTGTTGAGTGGTGACAGGATTCTTGGGCAAAGCAATAGGTTTGGTCCAATTTAGCAATGAGATTTTGTCCTATGTCAGGTGTTGTGCTGGGCATTTCGAGGAGATAGCCCCTGACTTGGAGTTGCCCACAGCTTCACAAATTTTGGCTGATTTGGGAAAGAATCTGCCAATATTAGTGACTGAGGAAAAATACTGAGTATTCACTGTGAGCTAGCTGTGGATGAAGAAAGGTCTTACTAAAATTGCATTATATGGAAGTCCTTCAAAATTTATCTTTAATTTGCAAGAAAAATTCAAGTATTTATAAATAAATATAAGAGGATTTTGAATTGTAATGACCCAGAAATGGAAATGGTGAAAGGAGACTGAGATCAAAACAATTTGTTTTAGTATCTAACAATTTGTCTGATTCCTTCTAACTGACATTAGTCTCAATGGTGGTGTACTGTGTGTTCATGAAAAATAATGAGTTTTAACCAATTCACATTTGATTGATAGAATAATTGCTCCCAAATACCTGTATACAAAGTCATCACTACAATACAACTTCATTTAGAAGTAAACTTTGAATAAATATTCATTTCAATTTAACAATATCTTTGGTGTCTATTATGCATATACATGAGGTGCTGAAAACGGTGCTTTGAGGGTTGTTATAATAAGTAAAGTATGGCTCAGTTTTCAAAAATGAGGGCAGAGTTATTTTCTATCCTTTAAACTGCTGTATTTTCAATGTTAAGGATAATTCTTGATACATAATTGGCAAATAAAGTTCTGTATAGTATGGCCTATAATGTGAGTCTTTACATATGAAGTACTTTATTTTATTTTTTATCCTCACCCGAGGACATTTTTCCATTTTTTGCTCAGGTAGAGTGGGAGGGAGAGGGAGGAACAGAGAGAGAGAGAGAGAGAGAGAGAAACATCGATGCAAAAGGGACACATCAAGTGGCTGCCACCCGCACGACCGAGGTACGTGCCCTTAGCGGGAACCGAACCCGGGTCTCTCCGGACCACAGGCCGACGCTCTAACCGCTGAGCCAAACCGGCCAGGGCCATGTAAAGTACTTTAAACAGAAAGTGCAATTAGGTTGTCGGAGCAAAGCAGTTATCTTACCCTGCTGCCATTTTATCTAAACACACTCAAAGATAAAGTACGTGTGTGCACATGAATACCATATTTCCCTCTAGTCTGCAAGATAGGTGAAGCCTTCAGCCCCTTTCCTGTAAATTGAATCCTTAACTAAATGCTGGTATCGATACATATATAAGATCTTTGATGATACAGTAATTATGTGGGGTAACTGTTATTTTCCACCAACAAGAATTTAAACAGACTAATTGAAACTTGGAAGTTTTTTTCTTTAAATATTTGCTATATCTTATATTGAGAGTCTAGTTCTTCTGAAATATAAAATTGAAAATAAAATTATCTTTTTAATGCTGACCTTTGTTTCTGAGTCTTCCTTGCACAGTTGGCATGGATTTATCCTGGACTCATGAGATAGTCACAGGTCCCAATTATGAGAGTCAACTACACTATGTTGTCTGAGATGCACATCTCATGGGCCCTAAGAACCTGGATTTGCCTGTTACAGCTCTCCAGGTGAATCTTACCATCTAGTAATAAAGATCTTACATTCACTTACCCTGCCTATAGATGAAATCTGGTTTTGTTTTTAAAGTAATTTTTTATTGCCTTCAGTAGTGGAGGAAACACTGGAATATGTTTTTGTTTTTTATCTTATTTCAAAGACAGGGCATCTATTCTCTTTGGGGAGGAGATAAAAAGCAATTTAGCTGACTCCTTTTGTTTGTTTATTTTTATTGATAATTCTATTATTTCCTGGCATTTGAGCTACTCATCTCTTTATCAAGGGCTCAGTATACCTTGGTTTAGTCAGACCAATGATCTGTCTCACCTGTGGGGTTAACTAGGTACTATGTCACTTCCTCTGCTATTGAGTATTTGCCTTTCTGACTGCTGATAAAATCATCTTTGCTATTTGTCTTGATCTCAAGAAAAAAAAATTATACTAATTTCACAAGCACCAAAGTAATAAAGAAGCAGCCGCTGGACCAAGGAATGTCACAACCAGTATAATGTTAAGATCTTTTGCATGTCCTTGACTTTCATGTTCTGATGCTGTTACTACCAACCCTTGAGTTTTTCAAAGAGTGGCAGGTGTGTTCCATTTCAGAGCTCATGTGACAAGATCTGATGGCCATTGTCCTGCCTGTTTACCCTGGTTAAAATGTCTTTATCATTTGAAACTAGAAGTATTTGTTCTTATAAATTATGACTAGTGGGTAAAAATGAAATAAATAATTTTATTTATTTATTTATTTTTATCTTTATTGTTGAATGTATTACAGACGTTCCTCATCTTTTCCCCGTTGACCTCCTCCTCCCCACTTCCGCGCCCCTCCCGCCTATTCCCACACTGTTGTCTGTGTTCATTGGTTATGCATATAAGTTCTTTGGCTTATTCCTTCCCACCCTCCAACCCCGTTCCCTTTGAGGTTTGTCAGTCTAGCAACCAATTTGTACTTCTTAATCCCTTCATCTTGTTCACCCATTCCCCCAACCCCCTCCCATCTAGCAACCAACAAAATGTTCTCTGTATCTATGACAATGTTTCTGTTCTGCCTGTTCATTTTGTTTGTAGATTCAATTGTCGATAGCTATGTATTCATTGCCATTTTGTTTGTTCATATATTTTATTTTTTCTTCAAAAAGACTCTTCACCATTTCATATAATAATGGTTTGGTGGTGACGAACTCCTTTAACTTTTTCTTGTCTGGGAAACTCTTGATATGGCCATTGATTTTAAATGACAGCTTTGCAGGATAGAGTAATCTTGGTTGTAGGTTCTTGCTTTTCATCACTCTGAATATTTCTTGCCACTCCCTTCTGACCTGCAAAGTTTTTTTGAGAAATCAGCTGACAGTCTAATGGGAACTCCCTTGTAGGAAACTAACTGCTTTTCTCTTGCTGCTTTTAAGATTCTCTCTTTGTCTTAAAACTTTGGCATTTTGATGATGATGTGTCTTGGTGTGGGCCTCTTGGGATTCATCTTGTTTGGGCCTCTCTGTGCTTCCTGAACTTGTATGTCTGTTTCCTTCACCAAGTTAGGAAAGTTTTCTGCCATTATTGTTTCAAACAGGTTTTCAATTTCTTGTTCTCTCTCTCCTCCTTCTGGCACCCCCTTCTGGCATGCTTGAAGTTGTCCCAGAGGCTCCTTACACTATCCTCATTTTTTTGGATTCCTTTTTCTTTTTGCTGTTCTGATTGGGTGTTTTTTGCTTCCCTATATTCCAAATCGATGGTTTGCTTCTTGGATTTACGTACTCTACTATTGAATCTGTGTAAATTATTCTTTATTTCAGTTAGTGCCTCCTTCATTTCTGACTGTGCATGCATTATTTCTGACTGCTCCTTTTTTAGGTTCTTGAGGCCCTCACTAAGTTCGCTGAGGTTCTCACTAAGTTCACTGAGCATCCTTATAAGCAGTATTTTGAACTCAGCATCTGTTAGGTTGCTTATCTCCATTTTGCTTAGTTCTTTTCCTGGGGTTTTGTTCTGTTCATTTAGGACCTGTTTCTTTGTCTCCTCATTTTGGCTGCCTCCCTGTGTTTGTTTCTGTGTATTACTTAATGAGAGGTGTGGGGCTAGCTGAGACCAGATGCTGCTTGTTTGAAAGAATTTACGAAAACCTGAAGCAGGATCTAAGACAGGCCAATCCTATAGTTAAGCAACTGGCAACAGCTTGGGTGGGCCTGAAAGTTGGGTGGGGCGGGGCCTCAGGGAGTCAGCAGGGCGGGGTAACCAGTGTGAGCCAGGTTGCTGGAGTCCCAGATATGGCAGCTGTCTGCCGCCCCAGGGAAGGGCTCACCAAAGGAACAAAGACCTCTGACAACACATCTGTCCCAGAGAAAGCCCCTTCTCCAGCTCTCGCTCCAATGCCAAATAGCTCAGTTCTTCCCTGTATGTCTCTGGCATCCCTTGAGCTACCTCCGCTCCAAGCTTAGTGGGAGTGAATCTGATAAGTTCGAGCGTGGGCCCTTTAAGATGAGCTGTCTGGGGATCCAGCCGCCTCAGCCTCCCTGAGCCTCAGTTCCTGCTGGTTTTTCCAGCCAGAAGTTATGGGGACTTTTCTTCCTGGCACTGGAACCCTGAGTGGGGGTGCCTGGTGGGGGACAGGTACCCCTCACTCCTCAGGGAGGACCTTCCCAGCCGATGTGTCCTCCTGATTTTTATCTGCCACACATGGGTGCGGGACCAGCCCGTCTGCCTCCTCCCCTCCACCAGTCTCGATGCAGCTGCTGCTTTAATTTCATAGTTGTAAGACTTCCATTCAGCTTGATTTCAGGTGGTTTTGAATTATGGTTGTTCTGTAGTTTAGTTGTAACTTTGATGTGGTTGTGGGAGGATGCGATACAGTGTTTACCTACGCTGCCATCTTGACCGGAAGTCAAACTAAATGCTTTTAAAAGACTTCTGTTGTTGTTTTTTTTTTTTTTTTTTCACAGAAACCTGCATTCGAAACGATCTGATATCGATGCCAGAAGTGGTCTATTGTATCTACCAGTTTAAAGCGTGAAAGCCAAATATGATTTTGAAGAGTCTTTGAAAGTATTTGGAAATACCTAAAGGTCTGTGACAATTTCAACTCCTGAACCTGTATCTGCTCTTGATGTTGGCTAAAGTTGCAACCCTCAGGCTGCCTCAGACATCTCTGTGTGGGTAAGAGAGAAAATAAGCACTTTTACCTTTCTTACAAAGAATCTAGTCTTTTATAAGTGTCTTTTAGTAACCATAGCCCTTTTGCATTTATTTCTAGCAAGTTTTTGGAATTCTTTCGGAAATGAATTGTTCATAGGAGTTTGTCATTTATGTGCAAATGTCTAATGTGTTTATTGTCTAATCAAATAAAAGTCATCTCAGAAAGGTCCAGGGATCAAAGTTACTCTGATACGTCTAGAAGTAGTAGTGACAGAGGAGTTGAGAGTGTCTAAAAGAGACAGCTGGGACCCCAGATCCCTGTTCCACTCCCTGCAGTTAGGCAAAGGCCTTCCCACACCTACCAGAAGACTGGAGGATTCTGTTTGGAGAGAATTTAAATTTTAGGGATGCTTAGACACAGATGAAGGTAGGAATTGACAGGCCTTGAAGTCTTTTGGAGAAAAAAAAAGGTAGAGAATGCATATAAAAATGATTGAAACTGTTTTGCATGGCTTGGAAAGAGAAAACTAATTTGTTAGTTCTTTCCTGGTTTGAATAATGAACCTAAATGTGCTAGAAGGAAATGCAGGTGGAATATGAATGATCCTTTCTGGTTTGTCTGGAAGTTTCTTCTCAACAGACAAATCTAAAGGGTTATGAATTTAAATCATATTTTCTCTTTGCTCTAAAAAAATGTGACATTTCATAAAAATACACAAAATATCTAGAACACAACATATCTTCTCTGTTCTCTCTGATTAGAATGGCTTTTATTTAGATGTTAGATCCCCTTGGTCAATCTTTTAATTTCATTATTATTTTCTTGTTTTTGTGCCTGGGAGATTTTCTAAACTGTATTTTCCATTGCTTCTTATAAATTCTTTATTCTTGCCATTGCATTTTTAATTTCCAAGAGCTCTTTTTTTTTTTTTGTTCTCTGAAGGTGCTTTGTTTTTCCAGCCTCCTATTTTTATTTCATGGATGCAATATCTTCTCTTATCTTCAGAGGAGAATTAATTATTATGTCTTGAGGCTTTCTGGGCTATCTGCTCTGTTCCTTGGCATTTTATTTTTTTTCTTTAAAAATTGTTTTTTATATGTTCATTTTGATTGCTATCCTTCATGACCGAAGGTGATTCTTTTTTTTTTTTTTTTTAAATTTTTTTTTTTTTTATCCTCACCCGAGGACATTTTTCCATTTTTTGTTCAGGTAGAGTGGGAGGGAGAGAGAGGAACAGAGAGAGAGAGAAACATCGACGTGAAAGGAACACATCGAGTGGCTGCCACCCGCACGACAAACCAGGGCCGGGGACAAACTGCAACCGAGGTACGCGCCCTTAGCGGGAACCGAACCCGGGTCTCTCAGGACCGCAGGCCGACGCTCTAACTGCTGAGCCAAACCGGCCAGGGCCGGAAGGTGATTCTTTAAGATGGAAATGGCAAAAACAGATAGGAAACTGTGTATTTGGGTAAAGGAGGTTTTCCTATGGCTTTACACTAGAACAATCTGGCTGGACTATTTTGGTGGAGTGACCAACTCCCAGCATCTTTAGATCTATTCTAGGGTTGGCCAATTGCTCCAGAGAGGAGTCCAGTCTCCTGCAGAAAGAGCTCAAGTCTGTTTGTCAGGTCCTGCCAGCTGACTGGGGACTAGGGCTTGAGATATTTTAAGTTAGTCTTTAGTTTTCATTAGGGCATCTCACGCCTACATTTATTTGTGCCTGAATCCAGATTCCTGTAAATTTAGTTTCCCTGGCAGGAATCCTCCAGTCTTCTGGCAGGTGTGGGAAGAAACTTAGCCTGGCTGCAATGGATGGGAAATGAATTCTGGGGTCCTAGTAGCATCATCTGCATGCTTTCAATTATGTTTTTAGACCCATTGATCTGCTTTCAGAAGCATCTGGTGCCTTCATCCCTGAGATGCTATACCACAATTTAGCCAACTATGGTTTATGTGCCAAATCACAATTCCTTCTCCTCCAATCCCTGCCAGTTTTAATAAATACAGTTTTATTAGAATACAGCCATTTCCATAGACATGTACAGGATGGGATAGAAGTAGATTTACAGTTGTGAGTATGTGAAACAGAGTTTATTCCTATAGTTATTCATTATTGTATTATTTTGCATATAAATAACTGTAAAGCTACTTTTGCCCTGTATTGTCTATGGTTGCTTTTGTACTACAAAGAAGAGTTGAGTAGTTGTGACTCACAAAGCTTAAAATATTTGCTATATGGGCCTTTATAGAAAAAAATTACTGACCCCTGTACTGCGTTGCAATATGGATCTATCTGCTTCTGGACTTCCCCTCTTGTTGACGTGGGTTTCAGTGCTTTCTGATTTGCTAAATTGATTATCATTTGTCCACTTATTTTCTAGGTTTTAAAATTTTATTAGTTTCATGTTCTTGAATTCTTTGTCTTTGTTGTTTTATAGCTTTTCCTTCCCTTAGAAAACTTTTAGCAGAGTTTCAAGTAGGCATAGAGGTAAATTTTTGAATGCTCTCTGTTATGTTCAGATAGAAGTGTGAGGGAGGAATAACCAACTTTATCTGAAAACAAAAGCAAGTTTGCAAGTTAAATGCTCAAGATTACAGAATATAACTGGGGTAAGCCCAGGTTTCTTTGAGCCCATGGAAGGTAATTCCACAGTGGTAGCTATTTTGTTTTTTTTTGTTTTTTTTTTTACTTTCATACCTTTACGTACTTGACTGGAATTTAGGATGTACTGGATAAATATTTATTTTAGTTGTTGTTATGTCCATGTTACCATTATGCTCCTCCATTATCTCTAAGAAATGCTAGTCTTCTCAGGAACACTTGTTTTGGTCTCTGGACTACTCACAATATGGATTTGGATTCATGTAGGCCTAAGATTGTCACTAACTTTCATGTAGCATCACAGCAGAGACTATAACTCTTTGATTTTTAGTGTTCTCCAATTTTATTCTTACTCCACTCAGTGTGGCAATGAGGACCATAAGAGATATAGTGTCTGAAACTCATTGAAAATTATAAAATGTAAAATGTAAGGCTCTATTACTATATGTATACTATTAAATGTCACCAACTGTAATATATAATTAAGGTCAAATAATAAATATACTATAATATATTCTCCTTCTTCAAACATTTTCTTGACTTGGCTCCAGGATATCAGACTCTTGGTATCTTTCCACATCACTGTCAACTTATTCTTAATCTCTTTAGCTGGTTTTTCCTCTTCATCCCAATCTTGAAATGTTGGAAGGACCAGATGTGAGTACTTGGGCCTTTTCTTTTCTCTTTTTTATCTGTGCTCAAGTAGTCTTACCCAATTCTATAGTTTTAAATATTGTCTATTTCTGTTAATCACTCACAAAATTTTTATCTCTTTAAATCCCTCTTCTAATCTCTAGAAGCCTATATCCAAACCAATTTCTTTTACAAAATCTCCTCTTGGATATTTAATAGGCACCTCAAAGCTAACACACTACTTTATTCCACACTCTTTTGGTCCTGGCACGACTCTCACTTTCGACTGGATAATTCTTTGTTGCGGGCTGTCCTGTGCACTGCATGATGTTTAGCAGCGGCCCTGGATGCTCTCCACTATATGCCAGTACTATCCTCCCAATGTGACAACAACATCAAATATGTCTCCAGATATTATTAAATTGTGGGCAAAATCATTTCTGATTGAGAATCTAGTTGAGAACCTGCTTTATTCTACCCCCCCGTCCAATAAATTCTGCACCACTCCAGTTTTCTCTACCTGAGTAAAAGACACTGAGTACTATCCACCCCAAAACCAGAACTCATCCTTGATTCTTTTCTTTACTTCACTTTCTACATGAAATGTAGCCATAAGTCTCTATAAGTTTTACCTTCAAAATCCATCCTATCTATCCATTATTACCTCACCACTACTGCTACCTGCATTAGTTAGATTCTTCTCTGATAATGATGTATAACCAATACCCCCAAATATCAGTGGCTAACAACTGAGATTTTTTTCCCCACTCACCAGTCTCTGGGTTGACTATGACTCTGCCAGAGAGTCATATTCTTGGACCCAAGCCTAAAGAGTAGAGGCTAGTTGGGTCATGGTCAACTCCAATTGCAGAGAACAGGAACATAAGTGGGCAAAAAGAAACAGTCAAGACCTTTTAAAACCTTTGCTTGGAACTGGCACAGTCTCACTTTTACCCACATTCCATTGTTTAAACTAGATCACATGGCTGAAATAAAAGTCAGTGGGGAAGAGAATATACTTCACTAACAGGAAAGTCAAAATGAAGGCCGGGAGGGAAGAAAAAAGTTGTGAACAAGTAATACTACTTACACCTTCACCCGAGTCCAAGTCTTCACCATTTTCTGACTTGAATGATGTCAGTCATTCAAATGGTCAAATGGTCTCCCTGATTCTACTTGTCCCCCCATAAAGCAGGCAAAGCAATTAAAAAAAACAACACATAAATCAGATCCCATCATCTTTTAACTCAAAACTCTCCAAAGGCTTTTGATCACACTAACAATAAAAATTAATCTCCCTTGTTGTTAAATGAAAAAAGCAAAGTGAGAAAACCATATGATCTGGTCCTCAGCAGTTTTCTGACCTTATAGCTGATGTTCATTTTTTCCCTCTCCCTGGGACCTGGAAGATACCAAACTTGTTCCAGATTTGGTAATTTTACATCTGCTTTACACTCTGCCTAGAATGCCTTCCTTGGGTCTTTGAAGGGCTGGTCCCCTCACATCACTGAGATTCAGGTCTCTGTCGAAATGTTGTCCCCTCAGAGAGACCTTCCCAGAAATGCTGTGCATTTCTCTTTACAGTTAGCAATAACTGAAATTGTTCACTTTTTATTGTGCATTTCATTGCATGAAGACAGGGATTTTATTTTGTCTACTGTTGTATCCTTGATGCTTAGAACAACCATTCAATATTTGTTGAAAGAACAAAGGAATGACAAGCAGTTTCTTTCATGCTCACCATGACTTTCACTTTACCATTAATGTTCCTAGCTGTTTCACACTCATTTATGATCCCTATAAGAGCTGGTCCTGGGTCTTCTATACCTTGACAGTGACACTGAAGAGTTTATGACTGGAATCAGATGTCTCAGGTCCTAGCCCTAGCTCTGTCATTTATCTGACCTTGCCTTTGGGCATGGTAGTGACTTCATAGGCATTTTTTTGGGTGAAAATTAATGAGATAATAATTATAAAATGTTTAGCACAGTGCCTAGCATATAATAGTCAGTAAATGCCTGCTACTTTAATTATTATTTTATCTGCTTTGTACAAAACCTGCCAGATCATAGATATTTAGTGAATATTGGATTTCCAAATGTAAAAATGCCATTTTCATTTAATTTTTGTTCTTTTATTTTAGAAAATATTTTCCAAATTTTAGAAGTGGCATCTGGTTGCTGTGTTTATTTATTGAGTGGCATCTGTTGCTTTATTTGTTATACAAGAAACAAAAATCTCAAACATTGAAAACATTTTATGTACTTACAAGTTAAATTTTCAAAACTTTTTTTGGAAATTTATTTGATGATCCTTTTTGCAAGATTATAAACCATAGAGGTGTGTGTGTGTGTGTGTGTGTGTGTGTGTGTGTGAGCATTATTCTGATTATAATAGATTTTCCCGCAGTTATTTAAAAGAATAAAAACTATGCTTTTAAGGATAGAATTATCCATTGTTTTCCAGTGAATACATAACTTAGTTGACCCAATCTTTATGCTGGTTTTTCCTTTACTTGTTTTGTTTCATTTTCCCCACTAAAATCCCATTAAAAACTCATTTTATTTATTTATATTTTTATTCTCACTCGAGGACATTTTTCCATTTTTTGTTCAGATAGAGTGGAGATAGAGGGAGAGGGAGGAAGAGAGAGAGAGAGAGAAACATCGATGTGAAAGGGACACATCGAGTGGCTGCCACCCGCACAATCAACCAGGGCCGGGGATAAATTGCAACCAAGGTATGTGCCCTTAGCTGGAACCAAACCTGGGTCTCTCTGGACCACAAGCCGACGCTCTAACTGCAGAGCCAAACTGGCCAGGGCTAAGAACTCATTTTAAAGGGAAAAGTCAAATTCATATTATTTTACTGTTTATTTCCACTGTTTTACACGTCCACCAATTGAGATGTAAAATTCTTGTTGGCATGTTCTTTCAATCTTCTAGAGTAATTTCAATTTTTTTTGGTGCCAGAGTGCAAATAATTTGTAATTGCTTTATTGGTGAATCTCTGTCTCTCTTCATATATTTAGGATTTCTTTAGCTATCTATATTTTATATATTATTTTAATTCGTGTTCATAAATGCAGTACTTTTTTCCCTCTACTTTATGTAACCATTACTAATTCAGATTTATAATAAATTATAAGCATTATTTTTTGCCTGCACTATTGATAATATTTTATCCCATTTGTTCTTTTTAATTAAGGCTTTTTCTCTTTTTCTTTTATTGATTTCAGAGAGAGAGGAAGAAAGAAGGAGAGAGAGACAGAAACATCAATGAGAGAGAACATCAGTTGGCCGCCTCCTGCTTCCCCCCCACGGGGATCGGGCCCACAACCTGGGCATGTGTCCTGAATCGAACCGGTGACCTCTTAGTGCATGAGTCGATGCTCAGCCACTGAGCCACACTGGCCGGACAGCTTTTTCTCTTTTTGATGATACATTTTTATTGTGGATTAACATAGAAAGTTTTAATACCGTTTTATTTCTTTCAGATTAGGTGATGTATGCTTAAAAAATGAAAGGACCTGGTCTAAAGTTGTTTGAAAAGAATATAAAATGAGAATTCATGCCCATTAATTTAGTCTTATCTTTATTCCAAATTAAAAATAGAAACTTGATGACCAAAGCTTTCACCATGATCCACTTTGGAATGCATTTATACAAATAGATTTTTAAGGAAGCCCAGACTGAGCTTTAGTAAATGCAGAGAGCTCGACAAGGTGGTGTAGCAAGGAGGGCATGCTCCGATAGCTGCCCTAGCAAAGTCAGCAGTTGAAGGTTTTCTGTGACTTCAGGGGTTCTATAGGGACCTCTCATGTTTGTTTTGAGGATCCAGCGGGGTAATGCTGTTGAAGCTGCTCATGTGCTTTTCCCCTTGAAATTGAGAAACTCAGCTTGGTTAATAATTATTAATTAATTAATCGATTAATTTTTAGAGAGAGAGAGATCAATTTGTTGTTCCATTTATTGATGCATTCATTGGTTGCTTCTTGTATGAGCCCTGACTGGAGATCGAACTCCCAACCTTGGCATATCGGGACAACATTTTAATCGACTAAGCTACTGGCCAGGGCTATAATTATTAGTTCTTAATTTAAAAACCTCTTTTGAGCCCTGGCCAGTTTTCTCAGTGGTTAGAGCGTCAGCCCGTGGTCTAGAGAGACCCAGGTTCGGTTCCCACTAAGGGCACGTACCTTGGTTGCAGTTTGTCCCCGGCCCCGGATAGCGTTGTGCAGGAGGCAGCCACTTGATGTGTCCCTTTCATGCCAATGTTTCTCTCTCTCTCTCTCCCTCCCGCTCTATCTGAACAAAAATGAAAAAATGTCCTTGGGTGTGGAAAAAAAAGAAACCTCTTTGACAAGTGTCGTGACCCAAAATGTGTCTCTCCAAAATTCATATATTAAAGTCTGATTGTGACTATATTTGGAAACAAAACTTCCAAAGAGGTGATTAAGCTAAAATGTAGCCTAATCTAATATAGCTGATATCCTAAGAAAAGGAGGAGATCTGGACACACATACACCAAGGATGTGTGCACACGGAGGAAAGGCCATGTGAGGACACAGCAAGAAGGCAGGTATCTGCAAGCCAAGGAGAAAGGCCTTAGAAGAAACTTGCTCATACCCTGGTCTTGCATTTCTAAGTTCCAGAACCGTGAGGATATAAAGTCTGCTGTGTAAGCCACCCAGACTGTGGTACTTTGTTATTGTAGCCCTAGCAGACGAATACAGCAAGTCTCTCAATAATTTTCTCTTTCTAACAAAGAGATTTTTTCTTTTTGTTTTAATGGTTGTTGAAAAATTTTCTCATTTCCCAAATTTATTAATCAGGGGAACACTGTTTTTCAACAGTGCATATATATTACCTGAGGTAGATGATAAAGATAGACTTGTTTTAAAATGTGAGGGCTATTAATATTCTTTATCTTAACCTACTTTCTGTAATCCCCTTGTCCAACATGATTAATTTATTCCCATTTAAATAAGACTTAGGGCTAGAAAGTATATTAAAAAGTTTGTTAGATAATAGAGAAAATACTTTCCAAAAGAAAGTACTTTTCAAACCTTTTCTGGGTTATCCCATTGAGGGCTTTAAAAATGGAATGCAGGATAATGGGAGAGACACTAGAAAGACTTAATATTCTAAAGTTTTACCTGTTTCAGGCAATTAACACCAAAGTTCTCCTTTATGAAATCCAAGATTTAAGCCACAATTCATAACAAATTTTGTCTATGATGTGAGCATTATTATTATTCAAAGTACATACCCAGTTTTACCAAGCAATTTTAGTTGATGGACTAAGTTTTAAATCTATACTTTAATTATTATTATTATTTTTTCAGAGATTCAGTTCTGAAGTCAGGTTGCTTATATACATACAGTTTAAAATTTGTATCTGAAAGAGTAAGTCATTTCCTTATCTCTGCTTACTGGTCTTCTGGTCTTTTCTTTTGGTTACTTATGTTATTTCTTTCTTTCAGTAGCCAATGTCATTTGCAGAGGAAACATGGTTCATGCTGACATTTTCTCAGAAGCTGACTTAGACATTTGACAACTGTCTCCTCATGAGTTCAGTTTTCCTTGCTCAAGTTTGCATTCTTTGATCAGTCTGGTAAATGTTCTGAGTGATGTGCAATACTTTCCAGTCCTTTGAGTTTTTGTTTTAGAAGCAAATGAACTAATTTCTCTGAGACAAAAGGCAGGAGAGGCCAGAACTAGAAATCTAGTGTGAGAGAAGGGTACCATGGATGTGGAGGTTCTGCTCAGCTAAGGGGTCCGGGCATTTGGACCAGGCATTGGGTGTAAGAGCATCATAAACCCGCGTGGGAAAGAGAATCTGGAGTCACTAGAATTGGCCCAGTAGTGGTGCAATGCAAGGAGTGGGTGTGAGAACTGAGTGAGGCGGTATTCCGAGCAGGGATAGTTTCGGAGTTCATGGAGGCTCATCTGGAGGCATTGCTCAGGATGGTATTTGGGAAGACCCAGGCATTGGGATGCAGATGAGGAGCTGGAACAAAAGGAAAAGAACAGGAGGTTGGCGATAGGGTCCGGAGCCTCTGGTTCAGACTCAGCTTCAGAAAGACTTGGGAGCTTCCCAGGTGGGGGAGGAATGGGAAAGCAAGTGGAGGGATGCGAGTGTCTCGGGATCTGGGTTCAGGGTGCTTACCACCCTTGTTCAGGCTTTGCTCCCTTTGGGCTGACCAATCCTGCAGGTGGATATCAATAGCCAGGGAGGGGTCTCTTCAGGAAGCTTCGATTACTTTCAGAATTGCCTTCTTTTGAGCACACCTCATTTCTACAAGCAGCTCTTTGGCCTATCTTTTTGTGTTTGTTTTCAAAGTTAGTTTAGGAGCAAGGAATGAACATTATCTGAGCTAGTTCAAATAAAGGGGGCCTTGCAAGTCAGGCACTAGAAAGAAAGAATGCTTTGAAAAGAATAAAACACTCTAGACATATATCAAGCTGTTACAGGAGGAAATAGGTTCTTCAGCGGTATCATGGGAAAATAATTTTAGGGACACTTATGTAGGAGGAGTTTTAAGCGATAGTGGGAAGGTATATTAGAGCAAAAAGCAATAGTACACTCTTGGAGAGGCAGAGAGCCGGCGGGCTAGAGGGCAGTTACAGAGGCAAAAGGAGGGTCCTCTGCCCTGCTCGCTGCTCCTCTGGTTGCAAGTCTCACGGGGACCCTTAGAGTTTAGGAGAAAATAAGACAAAAAAGTACATGCCAGAGACAAAGAAGGGCACAGGCATGCTCCGAGAAGGATGTGCTCTGGGTTCTTTGTCTAGCTTCCATATATTTCTTTGGGTTTGGAGAGAAAGAGCAGGCTTTCTTTCAAACTAGCCAATCTGTTTCCTGGCTTTCCCCAGGCTTGTGCTTGTGTCCTCTCCCTAGCCAGTCTCTTTCCTGGATTCTTTGGGGCTTGTGCCCTTTCTCAGTCCGATCCTTTTCCCAGGCTAGTGCCCTCTTCCTTTTTGGTTGCCATTTTGGCTCCCACTGCACATGCCTCATAGTTCTGCTTTGTCATTGGGTTTTGCAAGTGCTTAGTATAGTAAAGGAATTTTTTGCTGTTTTCTCCCTCCCCCCATTAATCCAGAGGAATGATGCTGTTTACCCCCTGGGGTGGCTGTAAAGCTATCTTTCCTGCCTAGTGGACTAGGCAGAATGTTTTGCTCCATTTGGTGGAACAATGCCTGGTTACTTCAGGGGATGACTGCTCTGCTTCTCAATACCTAACAAACTACCTACTCTGACAAAGCTATGAAGGGCCAATAAATGTGAAATGATAAACAATATATACAGTTCCCAGAAGTTACTTTCTCAGAAATATTTTCAGGGTCAGCAGTCAGCAATTTTGGAAACTTCTTTTAGCATATCAGAAATTTTAGCCAGCTGTTGAAAACTTGGCTTATAATTTTAATGTTGCCTTTTATTTGGTATATTATACCTCCTTAATTGGAAATATCTTAGGGAAGAAAAATATACTCATAATCTTATGGAAGAGACAAAAGTTTTTAAGTGTATATATTTTCAGAGAGGATTTTGTGACTCTACCAATTTGGTGACAAGAAAAGGTAAAAGAAGAGTCATTTATTACTTTCAGTTTGTACCTAAGTATTTTGGTTATAGTTGACTCATCTGTCAACCCTGATCTATTTCAGTGTACTTGTGGATTATTTATTTTCCTTTGGCATTATTGGGTGCCAGAATTTTGTGAAAATAAGTGCAACTCAGCACTCTGCATTGTTTCCTATGCTATTAAAAATAAGACGGATACATTAATATATTGAGGGGGTTGACTAACCATTTCTATTGGAATTTAATGAAAAAAGGAAACAGCCATACCAGCATGGATGAGGATTTGAGAATGACTTAATAGAACACAAGTTCAAAGGTTAGGGGTAGTAATGTAAATAATGCTAGAGCCACTGAACAGGGCCTCTCTCTATCTCTAAATTGATTGCTCCTATTTTTTTTGGAGGAAAAAACCCATCAAGGACTAGGCTAATGTTCTTAAAGGATATTATGAGATTCTCAGAATATCATTGATTTTTAAGATGTTAAATTTAAAGAAGAATCCATGTCTTTAGGAGAATTAAAAGGAACATTATATGTGATAGCCCCTACCTCAGTGTCTACTATGGGGAGGGTATTCCACAAAAGCATTTTTAATTTCAGAAGAGGTGTCACTGTTGAATTGTTCTTTGATTTTAGGAGAAGATCCTTAAACCTGAGTATTGAATTAACAGGCCTTGGAAAAGGGAACTGATGCTTTTTCTGAGGTTCTTGACGATCGATGGTTACAGGAATCAGAATTACTGATTATCTAAGTGATTAGCGTTTTCATATAATAAATAGTTCCATGGCTTAATTGATGTGGTTTTTTATCTATAGAATATTTTTTATTTGGTAGCAAAATTTTCTGAAAGAAGCAGTACACTGCTGATCCTTTCTCTATTCTCTGTCCAGTTTAAACTTACTCTGTAATGAGAAAATATGTGACCATGTGCTGTTAGGGAGCTTCTGCTCTTGCTGATTCTTTCAGGCAGGAAACTATAAGAGGTCAAACTTTAGCACATCTTCCCAGACAAAAATGTAGCCTGGCACACAAGGTCCTTCTTGATCCATTTTCAGGTCCATCTTCTCTAACATTTTGGGCCTCGCAGATATAATGCAGTAACTATTTATAGCCCTCTGGAAACTGAATTGTCTCTCTTGTGTCCATGCTCCCTCTCCTTGAAATGACTCTTACCACACCTCTCTTGTCTATTTTTTCAGACTCAGCTCAGGCATCCCTGAGCTGCCCTCCTCGACTCTTCTAGTCTGCAATTCCCCTTTACAGACATCATTTCATTTGATCCTCATGACAATGCATGACATAGGAAAGGCAGCCATTAGTTAAGAACAAACCCATTCAATGAATGAGGGAAAGGAAAGCAAGAGAAGTGAACTGCCCAAGGCCATAAAGTCTATGAATGATGGGACAAGTACCCAGGACTTCTTACATTAAGTTTAATGTTTTATTCCCATCTAACCCTGATTTTGAAAGAGAGAGGCCAGTATGTAATTTTATTTCTAGTTTTAGCTGCCGCAGTTGGCAAAGCTGATAAGATAACACCATTTTTTAGATGAGATTGAGGAATCATTCTTAGAGAAAAATTGTTTTACTTTATGAACAAATAGTTACTTGGAGTCTACTAGTGATCTTGTATAGCTGGGGTTTTAGAATGAATATCTATTAACAGTCTCCTTTATTAGTTTCTTGGTTTAGAGAGTTGCCTGTATTAAAATCTAATCATACCTACCTAGATCAGAAGTCAGCAGAACTGGATTCCTAGAGGAACAAGTTATAATGTTGCCTGTTCACCTCTCTCCTACTCAAGGGCTCTGCTCGTGTAGTAATTATTGCTGTTGGATAAAACTTTATTAGATTATAGTCAATTTGTCTTATATAGTCAATGGACATAACAGCAATGAACTTTCCTTGGAAAATTAGTTCTTGATATTCAACTACCATTATTATTTTTTTAATGTAATGTTTTTCTTAACTCAGTTTTGTTTATCTGGCTTTAAAAAAAAAATTTTCCAAACACTTTTTGCCTTATATTTTCAAATGCTTATGGACACCTCTTTCATTAAGTCTTTTTTGAGACATTTAACATCTCCAGGGTTTTCCTTTTCATGTATGGGTACATTTTTGTTTCTATTAACTTGCTCCAGATTCTCTTAAAAAATTCTAAAAAATATCTAGACAATGATATCATCAGTCAGACGCAGGGTAGAGAATAGACATTCTCATCCTTACCCTTAATGTAATGCTGCTTTTACTGCTAATTTGAATTGCTTATGTCCAAGAGCCATAAGTTGCTCAAGAAGCTCATGACACTCTCTTTTCATGGAAAAGATGAGGGGAACATTAGAGTTTATTGACAGGTGTTTTGTCTTGGGAGTCAACAGAAGTTAATGGACTAGATAGAACTTGAAATTGTACCCACTGGGGATGGCAGAGTCAGAAGCCTGGCAAACAATTGTCAACCAAAAGCTCAACATGAAGTATCAAGATGTTCCCAGAAATGGGTAGAGGTAATTAGTAGGAATTCTGGGCCAGTAATCCTGGAGATCCAGGCAGCGAGTCTAGGACTGAAGTCTGAGAAAGGAAGGTGACTAGAGAAAGAGCAGGCTGAAAAGGACCCTGGAGTATGAGAGTCAGAGTTACCACTCAGAGAGGAAAATGGGGCAGGTTGTATGCACTGGGCCCATTGGGTTGGGGACTTTGGAGTGAGGTCATTACCATGACTGGGATGTGGACTAGTAGAAGGACAAGTCAATGCTGGATTTTTCTTGACCACATTACATGGAATTCTGTGTTCCATTCTCCTAGAAATTTCCTTGCAAATGAATCTCTGTGAATTCAAGAAAAGATACTTAAAGTGGAACTCTAACCTCACTACCTTTTTTTTTTTTCTTTTGAGAACAAAGGCATTTTTGTTATTTTCTTTCTTGGGGTAGTATTCTATCTTTGTTGATTAATCTAGAAAAATAATTTTGTTGGTTAGAATTTTACTCATGCAAGAGAAGAAGGTATCTTATTGGCAATCCTGTAAATTCTGGTATTATGAAAAGAACTGACTTAAAATAACTTCATTCTCTCAACTGAAGAACAGATGAAATGTCTCTGAGGCAGTCTCTAAATTTCTGGCCATCAGCTCCAGTCTTTTCCCCCATAGTGATGTAGTGGTATCTCCCTGTCCCCACTGAAGGACCAAGAACTCTCCAGTTTTCTAAAGAGCAGTCACTGGGTACCCATGGTACAGGATTTCCTTGGATGGCTATAGGCTTGCAAGATTGTCTCTTGACAACAGTTGAAAGACCCTGAGGTCACATCCTTACAAGAGCTCCATGAACCATGAGTCTCTGGATATTATGGTTGTATTGCTTGGGTCAGCTTCACTTGTTTCCTAATCTCATGTTACCTGGTCCTGGTTTAATACTCTCTCCCACTGGTTGGTATTGCCAAGGCCAGGCATACCTCATTCTTAAGATCATGCCCATGATGATGGGAGCTAAATATGGCTTGAACTATCACCACCACCATGACCAGCACCACCACAATAATACAACAAAATAACTGGGAAGGAAAAGATTTGGGAAGAAAATAACAGAAAGAAGCTTGTTCTCTCCTAACAAGAACTTGAAATTTGCCATCTGTTTCTGCGGCAGGTTTATTGACGTTCAAATTCTTCCTTCTTTCCTTTCTTCCCTCCCTCCCTCCCTCCCTTCCTCCCTCCCTCCCTCTCTCCTTCCTTCCTTCCTTCCTTGCTCCCTTTCTTCCTTCCTTCCTTTTTCCTTCTTTCTTTTTTTTTTTTTAAAACTAGATCACCTCCTTGAAATATAGATGAGTGGCAGTCATAATTTGGAGAGGAATATATGATAATGTTTTGTCTGTGTTCTCAAGTCATAAAAATACATAAACAAAATAAATCACAACAACAACAGAAAAAAAAAGGAACATCAACAATAACAAAAAAACCTAAAACGCCAAAGCACTTGATTCATGGATTCCTTTTTGTATACTCTATATGAAGAACGGGTGATGTTCCAGAATTACAACCAGCCCTCTTGGATGATAAAACTCGTAATAGATTTATATCTTCAAATTTAAAGAATAGTCAATAGAAAAAAGGATTTATTAAAATTGTGGATGGAGGGTCACGAAAAAGATCTATCATGAGAAGAAAGATAATTAAAAAAAATTTTTTTTTTTATCCTCACCTGAGGACATTTTTTCCATTTTTTGTTCAGATAGAGTGGGAGGGAGAGGGAGGAAGAGAGAGAGAGAAACATCTATGTGAAAGGGACACATCGAGTGGCTGCCACCTGCACGACCAACCAGGGCTGGGGACAAACTGCAATCGAGGTACATGCCCTTAGTGGAAACCAAACCTGGGTCTCTCTGGACTGCAGGCCAAAGCTCTAACCGCTGAACCAAACTGGCTAGGGCGAGAAAGATAATTTTATTTCTCTCCAACATGTTTTAATATAATTTATTTTATTTTTATTTATTTTATTTTATTTTTTGTTACAGATGTTTCTCCTTTTTCCCCTCACTGATTCCCCCCCCCCCCCGCCCTGTTCCCAGCTTTGTTGTCTATGTCAATTGTTCATGCATACATGCATATAAGTTCTGTGGTTTATTGTTCCCCCCTACCCCCTCTTCTGGGGATTGTCAGTCTGTACCCCACTTCCATGTCTCTGGGACTACCCCGTTCCTCAGACTGTTATGTTCATTATATTCCACAAATAAGTGAGATCATATGATACTTGTCTTTCTCTGTTTGGTTTGCTTCACTTAGGATGATACTTTCCAGGTCCCTCCATGTTGTCTCGAAGGATAAGAGATCTTTCTTACAGCTACATAGTACTCCATTGTATATGTATGACACTTTTTTATCCATTCATCTACTGATGGACATTTGGGTTGTTTCCAGATTTTAGCTATTGTAAATAGTGCTGCTACAAACATGGGGGTACATATATTCTTTCTGATTGGTGTTTTGGATTTCTTAGGGTATATTCCTAGTAGTGGGATCACTGGGTCAGATGACAGTTCAATTTTTAATTTTTGAGGTCACACTGTATTGTTTTCCATAGTGGCTGCACCAGTCTGCATTCCCACCAGCAGTGTACTAGAGTCCCTTTTTCTCCACACCTTTGACAACACTTGTTGTTTGATGATTTGTTAATGGTGGCCATTCTGACAGGTGTGAGGTGATACCTCACTGTTGTTTTAATTTGCATCTCTCTGATGATTAGTGATACTGAGCATTTTTTCATATGTCTCTTGGCCATTTGAATGTCCTGTTTGGAGAGGTGTCTCTTTAGGTCCTCTGCCCATTTTTCAATTGGGTTCTTTGTCTTCGTTTTGTTGAGTTGTATGAGCACTTTATGTATTTTGGAAATTAACCCCTTATCTGATGTATTGTTGGCAATTATGCTCTTCCATAGAGTGGGTTGCCTTTCCATTTTGGTGGCTGTTTCTTTTGCTGTGCAGAAGATTTTGAGTTTGATATAGTCCCATGTGTTCATTTTCTCCTTTGTTTCTGTTGCCTTAGGTGATGTATCAGTGAAAATTCTGCTGCATATAATGTCTGACATTTTGTTGCTTACATCTTTGTCTAGGATTTTTATGGATTCTTGAGTCACATTTAAGTCTTTTATTCATTTTGAGTTTATTTTTATGTATGGTGTAAGTTGATGGTTTAGTTTCATTTCTTTTACATATAGCTGCCCAATTTTCCCAACACCATTTATTAAAGAGGCTGTCTTTACTCCATTGTTTGCTCTTGCCACCTTTGTCAAATATTAATTGAGAATATTGTCTTGCTTTAATATAACTTAAAATATCACATCAAACTTATCTTTAGATCTTCAGATTATTTTGGCTTGCAGGCAAATAACCTTGCAGCTCAAACTTTCAAGATGCTCTAAAAAATAAATAACATTAAAGCTATCCAGCAATGCAATTGAGTTTTGACATTAATGGTAATAATTTCAATGTGTTGATAAACTGCATCTTAATTAGTGAGCTGCAACAAAGTCACATTTAATGAAAAATAATGCTGATATATATTTATACAGCTCTTGCACATCAAATAAAATGCACTGTACTAAGTTCTCTCATGACAGTACTGTAGCTATGTAAAATATATAGATGACATTCTTAAAACCCAAAAATATTAAAATGTTCTAAGTGGACATTTAAAGGTGTTAATTCTGAAAAGTGATGCTATCTCACTGAATTTTAATATTTAAAATTTAGCATCTCAGATATGCATTTGGGATGTGCTAATCCTCCCACTCATATAATTGGATAAAATTTGTTCATCCTGCCTTGGCCAGTTTGGCTCAGTGGTTGGAGCGTTAGTCAAAGACCAAAGGGTCATGGGTTTGATTCCCAGTCAAGGGCACATGCCTGAGTTCCAGGTTAGATGCCCAGCTCTGGTTGGGGTTGTTTGGAGGCAACCATTTGATGTGTCTCTCTCACATCAATGTTTTTCTCTCTCTCTCTCTCCCTTCTTCTCTCTCTAAAAATCAATAGAAAAATATTCTCAGGTGAGGATAAAAAAACGAAACAAAAAAACAAAAACAAACAAAACCTTGTTCATCCGTTGAATCCCACAAATGTCAGCTCCTTCGGGTGAATTTTCTTATTCTTACTACTTCTTTTGAACGCCCAACCCCTTTTCTTCTATCTCTGTTAAAATATTTGACACTTCCTGCCTTCCTGCATTGTAGTTTGTGTTACTTGTCCTACTAGATAAGCTCCGTGAGGTTTACAATTTTTTCATTCACTTTTGCATGTCTTACAATGAAGATATTATAAAAGTTAATTTTAACTAATAAATTCCTTCTTATTCCATTTCCTGTTTTATTTTCTTCATAGATATTATTACCAGCTGAAGTCACTGCATTTGGCAGTGGTTGTTTCTTGCTCATTTATCATCTCTTCCTTATAACTCTTGAACTCTGGTCTGTGAATGTTTTTCTCTTTGTCTTTAATTTGTGGTAGACTTCCTGTGAAGTTAAGGAAGCATAAACTTCAGGGCCCCTTCCTTGCATGGGTTCCTTCCAAAGCCCAGGACCTAATTTTGTTATTTTTAATTTTTTTTCTTTTAAAGAAGACTCCTCCACCCTCAATTATATGAATCTCATGCCCCCAAAACCTAGATCTATCCCTCATCCTCCTCCAAACTCTAACTTTGCTCTCATTCTGCACAGTTAATCACTACTCCTGTGTTCTTTGAAATCTGGACTCTGCGATTTTTGCTTTTCTTGAGCTATCCAATTTCCCTCTAAGTACTAATACTCCACCAAAGCTTTTCCATAGTCCCAAGAACTCTAAAAATACTACAAGTGATCAGATGACAAAGTTCAAATACAGATCGAGATTTCACAATTTTCCCTGGCCTCTGGTTACAAGAATACTTTGAATTTCCCATATTTTAAGGCATATTCAAAGTCTGGATATAGACAGTATTTTATTTAGTCTGAAAGCAGGTTTGCTTTACTCTTTAACAAATCAGGTCTCCATGAGTGATGAAAAGCATGTCTCATCTTTAATAAATACCTGAACCTACCTGGATCATTGTCATGAACATAAATTCCATCAGTTCTAAGAACCAAATATTCTGGCTTTACAGAAATGGAGGGCATCAGATACCCACGATGTTTTGGCTTTTAATTCCCCTCCAGGTCTATGAATTGCACTTTTCAAAATGTTTTCCAAAATTTACCAGAAGCACAAAGCTATCTTTTCAGTCTTAACCATTTTCTCTAAATGTCCCTACAAATTTTAGAATTTGGTTGTCTTTAAATGTTGAAAACTTTCATAGGAAAAAGCACCTTTTCTTTCTCCTTACTTACTGGTATTTTTCAGCTTCTGAAAATAATGCACACTGAAGTAGCAGCTGTGAGCATGAATAAAAACACAATAATAAATGAGTTGGAGCTCAAACAAAACATTCCAGGCCAGTTATTGCATCCCCTATGCCAGCCTTGGCAGTTTCTTTTATTGCTGGGGTAGCTGATAGAAGACTCCAGGGAAAGAAGGAAAGCCGGCTGCTGGAGATATAGTTCTGCTCCTGCAGGTGAGGGGCCACTACCAGGAACATAGTAGGCACTTAAAAAATGTTTGCTGAATTTGCTGCCAGTACCAGGAATCAAGAATGGTAGCAGTTATGTAAAAGAGTAGTATTATGCACTATTTATTGTGCACCTACTATGTGTCTAAGCATATGTGTTGTGCTCTACATGTACTGCAGGGAAGGGTACTGGACATTTTGATTGAGCTATTCTGATGTAGCTGTTTTGATATAGCTGTTTGGAGGTCATGAATATTTAAACAAACAAAGCATGATTTTTTTCAGCTTTTTTATTATCAAGTCATTGACACTCTATCTCTGAGCCACAGCCTATTAACAACTACCAACCCTGAGGTAGGGCTCAGGCAGGGGTGACAGATAGGCATCCTCTCCCTCGAAAGCACGAGGAGGTAGAGTTCATATGGTTACCACACTTGCTAAGCACAAAAAGCCCACTTGTGCCATCAATCATCTGAAAAGGACATCAACATTCTTGGAGAATTTGTTTGTGTGTACCATACAGTCTCAGAATTCTTGCTGAACATTCAGTGGTCATACTCAGTGATTTTTAATGGGTAATCACATGTGCCTACTTAATAATAAAGCTTTTTGATTTTTAGTTGAAAAACTAGAGTAGTGAATCTCAATGCTCCCAGAGGGACATACTAGAATACAAGTGTTTTTGTTGTTGAAAGTATTACAGATGTCCTCCTTTTTTCCCCACTGATGCCCCTCCTCCCTGCTCCCACTCCCTTCCTGCTTTCCCCAACCTCATGTCTGTGTCCATTGGTTGTGCATAGATGGTTATAAGTTCTTAAGGATAGTCAGTATGTAATATAATTTTGTCTCTGGAAAAGGATAAAAATAATCATTAAAAATATCAACTACACAAAAGTAAATGAAATAGAAAGTAAAAGTCCACCATAGTTAGGGTAGGGATTCAGGATGGATCAACAGACAGTGATAGCTATACTTATTATTCAGTGACCAAAAATGACAACAAAACAGTGATTTTTCTATGTCAAAACAAGTGTAGCAAAAATTCTTGCTTCAGTCTCTGAAAACTGGATGTCACACACCTATTTTGTTGCCTTTGCCCAAGATCACAGTTTTGTAAGCAACAGAGTCAAGTCTGCCTGACTCACAGACTGTGCCCTTTTCAGCCATGCTTTGTGTGCCAAGCAGAAGATCTGAAATAAAGTGACCAAGGTAATTTCAGTTGACTGTGGGCAGCTACTGGTGCAAAGTTCTGGGTGTTGAACAATGTTGGCTAATAGCCTCAGCTGTGCTGGCTGGGGCATGAGGTAGATTTGGATAACATTCAGATCTTGCAATCTGAAGATGTCCCCAGCCCTTTCTAGGGGCTCTGGAGGCTGTTCCTGGTGTTTGGGACACTTGATACCTTGGCTGGTATGTAATGGTTCTGTCTCCTCGTGGAAGAGTGAGCTGGATCTGCCATATCATGATGTTTTATTTTTTCATAGTACTCATCATTATGTAAAAGTGTCTTTAGTTTTTGGGTTTATTTACCTACTATCTTTGACCTCACTAAAATATAAGTGACTGAAAGCAGGGAGCATGTCATTTTTGTGTTATGCTATAGCCCCAGCTTCCAGCATCTTGGCCAGTAAATCTTGGTAGACAACTGTCAATGAGTGCAGCTCTGAGCACTTCTTTCCTGTTTTCTGATGTGTAGGTGGATGGCCAAGGGTCTTTAATCTGGTGTATAGAGCCAGTGAGAACTTCGAGTCCTGCAGATGCTGTTTAGGGTGGAGTCAAGGGGCTAGTCCAAGATGAGAGCTAGGTCAGGAGAAATTTGGAGCTCATCTTGATAGGAGGCCACCAGTTCAGGAAGTTAGGACAAGATGTGGATCATGAAGCCAATAGGAGATTCCAGAAGCCAGAAATCATGTCAGGTTAGTAGAAATATAGTACTTGTGAGTATAGGCTTCTGAGCTGGGCCTGAATACCAGCTCTACCCTGGACCATGTGACCCTGGTCAAGTCACTCAATGTGCCTAAGGAGTTCTTGGTTTGCTTATCTATCAAATAAAATTAATAATAGCACCCATGAAGTCATATTGTGAAAACTTAGAAAAATTAAATCTTACACATGGAACACACAGTAAATGTTAGTTCTTATTAATAAGCCTGACGTGGTTAGTAGAGAAAGACAGGACAGCATAGTTGGAGAAGCAAGTTTTGTGGTTTGTACACTCACAGAACAAATAACCGAGAGTTAGATTTCTGCCTGTTGATTGTTGCAGGACTTGACATTTTACCCTTGGCCTAGGGCCTGAAAAAGAGGATGAGGGAGCGAGCCTTGTAGCAGTGGCAGACTCCTGTAAACTTTCCCTCTGACCTCAGGGAAGGCCAGAAAGTCCCACACAAGCAGAGTGTACTTCTAATGCTCAGAATGCAAAATTGTTGAGAAATTCAGGAGCACAAAAGCAGAACCCCAAGAAATAACCCTGCTCTGATATCCCTTTAACTAGAGAGAGGAACCAGGAAGACCCTTCAGGGTTCAGAGTTCAGTCCGTCCAGTGGAGAGTGTGATTTTCCATCCACAAAGAAAGGTGGTCACCTTCCTTTAGGAATCTCTGGGGTTTGGAGGAGCATTTGTCTGGCACTGTGCTCCCAATATATTAGCCACTAGCTACATGTGGCTACTGAGCCCTAGAAATGTCACTGGTCTATACTGAGATATGCTATAAGTTGAAATACACACTGAATTTAAAAAACTTAGTACAAAAAAGATGTAATATATCTCATCACTAATTTTTTTTCTTGATTACACACTGAAATAATAATACTTTGGATATTAGGTTAAACATATTTTTAGAATCAATTCCATTGTTTTATTTTCTTTATTGGAGCTACTAGGAAATTTGATGTTACATGTGTGAATTGAATCTGTGGCTTGCACTATATTCCAACTGGACAGTGTTGATCTAGCATCTGTGCCTTACAGAGTCAGCATATCTGAGAGCTAAAGGGATCCTTCTTTTTATCATGCAGTCTTTAGTGCTGACTCTTCAGATATGAGGCCCCTCTTGACTTAATAGATAAGGTTAGCTCTACACTGATCAGTTCTAGGTTTGTGATTTAAGAGCCTACAACAAGCATAGGCTTAGTCCAATCTTGGACGATTTTATCTAAGAGTCCATTTAAGTTAATTTTAGCATTTCTTTATAGCAACCAAAAACTAATCCTGTTCAATTGAATGGCAATGCATTAAATTATGGGAGTCATCGTTCCTCTGATGTGAACTAACTGTAATGTGCCACTGGACCTTCTAGCAGCCTGCATTCAGAAATGCAGAACTGATATCTAATGTCTAAAATACCTGCAGGGTCTGTGCCTGTGAATTAAAGTGATGGACTAGATTGAGCAACATCTCAAGGGAGCTTGAGATTTAGAGGGAACATTTAGAGATTTAGAGATTTATTGGTGTTCCTTTCCTTCCTGTAAAGTTAAAGTTTTTCTAAAAGTTTGGGAATGTTCCTATAGGTTATATAAATAAAAATAAACTAGGGATAGCAAAGTTTGCCTTGAAATAGTTAGAGAAGCCCATAGAATAAAAGGCTGGTAACTGGTATGAACTATGGAATCACCTGTGAGTTCAATTAATGAGAAGGAAAGAGGTCTTTAGAGTTGGAGCCAGGTTCTAAAACTTAGGTTCTAATCACCATTCTGCTGATAACTGACCTTCTAACTTGTGGACAAATCATTTCTCCTTCCACAGTGTTATTCTGAAAAAATGAAGAAGGACAAGTACCAGAAAAGATGATTACCAAGATCCCCTTCAGTGCTGACATTCTGGAAAACTACCTCTTCCAGCAATGTGCAGGTATGCAGGCATACACATGCACACACACACACACACACACACACACACACACACACGCAAAACTATAAGGAAGATTGGGTCTAGGTTTCTATCTTAAATAATGGGCTAAATGCTGAGGCTATTAGGGTGGGGAAGTTTGCCATGGGAAATAGTGTACATTTATTGGACTATATTAGGTTTGAGATGACTAAAAGGAGATGCCACATAGGCAGCAACTGGAATACAATCTAAAGGTCAGAAGTGAGTTTTCGGTTTGAGATAGAAATTTGTAAGTCAGCAATAGGAAGATGATATTTAAACTCAGGGGAACTGACATGCTCACCTAGGGACAAAGTTTAGAGAATAAAGGGTAAAATTTCCAAAAGAGGAGTTCCAGGCATGTTTTTAACAATAGAAGCTTGAGGAAGTGTATGATATCCTAAGATGAATATTATTGTTAAGATGTCAGCCATTTGGGTGTTTGCTAGTTTTGCTTAAAGAGCTCATCAGCTTCTTTTCTCTATTGTTAAACCTCATGTTAATATAAACCCAGTTCTTAATACACTTGAATGAGTGAAACTATATGTATATAGAATAAAGGCTTAAATGGCCACTGTTGGATGTCTACAACAGTTCATTTCCTCCCCCTCCATTATTATAAAACTCCACTTATTTGTTTAGTACTTATCCCTGTGCCTCAGGTAAAGTCAGGCAACTTTTAGCTCTATCAGCCTAATTGGTTTAAGGGTAATCTCGTGTCTTTTGCATGGGATTGGTTCATGGAATTGTCACTTGACCCAGGTCAGACCAACATGAAATGAGAGGAGAGATTTTCCAGGCTCAGTCATCTTTCTGGCTCTTCTGGATAATCTTTGGGAAGTAACACCCTTTTCTCTAAAGTTGTTGTGCATAAATATGTGCACTAGAATTTTGAAGATAAAACTGATTAGAGAAGGGAAAATATCAGAGAAGAGCGGGGAAAAAGAGAAGAGGACCCTGGATAAAGCAAGCCCTGAAGCTCACCTTGTGTCTAGACTTTTAGAACTGGTAGCCAATACATTTCCCTTTTGCTTAAGCAACTTTAAATAGTTTTTTTTTTTTTTTTTTTGCTACTTATGGCTGAAAGTAGCCTTCATGATACACACAGCTAAAAACTTACAGTGCATAAAATGTTTGGCTCATTACATCTCATCTCCAACCTTTTCATTAAAAAAAAAATTGGAACCATTGCAGAGGTGAAAAGAAGACACTGTCTTTTCGAGGGTCTTATATTAAAAGTTCTCATTTCCATATTTATCTGTCACTGGCAAACCTCTTGATGGCTGGGAAGGTCGGTTTCCAGAATCAGATGCTCAGTCCCCTTTGACCTCACTGTGAATGCTAACTCTGCCTGTCAGTTCACAAGCCCTGAGCTAGAGGTATTCTAGGAGGGAGGGGGTGAGAATGAGAATGAGGAATAAGGATCAAGTATGCAGTACTTAGGAGGGTCAAAAGCTTTGAAATGAATCCTATGACATTTGCTCAGGGTAAAAGAAATAAGAGCAAGTTCATTGTTTTAATCTTTCTTACCAATAGTGGTTGTAAAATAAGAAAAAGAAAACCAACATTTATTAAGTAGCCACCATTTTAAAGGCACTCTGCTAGGAGCTAGGAGATTTTATGTGTTTGGGACTTGCCAACCTCCATAACTGCCTGAGCCAATTCCTTAAATCATTGGCCACTAGTGTTTGAACTCAACCTTCAGCCCCTCTTTCCTTCCCTCAAGGGTGTATGGGACTGAAGTTTTCAGCCCTTTAATTACATGTCTGGTTCCTCTGGCGACCAGCTGCCATCCTTGGTGCTTTCCCAAAGTCCTCTCATTAACATAACATGTGACACCTTTATTGCTCTCCACACTTAGGAAATTCCGAGGGCTTAGGAGATATGTACTATGAATGGGGTCACAACTCAAATATATATGTCTTACTATAAATTACCATATCACAATGGGCACTTTTCATATACTCACAACTTTTTAAATAAAGTTTAATTTCTTTTTATGAATTTAATATTTCTCTAGTTTCTACCATTTTTAAGAAATGAAGTAAATTTCCAGCAACTGAGAGGTTAAAAAAAGTATATTAACTTACTATTTAACCACTTGGTTGGATTGTTTTCTCCTTAATTGCTGAAACACAGGCTGTTAACCCCTATTCAACATTCTCAGTAACTCAGTTACACTTGACCAAAAGTTACACCATGTGGCTTACTGCTGTTCTGCTTTCAGAGTTCTGAGTGCTTGTGCCCTCCCCTCCCCCTTTGTCTTCCTTATTGTGTACTGACCACTTTTATTCTTTCCACCTTCAGGATTTCTGTCTCTAGCCAGCTCCCCATTTTTAATCTTCCTTTTGCTATTGTTATTAGAAACATGTGTATAAAGTCAAGATGCTGAATGCCAGTGGGTAGTCTGCAACCAAAGACCAAAGGCTTTGTGTCTTTGGAATAAACTGTATAAACTTCAGTGTATTTAGACCTCTTTTCCATTTGGTTTCTAGATTTATACCTGTGTGCTGTGTGACTAAACCAGAGACATAGCATAGTTACAATTGTAGGTTTTAGAGCTTGACTGTCAAGGCTCAATCCCCAGTCCTGGTTCAAGCTGTGTGAACTTTTGGTCAAGATACTCAATCTCCTGTGCCTTAATTACTTTATCTGTGAAAAGAGGATATAAATAGTATTACTTTATAATATTATAGTGTGATTTCAATATATTAATATCTGTAAAACATTTAGAAGAGTGCCTGACAAATAGTTTTTATTTAAAGTTAACTTTTAAAATGCAATCTGTTAATAGACATGAGAAAAACAACTGCACAAGTTTTTATTTTATTTCAATTTCAGCTGGAAAAATTTTTTAAATGTAGTTCTTTCTGTTGTTTTAATTTGATCCTTACATATATTTTGAATACCTACTCTGTGCAATACATTGTTCTAGGTGCTTGCTATAGAGCATGCATGCCCAGACTATCTGAAGAGTTTTCTAAATAATGGTGTGGTTACCAATCTTAGGTGTAAAGGATGTGAGAGCAAGTATGAGCATGGTTATATGCAGAAAGAACCCAGACAGAGATAGCAAGGAATACAGTCAGCATGGTTTTAACTGTTCATATTAGTTAAATTGTGTGTCCCTGAGCAAGATAATACAGCCAAACCATAATTATATAGAAACTGCTTTGAGTGGGTCTTTTGAGGTGGGGGAATAAGTCAATGCAAGCTAAGTTTTTGCTATAGATCTGCCAACATTGGGAGGGTGCCCCAGTAAGCGTCCTGCTGTGAGGACAGGAGGCAGAGAGGGATAGACAGAGGGAGGGTGGTGATAGAGGGAGGAGGCAAGCTGTTATAGGGAGTAGGTGGCTGAGGGCCATAACTTGCTTTCTCAGATGATGCTGTAAAACCTATAATAACCTTTCTGCCCTTTTTTGTTTGTTTTTAAAAATATATAAGCCACTTTACTAAGAAGGGGCCTCATGGCTCCCAAGTTAAAGAATTATTACTAAAATCATAGACATCGCTAGTTACATCCATTCTGAGAAAACATTGGATCCCATTAGGCAGCCTACCTCAGAATTAGGATGTGAAATGTGTTGGGAGAGAAGATCATGCCACTTCCTTTTTCATTTTTGTTGTGTACGATCCCCAGGAAAGGAGCCTCTTGTCAGTTTTTAGTGCATAGGGCTGAAAATGCTCAATTTGATCATCTCACACAGATGGGTGAGAATGGGCTAAGCCATTATCTCCATACCAATTTCTTTAGATAGCATGGAGAAGTAATCTACAAACAAAAATATATATATCTTCATTTGATTATGTTTGGTCATATATTTACTCTTTTCTTCTTGCATCTGTACATGACTTACATTTATTCAATGTATTAGTCTACTAGGGCTGCCATAGCCAAGTACCGCAGACTGGATGGGCTAAACAACAGAATTTAATTTTTCCACAGTTCTGGAGGCTAAGAGTCCAAGATCCAGGTGCTGCAGGGTTTTCTCCCGAGGCCTCTCTTCTTGGCTTGCAGATGGTCACCTTTCTGCTTTTCTCTCTCTCTCTCTCTCTCTCTCTCTCTCTCTCTCTCTCCGTACCCCTGGTGTCTTTTCCTTTTCTTATAAGGACACTGTTCGATTGCTGAGGGAGGAATGCACAAGGCCAAAGTTGTGTAGGAACATAATTTTATTCAGGGCATTGGCAAAGCAGATGGATAGAGTCCAAAATGGCATCAGCCCCAAATAATGAAAGGAGTCTGCTTATAGAGGTTAGGTATTTATAGCCTACCGTCTAGGCCTGGGGGCTTATCAAACTTATCCCACCATTGCAACGTCTGCATTTTGTCAGTGTAGGATGTGTTCATAAGGCACATCAGTGCCTGGTCCAGGAGGCACATTCCAGGGATATGTGCCTGTTCCAGAGATAGGGAGAAGAAACCCTGAAATCTTCAGCAGTTTTTCTTCTGTTCTGACCTTGCAGACACCAATTCTTTGAATTAAGGCCCCATCCTAAGAGCCTTATTTAACCTTAAGTACCTCCTTAAAAGCCCTATCTCCAAATAGTCACATTGAGGGCGGGGCTTCAGTATATGAATTTGAAAGGGAAGGCATAATTTATTCTACACACTCAGTAAAATTATAAACTACATGGAAGAAGAGATCTTTCCTTTGCAATGACACCAGGACAGCTGGCAGGATCTTTAATAAAGAGTAGGGTCAATAAACACAACCAAACAATATTTTGGGGTAGGGGTATGGCAGTTGGAAGATAGCATGTTTCCTCCAGAGAAATAATATTTGTGCAATATATTGAAATCCTTTGAGAGAATGAATATCTAGGTAAGAAGGTACAAAGATAACAGAGTGGCAAGGTGCCTTTGGAGACTATCTTGAATGGAAGAGGGAAAATTCTGTGCAAACATATCGTACATGTATAGCTCACCATCTTATCAAATGTACTTGTAGAATGATAAATTCTAAGCAGTGGGTTTTGATCAAGAAGAGAACCTCAGATACCCCCAACTGTGGCTTTCTCTTATTCTCAGTGAACTTAAAACTCCTCATTCCCTACTACCCTTTATATATGCATGCATGTGTGTGTGTAATATAATAGGTATATACTTTGTGTATGTATAATGTGTATATAATTACTATATATCACTATATAAAATTTATATATAATTGCTATATAATCTTGATTTACAAAAAGAATGAGGAGTGAAATTTTCTAATTTAGACTTTTCTAGAAAAGACTAATTAGAATTTTTTTGTTTCTTTGGGAGAAGAGGGATGAAGTAAATTTTTAAGAAAAAAGATATCTAAGGATTATTCTAAGATATTTTTGGACACAGGTAGGTTTATGTACTCTAAATGATGTGACAACAGGAAATGTATGCTTAGTTTATACCCTAATGAGATTCTTGGCTTCTTTCAAAGCCATTAAATTGTATGGCCCTATTTTTCCTCTGGCAATAGTTAATATATATATTTCTCCTTTGGGCTATAACTGATAAAATAAACAGTTGAAAAATAGAGACTCGAATGAAACATTAAACTGGAATAAACCATAATAATTTGTTGAATCTTGAACTGAACCCAACTATTATTTTTGTATTAAATCACAAGTGCATCAGGTTTATTTTAAAAAGTGAACTCATTTGAACCATAATTGAGCCTGTATCTTTTCCCCTCAAATCGTTGAAGTGGAAACAAGCTGAAATGTCAGAATGTTCCCTGAACAAAACATGAGCCAAATTATTTAATTTGGTTTGAATTCTTGATGAAAAGGGAATTATATCTTAATCTGTTTTATTTATTTATTTTTCTTCAATTTTTATTAATTTATTTTTGTTAAAGATACAGATATTTCTCCTTTCACCTTTCTAGACACCCTCTTCCCTGTCCTGCCCCCTCCCCCCTAGCCTTGTTGTCTATGTCCATTGGTTATGCATACATGCATATACGTTCTTTGGTTCATCTCATCCATCCTGCCTGCACCCATAATCTGAGGTTTGTCGGTCTGAACCATATTCTTTCTGTGTCTCTGGGTCTATTTCATTTATCAGCCCGCTTGTTCATTATATTCCACAAATAAGTGAGACCATGTGGTATTTGTCTTTCACTTAGCTTAGCATAATACTCTTGAGGTCCCTCCATGACATCTCAAAGAATAAGAGATCTTTCATTCTTACAGCTGCATAGTATTCCATTGTATATATGTACCACCATTTTTTTTTTATCTACTCACCTGTTGATGAACACTTGAGCTGTTTCCAGATCTTAGCTATTGTAAATAGTGCTGCTCTGAACATAGGAGTACATATATTCTTTCTGATTTGTGTTTCAGGCTTCTTAGGATAAATTCCTAGAAGTGGGATCACTGGGTCATATGGCAATTCAATTTTTAATTTATTGAGGAAACACCATAGTGTTTTCTATAGTGACTGCACCAGTCTGCATTTCCACCAGCAGTGTACTAGAGTCCCCTTTTCTCCACACCCTCGCCAACACTTGTTGTTTGATGATTTGTTGATGGCGGCCATTCTGACAGGTGTGAGGTGATACCTCGTTGTTTTAATTTGCTTCTCTCTGACAATTAGTGATGTTGAGCATTTCTTCATATGTCTCTTGGCCATTTGTATGTCCTGTTTGAAGAGGTGTCTCTTTAATTCCTCTGCCCATTTTTTAATTGGGTTCTTTGTCTTCCTTTTGTTGAGGTGTATGAGCACTTCTATATATTTTGGAAATTAACCCTTTATCTGATATATCGTTGGCAATTGTGCTCTCCCATATAGTGGGTTCCATTTCCATTTTGGTGGTTGTTTCCCCTGTTGTGCAGAAGCTTTTTAGATTAATGTAGTCCCATGTATTCATTTTTTCCTTTGTTTCTCTTTCCTTAGGGGTTGTATCAGTGAAAATTCTGCTGCATATGATGTCTGAAATTTTGTGGCCTACATTTTCTTCCAGGATTTTTATGGATTCATGAGTCACATTTAAATTTTTCATCCATTTTGAGTTTATTCTTGTGTATGGTGTAAGTTGGTGGTCTAGCTTAATTTTTTTATATTTAGCTGTCCAATTTTCCCAACACCATTTATTAAAGAAGCTGTCTTTCCTCCACTGTATGCTCTTGCCACTTTTGTCAAATATTAATTGAGCATAATGTCTTGGGTTAATTTCTGGGTTCTCTGTTTTTTTATATTGAACTGTATTCTTGTTCTTGTGTCAGTACGAGGCTGTTTTGATTTTAATGGATTTGTAGTATAACCTGATATCCAGTAATGTGATTCCGCCAACTTTGTCCTTCTTTTTCAAGATTGCTGTGGCTATTCAGGGTCTTTTTTGGTTCCATAAAAACTTTTGGAGTATTTGTTCTAGTTCTATGAAATATGCTGTTGGTATTTTGATAGGGATTGCATTGAATCTATAGATTGCTTTGGGTAGTATGGACATTTTAATGATGTTAATTTTTCCAAGCACATAAACAAGGTATGTGTATCCACTTTTTTATATCTTCCTCCATTTCTTTTTTCAATGTCCTGTAGTTTTCTGTGAACAGGTTCTTTACTTCTTTGGTTAAGTTTATTCCTAAATATCTTATTTTTTGTTGTTGCAATAGTAAATGGAATTTTTTTATAGTTTCTCTTTCTGTGAGTTTATTATTGGTTTATAAAAATGCCAAGAATTTCTGGATGTTAATTTTGTATCCTGCTACTTTGGCAAATTTATTTATTAAATCTAGTAGTTTCATGATGGAGTCTTTAGGGTTTTCTATGTACAATATTATGTCATTGGTGAATAATGAGTTTCACATCTTCCTCTCCAACTTGGATTCATTTTATTTTTTTCCTCTTGTCTGATTACTGTGGCTAAGACTTACAGTACTATGTTAAATAAGAGTGGTGAAAATGGACATCTCTATCTTGTTTCTGTTCTTAAGGAAAATGTTTTTAGTTTTTGCCCATTGAGTATGATGTTGGCTACAGATTTGTCATAAATAGCCTTTATTATGTTGAGATATGATCCTTCTATTCCCACTTTGCTGAGGGTTTTTATGAAAAAATGGATGCTGGATTTTGTCAAATGCTTTTTCAGTGTCTACTAATATGAGTACATGATTTTTATCTTTCATTTTGTTTATGTAGTTATCACATTTATCAATTTACAAATATTGTACCAACCTTGCATCCTTGGGACAAATCCCACTTGGTCATGGGGTATAATTTCTTAAATGTATTGCTGGTTTTGATTTGCTAAGATTCTGTTGAGGATTTTTGCATCTATGTTCATCAGGGATATTGGCCTGTGATTTTCTTTCTTTGTAGTGTCTTTATCTGGTTTGGGGATTAGGATCATGCTAGCCTCATAAAAAAAGCTTGGAAGTCTTCCTTCCTCTTGAATTTTTTGGAGTAGTTTGAGGAGAATAGGTGATAGTTCTTCTTTGAATGTTTGGTAAAACTTTCCTATGTAGCCATCTGGACCAGGGCTTTTGTTTGCTGAGAGATTCTTGGTTACATCTTCAATTTTCTTAGTTGTTATTGGTCTGTTCAAGTTTTCCATCTCTTCCTGGTTTGGTGTTGGGAGTCTATGTGTTTCTAGAAATTGGTCCATTTCACCTAGATTGTCCAATTTGTTGGTGTATAATTGTTCATAGTATTTGTTAACAATCTTTTGTATTTCTGTGGTGTCAGTTGTTACTTCTGTTTTTTTGTTTTTGATTTTGTATATTTGGGTTCTCTCTCTTTGTTTCTTGGTGAGTCTAGGTAAGGGTCCACCAATCTTGTTTATATTTTCAAAGAACCAGCTCTTTGTTTTATTGATCTTTTGAATTTTTTTTTTTTTTTTTTAGTTTCTATGTCGTTTATTTCTGCTCTGATCTTTACTATTTTTTTCCCTCTACCTGCTCTGAGTTTTTCTTTTTGTTTGCTTTCTAGTTCGTTAAGTTGTGATGTTAGATTGTCCATTAGAAATTTTTCTTGTTTCTTGAGGTAGGTCTGTAGTGCTATGAACATCCCTCTCAGGATTGCTTTTGCTGAATCCCATAGATTTTGTGTTGTTGTGTGTTCATTTATATTGGTTTCCAGGAAGTTTATCATTTCTTCCCTAATATCCTTGTTAACCCATTTATTGTTTAATAACATGATATTTAGCCTTCATGTATTTAAATGTTTTTGCTGTAATTAATTTCTAGGTTCATGCCATTGTGATCTAAGAAGATGCTTGATATAATTTCAGTCTTCTTGACATTGTAAAGACTTAATTTGTGTCCTAACATGTGGTCTGTCTTTGAGAATATCCCATGTGCACTTAAGAAGAATATCAATTCTTCAGTTTTGGGGTGTATTTCTCTGTAGATATCTATGAAATCCATTTCATCTAGTGCTTCATTTAGAGTCTGTTTCCTTGTTAATTTTTTGTCTAGAGGATCTATCCAGTGATGTCAGTGGGGTGTTGAAGTTTCCTGCTATGATTGTATTGCTGTAGATTTCTCCTTTGAAGTCCTCCAGAAGATTTTTAATATATTTTGGTGCTCCTATATTGGGTGCATATATGTTTACCAAGGTTGTATCTTCCTGTTGGATAGATCCTTTAAATATTATGTAGTGGCCTTCTTTGTCTCTAGTTATGGTCTTTATTTTGAAATCTACTTTATCAGATATGAGTCTTGCTAGCCCAGCTCTTTTTTCCTTTCCATTTGCTTGGAAGATTTTTTTCTATCTCTTTATTTTAACGTATGTGAGTCTTTTGTTGTGAGGTGAGTCTCTTGTAAACAACATATATCCGAGTCATGCTTTCTTATCCAGTCAGCTACTCTGTGTCTTTTTATTGGAGCATTCAATCCATTTATATTTAAGGTGATTATTGATATGTATTTATTCATTGCCATTTTTGTTTAATGTGGTTATATTTTTCTTCCTATTTCTTCTACTAATTACAGCAGCCCTATTAACATTTCTTGCAGTGCTGATTTGATGCTAATATATTCTGTTAGCCTTTTTTGTGTGTGTCTAGGAAGCTCTTCATTTGACCTTCTATTTTGAATGATAGCCTTGCTGGATAGAGTAGTCTTAGATTCAGATCCTTGTTTTCAATGACCTTGATTACTTCATGCCATTCCCTCCTGGCCTGTAGTGTTTCTGTTGAGAAGTCAGCTGATAGCCTTATGGGTTTTCTTTGTAGGTAACCTGTTGCTTATCTCTTGCTGCTTTTAGGATTCTCTCTGTCTTTATTTTTTTGTATTTTAATTACTATGTGTCTTGGTGAGGGCCTGTTTGGGTTCTTCTTACTTGGGGCTCCCTGTGCTTCTAATACTTGTGTGCCTCTTTCCTTCACCAAGTTAGGGAAGTTTTCTGTCACTATTTCTTCAAATATATTCTCTAACCCTTGCTCATTTTCTTCTTCTTCTAGAACTCCTATGATGCAGATATTGTTACGTTTTGTATTTTACCACAGTTCTCTTAAGCTGTCTTCCTGTTTTTTAATCGTTTGTTTTGGTTGTCTGACTACATGAGTTTTTCTACTCTGTCTTCTAATTTACTGATCCAGTCCTCAGTTTCCTCTACTCTGCTAGTTAGTATTTCCAGTGTGTTCTTTAGTTCTGCTATATCATTCTTAATTTCTGCTTAGTGGTTTTTCATTTCCAGTTGATTGATTTTCAATGGTTCTGTATCTTTTGTTTCTCTCTCTTTTTTTATTTCTCACCTGAGCATATTTTTTTATTTATCACTAAATAAAGTGGGAGGGAGGGTGAGAGAGAGAGACAGAGAGAAACATCGATTTTATAAAGACACACTGACTGGTTGCCTCTTGCATGGCCTGACCAGGGCCAGTGATGAACTGCAACTGAGGTACGTGCCCTTGATTGAAATAGAAACTGAAACTTACTGGTCCATGAGCTGACACTCTAACTGTTGAGCCAAACTGACCAAGGCAATGTTTCTGTATCTTTACTCATGCTATTATGCTTCCTCATTATCATCACTTCGAATTCTACCTCTGATAACTTGCTTAATTGCATTTCATTTATCTCTTCTTTGGTAGAGTTCTCTTGTTCTTTCATTTGGGATTTGTTTCTTTGTTTCACCATTTTGGCTGTCTCAGTGGGTTTTGGAGCCTACCAAATATTTCCTGTGGGTGTTGGTGTTCCACAGGTTGTCACTCCCTCTACTGGGTTTGGATGAGTGTGGCAGGACCCATGTTAACCACCACTGTCACGTCTTACTTTTCTGGGTAGATTTGCAAGCCCAGAAAAGGTTCAGTTATCCTCTAGCTTTTTGCCTGGAGACTATTAGCCTCAGTTACTTGATGAGCCTTGAGTTGTAGCCCTCAACTGAATAAAAAATCCCTCAAGTGTTCAGGGTAAGAGGATTTCCAGAGAGTGGCACAGGTGCTTGCTGGCTGTTAATAAGACTCAATTTGCATTTCTCTGGCCTGGCTGTGTTAAATTCCTAAGGGAGGGGTGGTTGCTTCTCCCTGGGGCTCCGGGAAAGGGCTCTTCGAGTAATATAGCCACTATCCTGTGAGGGAGTGATTCAGCACAAAACTCCCATTGCCCTTCCAGCTCTCCAAGCTCCAAATCTCCACCCAGTTCCAGTCTAGTCTGCCCTCCCTCTGTCGAAGCCCAAGGTGAGTGGCTGTAGCTAATTTAGTGCTCTGTCCTGTGCTGTGGAGCCAGCTTGGGATTTTATCCTTGAGGGAGCTACTCACAGCTAAAACAACTGCTGTTCATGGGCTCCCAGCTTGGTCTCTTGTACCTTTGCACTTCCTACCAGGTTCAATTTAGTGTCCTTTTTCTGTCCCCGGTTATATAGGTCCTCTCTAGCTGCTTTCCTATTGGTTTTTCCTGATTATTTGTCTTTATTTTAGTTATACTTTCAGTTTGGTCCAGGAAGATGGTCTGTGTAGCTTTCATTCACTCCATCGCCATTTTAGAATCCCACCTTGATACATGTTCTTTCCCCTAATTTGGATAAGGTGTCTTCTTTATGGCTTATTGTTGAGTGAAACAATTTGGATCAAGTGTCTTCTTTGTGGTTTACTGTTCCTAAGTTTCCTACCTAAATTAAAAGTGAAATTCACAAAGAACCTTGGTAAAACTATACTTTATGAATTTTTCAGTTGTTTCTTTAAACATGCTGTTCCTGTTGTATCTGTAGATAAAAGGCAGATGACTTCTACCTGTTTTCTCACTATATCTTGACAGCTAAATAGACACTTGAGGATATAGCCTAGTTCACTTGCTTTTTCTTTACCTTGTTTTCTTGTCCAATTAGGAAGGTTTTTAGAACTCTATCCCTACACACTGATAGACACTGTTTCTTAAGATATGCTTGGGCTTATTTGGAACTATTATTTGGCAATTGTCAATTATTGTTTGCTGGTCCTGCTTTGAAAACAATAGGTTGGTGTTATGTTCTGCCTTGTAAACAATATATTGATATTATGTAAATGAGACAAAGATGGCTGTTCTGGGAAATGGCAGCTCCTTGGATTGACTGACACTTCACTGCATTTTTATGCTTCTACATGTCTGAGCCTCTCCTGAAAACTTCATTTAAAGATCCCACTGCAGTTGCTCTTTACATAATCATTCTGGATTTTTTTTCTCCTTTGACATTAATAATCCTATTAATAAATTTGTGCATTTTCTCTCTGCCTCACTAGAATGTAAGCTTCAGTAAGAAAGGAATTTCTCTGTCTTGTCTCTCCAGGGCTAGCATGACTATTCCTCCTAGAACACATTAGTTAATATTTTTTGAATAAATGAATATATAAATGATTGCTTCTATTAAAACTTGTATGAGTTTTCCCCCACATTTCACAGTAGACATCTTTGTTTAGCTAACTCTTTTTTATGGGTGTCAATTTATGATCCAGAGTTTATAACCTAACCCAATAAATAATTATCTCAAAACTTGCTAACCATGAATTTATTAGTTGTTTTTTGGGGGGGAAACCTGTATTAGATTTTAAAATATCTACATATAAATAGGAGAAGCATAATATATTAGTAATATGCTCTCAAATACAAGGAATAAAATACTCCACTAAAAGTGCCTTATACATTGAGGTTTGTTTTCTTTCCATAACAAGGAGCTAAGAGAAAGCCCATTCCAGGGTTTGATCAGTCAGAACATTTGGATAAATTTTTGTTTTATGGTCACAAAATTGAGGAAGCAACTACAAACCTCATGTCCTCAAAAGGCATCATCCTAATCAGGAAGAAAGAAGGAGAGAAGAGAACTTTCCAGAATTAGGCAACAGAGGGAAATCCTTTCCTGAAGTCCCCAGGAAACATTACCTCAGATCCCATCGGGCAGCTTGTTGTCCCATGACCATCCTTAGAACACACACTGAGAGGAGGAGATATTTTTCTATGTCTGGCTCAATCTTATTTATCCTTTGCAATGAAACAGCCTTTCTGAAGAACAAAGGATCTCTAAAATATTCTGAATAAAATTAGGATTTGGTGGACAATTGGTAATACCTGCTGCATATAATACATTGAATCTCTAGTCTCCCAATTTTTATTTCTCCTTATTTTTGCTTATTTATTAAAGTTTTTTGGATCTAATAATAAAAAGGGCTTAAATTTTAAAAGCATCTGGATATATATTAATCATTCAATCAATCAATTTTTAAGTATTTTTACTGAGCACTTACAATGGGCTCTGCATTTTGATAAATTCTGTTTTCTAGTCTAATGAAGGAAAAGGTATAAAAACACAAAATAAAAGTAAGAAATAATATGTAATATAAAGTTTCTATCTCTTACTCTCAGTTGAGAATTGCTTTCTGTTTTTCCTGAGACTGTGATTAGTGCTATCTTAAATTTTCAAATAATGATTACCTTTGTTGTGAGGTGTTTCTGCCATGGAATGATACCCGGTAGGGGACTGTTTTCACTGTGCCATGTTTATGATTTGGAATTAATAAAAGGAAGAGGAAATCTGGAAGTGACAGAAAGCTTATCTTGCTTCTGGGGCTTCTCCTGAAAAGTTACATGTTCATTTAGAGTAGCAACAGACAACTGTGGGGCTCATGGAGCTGGGACAAATCATGTGGTTGTGATCCAAAAGAATGACAGGTCTTCCTTACCTAGGAACAAGCTTAAAACCCTGTGACCTGGGGTCTTTGGGGCAAATTTACTCAATACTTTGTTTTAATTTTAGTTTATGTTTGTGTGGCATGCAGGCCATCAATGACAGCATTTTCACCTGCCCATGGTTTGTGTGCATCACTGCCCAGTGATACCTGACTGCCTCTATATGTTTTAGTGCTGTTATCAGCAGCCGGTACTCTTCTTATTTGCCTTTTGATATGCTGAACCATTAAGAAATTTGAAATACACTCAGTTCTCCTTAGTTACCTGCAGTGCCATCTATTATTGACCAGCAACATTGGCATCACCTGGGAACTTGCTAGAAATGCAAAACCTCAGCCTCCACCCTAGACCCACTGATTCAGAATCTGCATTTTAATCGAATCCCCAGGTGATTCTTACACACATTTTCACGAGAAGCTGTGATCTAGTAGACTTTGTTCATGGTTATTATTATTGTCGGCGTCATCATCATCATCATTAAATATGCAAAGTGACCAGTCACAGGCAGCATGGTTAACCAAAAACAGACAAGCAGGCCACAGCTCAAACACAGATAATCCTAGTTATCTCACATCTTTCCCAGCTGGCGCTATGTAAGACAATCCAACTGAGAACTTGAAGGAAGGGTCCTTTCATAGAAGGGCAGAGTGAAAAGGAGCCACAAAGGTTCTGAACAAGACTCTGCATCAGACTGATGTACCCAGGAGCTTTGTTTTATAATACACCTATTTCTGAGCCCCACCTTAAATCTCCTGTTTCAGAATCTCCTCTGTGGGGTCTTAGAATGCGGACTTTTCAGTAGTTCCAGGAATTCTTGTGCAGCCATCCTGGCACAGCTCACATACTAGCATTGGGACCAGTAGTTTTGGCCCTGTTTCTTCCATATGATGCTGGGATTTTCACTTCCACACTTGGGACTCCTTGTCATAGACCCCTGATTAAACATTTCTACTGTTAGGGAAATTACTAGAAATATAAATATAACTGGGATGTTTATGTGGCCTCCTTAACTATTACTACCCTGCCAGGTCTAATATTCTTTATTTTTATTTTCTTCTTTGTATCCTCTGTAGACTGATGGAAAAAACCCCAGACTAGATCCTGGTTCCAGCTGTACTATGGTTTGAATTAATTTTAGTCTTGAAATTTATTTCACACCCTGGCCGGTTTGGCTCAGCGGTTGGAGCGTCAGCCTGCGGTCCCAAGAGACCCGGGTTCGGTTCCCGCTAAGGGCACGTACCTCAGTTGCAGTTTGTCCCCAGCCCTGGTTGGGTTGTGCGGGTGGCAACGACTCGATGTGTCCCTTTCATGTCGATGTTTCTCTCTCTCCCTCCCCCTCCCTCCCACTGTATCTGAACAAAATATCCAAAAAAAAAAAAAAATGTCCTCGGGTAAGGATAAAAAAAAGAAAAAAGAAATTTATTTCATAAGGTCTGAACACAAAAAAAGGTGCTGCAGATTGTGGGCAAGCTGTTAAACCTTTTTGGTTTCCTCAACTGTAGAATAACGGTGTTGAACTGAAGTTCTTTTTCCTAAAAATTCACAGTGGGCTTCTAGGAAGACCCATTTTCTCATCTTTCCACAATTTAACTGACTTCTAAGTCCAGCACTGATATTACATAGTACAAATAACCACATCAGCAAGCTGAAATAAATTTTTACTGCCTCTGAAGAGACTCATGTACATTAATATTTACTTGGTAAGGATGACATTTAGAATGTATTTTGATTAATTTTCTTGAAAATAAACAAATTTTTCATACCAGCTGGAGTCTCTTGGAGCTTGCATTTGTTTTGGGATGTAGAAAGGCAAGACATTATTTTTCAGTCTTGTCACTGAGAAATAGTTTTCTCTCAAGGGTTTTCAGCAGAATTTCTGTTTATTTAGAAATTCCAAGTAATTCCCTTAGCATTTGAGAAACATCATTGATCACCATATGGGGCATATTTTAGGAGTCAAAATGGTATTAATTCAATTTTGCATATTTTAAAAACTAATTGGACCCTTTGTTGTAGACCAATGAGACAGGCCAGATTCAGACTCCAAACTGGGTTCAAATTAAGAGAGCTTTATTAGCCGCGCGGCGACTGTCCCATCCTACACAGAGGAGAGAGCAGCCCTGAGCTCAGGGGGCGGGTTGCTTATATAGTTGTCTTAGCCCCTGTTAAGGAATTTGGGCTAAGGGTTTGTGAGCAAGCAAGCAGGTACAGAAGTAGTTATTTGAAGTTAGCTGTTATGCCTGAGGGAGCAAGCAGTTTTGGTGTACACAAAGCAATGGTTATCTATACAATGCAGTGGTTATCTATGAGCAGCTAGTTCTTGCCATTCCCTTAAAATCCAAGGGGTAAGGTCTGCCTAATGGGAAAAAATTTTACTGTAGGTTCACATAGCATGTGTTTGTCCTTTACACCTTTAAGGCGAGAACATATAATTTAAAAAGGAATCTAAAATTATCCAGAAAGTTCATAGACAGAGTCATGTGGATGCCACAGCTTGGCCATACAAATGCCAAGTGCAATCTAGATGAGAGTCTTTGGCTAACATCAGCTCTAAAATGCAAACTAAACAGGAAACCACAACAGAATGAGAAGGAAGGCCAGAGTTGGGCAATCAGTTGCTAATGTACCTCAGCTCAAGGAGACTGGGCTGGAATAACTGCCAGCCACTACCCATTCCCACAGATCCCAGTCTTACTACTCCTGGTGTTCTCTTTCCCCTTTCTTGAATCTCACACAGCTGTAAAATTTCTAATACCTTGTTTTTCAAACCTTTAAAAAATCAAAGTATTTTTAATGTTTTCTAATAGATTTTTTTCTTTTTCTTTTTAAAAAAATGTGTTTTCATTGATTTTTTTTAGAGAGAGAGAGAGAAACTAATTTGTTTGGTTTTCAGTGACTAACAATGTATACAACCAAGGTGCTCTGGAAGGGACTCTAGTTCAACTTTTTGGTCATCTCTTCATTTCCTCCTCAAATCTTTATCATCCATGTAGTTCCACAACAGAATGAGAAGGAAGTGGCACAAATAGTTTATGAACTCCTGCCCTATTATATCAAATGTGGATAATTTGCTTTTTAAATTTGAACCCTCACTCATATCTTTCAGCAGCCTTAGAAAAATTGTAATGTTAATTTTTTTTTTTTTGGTATCATTATCCTAAGGAAAGTATATTCCCACTTTTCAAACCTCAGCTCATAATTCTTTTCTTGGGGGCATTCTTTGCTGGTTCTACAAGGCTGATTTAAATGCTTCCTCCTCTGTCCTCCAGTAGTGCTTTCTAAGAGCTCGCCTGCATCCCCGTGTTAGCTACCTCAATATGGGGAATTGCATAATTAGCCATTCCAGTCCCAACTTCCCATTTCCAAAGAGATGAGATGTGCAATAAGTTTGTTTTAGGTGAGATTTCAGGTAGAAAATGCCCTTTACTAACCCAAAGGGATTTAGTCACTTCCTCTCACCTCCACAGAAGAATAAAGCTTATGTTGGCTGAGACTCATCAGCCACTAAATGGGAAGTTATTTGAAATAGGCAGAGAGCTGCAGCATCATACAGTCAGTGCCAAGTAGAGAAGGAGCTGTAGGGAGAGTGAGCTAAAACTTTCCAAAGGACTTATTTGATAATAACTCAATATTTGAAGATTGTACTTTGGGAAAACTTATTAGCAAAAGTAGAGATTTTTTTGGATTGGTATGAAGGTAACCAAAGGCAGGAAACAGGCATCCCTGTGTAAAGAATGGGTGTGGGGGAGGGTAAATAGAGGCATGTGGCTTATGGATGAGGACCAGAAGTATTGCTTTAACCACACAGATTAGCTTATCTGCCCTGCCCCAAAGAGCTGGGAATGGAAAAAGATTCTTGAACCTACTACACCTCCGTGGGAAATGGAAATAATCATTTAAAAGTGTGTGGTGAAAAAGAAACATCTGTAACAAAAATAAATAAATTAATTAAAAAATATATATATACAAAAAAATAAATAAAAGTGTGTGGTGCCCTGGCTGGTTTGGCTCAGCAGTTAGAGTGTCAGTCTGCGGTCCAGAGAGCCCGGGTTTGGTTCCCGCTAAGGACATGTACCTCGGTTGCAGTTTGTCCCCGGCCCTGGTTGGGTTTTGCGGGTAGCAACCACTCAATGTGTCCCTTTCACGTCCATGTTTTTTTCTCTCTCTCTCTTCCTCTCCCTCCCTCCCACTCTATCTGAACAAAAAACAAAAAAATGTCCTTGGGTGAGGATAAAAAAAAGTGTGTGGTGAACTCTGTACACCCAGAAATTTGACCTGTGAGAGGATGGTGGCTCAAATGAGAAGAGCTGACCAGGGTACTGATGTTCTCCTGACGTGTGTATTGAGATTTATGTTTCCTGTGTATATATATCTACCCCCACTGAAACTCTCAACTGACTTTTCAGCTCCTACTAGATTTCTTCTTCACATTGGAAGCACATTTTGCACTGGATAAATATGTGTTGGAAGAGTGTCATGAACAATTTTTTTTTTCTAGTTTCCATTTAGAGCATGAGGAGGACTTGCTCACATCACAGACCTGAGTCCCTGTGAAATGCGATATTCCACACTTTAGGGCTGGAAATATAGCACTTTTCTATTTGGGTTAGAAGAGACTTTTTCTCAAATCTCTTCACTTTCTCTTAAGTTGAATGACCAGCATTAGCAGTCTCCTGGAGTGGGGAAAAGTAGGCCATCGGTGTACCTTCTTACACGCTGTCTTAGTGAGACTAACTCCTGTCATGCGTGCTCTTCCCCTCTTCCTTCCCCTCTAGTCTGCGCGGTCCCAGACGTCAGGGGTTAGGTTCAGTTGCTAGCTGCCCCTTCACCCTTAGCACATATCTTGGCTCATGAAAGTGTTCCATAAAAGTTTGTTGAACAAATGATTTGTCTGAAACAAATATGGTGAGAGAGTATTTTAAAAATATCAATTGGTATGTTTTTGTTAGTGATATCTCTTTTTATCTCATGCTTCTTCCCTTTCCTAATGTAGCCAAGTGTGATGTGTTGGTTGCCTTCACCTATTTGGGAATGGAGTGACATGCAGAAATAGGGGGGAAGACCTGAGTCACTGTTTTGCATTCTGAGTTTCAAAAATCTATATCTAGAGAAGGAGGAAGGAGATAGACTTCAATGCATAAAAATTGATGGAGAGGAAATTTCTCATGAGAAAGAGCCTTGCTCCCCTTCTTCTCCCATCCCTAAGGTTAGAAAGGATTTTCTGGGATGGAGAGAAGGAAATAAATAAGAGCATGGAAGCCAAAAGTCTATGGGAACAGAGAACAGGGGTCTGAACCTGGATGGATACTATGGGCAAGAGTAGTTCAGGATGCAGACCCCACCTAGCCGGCCTTGAGTAACCTCCAGCCATGGTCTACATAAGGAGACATGTTTTTCTACACTTCTGGTCTATACTTGATGAGGCCCTCTTCAAGAGGAGCTAGATCACCACCTGTTGTCCAGAGGAAATTGCATCCACCTGTGCCACGAAGATCTGCTGCAATGCCATCTGAGTTACAAGCTCAGTGGGAAAGCCAAATCCCTTCCAGTAGGCTGCAAGGTCCTGACTGCTGCACCCATATTACTTCTCAGACTCTGTCTCCTATAGCTTTCCCTTTGCTCCCTGCATTGCAACCATGCTGGCCTCCTGGCTCTTCCTCGAGACCAGGCTTGCTGTCATCTTAAGGCCTTTGCACTGGCTGTTTCAACTGCTTAGAAGGACTAGCCCCACCCCAGAAAGTCCCTTATCTTTGCTTAAGTGTGACCTCCTGAAAGAGGTCTTCATGGACCCTCCTGTTTAAAATTGCAACTCAGCCTAAACCTACCCCTGGCACTCCTGATCTTCCTATCCTGATTTACTTTTTCTTTTTTCCATAGCACTTGCCACATTCTAATGTTCTATATGCTTTACTATTTATTAGGCCTTTTATTTATCGTTTGTCTCCCTCTGCTAGAATATAAGCTCCACACAGGGATCACTGCTTTATTCACAACTGTATCCCAAATATCTGTAACAGTATCTCACATACAGTAAGTCCTCAGTAAATACTTTTAGAATGGATAAATACTGTAAGAGACAACCTTTTAATATCCAAGGTCTTTCTAAACCACTTGAAATAAAGGGTGGGGCCTAGATACTCAGTGTGTGTGTGTGTGTGTGTGTGTGTGTGTGCGCGCGCGCGGGCACGCAAGAGAACCTTCCTCTCCCCTTCTCCCCCATATACTTGGGTGGAACTAAAGAAAGCCAGATTGAGACCTGCCTCCCACTTGCCTCCCTCTCAGGCTGACCCAGTGGTAAAACCAATCTCTACTATACCTAGAATTCTGATTTAATTAACAAAAGCAGTAATAATAGAGTCTATACTATTTTTGTAATTGTATTTGTTAGTTTGGTATTTATAAATAAAATGAATTATTCTTTCAATTCACTATGACGTAACTTCTGAACTGATGTAACTCAGAAATGTCTCTGAACCATGGTACCAGAAGCATTGTTTTCTCTCCTCTCCTCTTTCTCTGCCTTTCCATTGTCTTTTAATAAATGATCAGAGGGAAACCTATTGTCACAGGGCACTCTTCATTTCTAGTTCTTCCTTTGGGGTGGCAATTTTCTGACTTCAATGCAGAATAGGTAGAGAGGCCATTTATGTGAAAAGTACTAATGAAAATGATTCATTATTGAGCATGACAGGCAGTCTGACAAGAAAGGTATTAGAAGACTAATTATGAAGATGAGGAAATGGACATTTTAAGTAAGTCAGGTTCACACATTCAGTAAGAGGCTGAGCTGAAATTTGAACTTTGTTCTACACCATGTAAACCTTCTGTTCTGTCTATGCTGCCCGATGGAGTGGGTGTTAATATTTCTTTAGTACCTTCACCTTTTCCAGGAAATGCCACATCAATGATCTCATTAACTGCTCAAACACATCTGATGACCCATGAGTTGCATGAGGAAGGGCAACTGGAAAATGTTTTCTACGGGGTGACAGCTGAGTAAATGGAATTGCTCTGCTCATCTCAGAGCTGTGGCTCCATTCTTGCGAAAGGCAGTTTGTTGGAGAATTCCTCTGGGCATCAGGCTACTGCTATGATGTATGTCCTGTATTAAAAAATAAAACATATGGTCATACGTTTGCCTCTGATCTAACTACAAAGCCTTTATTACTCACATCTGAAATATATAAGTGACATACAGGTGTGCACATCTCTCTGGGACTAGACATCTGTATCACCTTGGACACAAGCTTATGTTTGTGTTTGCTGTTAAGTAGTCTTCCTCATTAAAGAGGATCACACCTTGAAAACCTCAAATTCACAAATTAGGCCCCACATTGCACTTGTTATTATTTTTGGGTTATAAATCTTTTTGAGAGTCTAACTAACCTTATACTTTCACCCCAGGAAATATGTACCTATAAACATACAAATCTTCCTACATTTAGAAAGTGTTTTTGGACCCTAGTTATGAATCCTGCTCTAAGAGGATCAAAGGCTGGAAGCCCTTGAGCTTGAAAGAAGCATTTCATTCTCTCTTCTCTCACTATCCCATCTCCACCCAAAATATCTTGAAAAAAAGTGGGAGGGGTCTGCTTGGTAGAATCTGGCTCTAACTATTATTCTCTAACTTAAAGTTAATGATTCTGAGTACTTATTTCCTGGAGAAGTCAGTTGAGTTTAAAAAGCAATTGGTGTTCTCAAATGCTATTATGCATCTGGGGCTGAGACTGCATTCTCCCAGAGGTCCATCCACCACATGCAGCTGGTACCATGCAGCCCATCTCAGTGGCCAAGAAGTGCTCAGAGATGCCAGGTCTCATTGCTCTGGAGCAGTTGGCTGCATGCATTCCCCAAGGCAGCGAGTGCTTACCTGTTGAAAATTCTAGCATACATATGGCACAAGGTGAATTAAACTTCAATGGTGTCAAGCTTTTAAAAAGAGAGTCTCATCTTTCTGGAATTGTGAAATTTTTGTGTGATTGTCAGAGATTCCTTAGAACCTAGAGGGTATGTTTTTATTTTTTACAAAATAAATTGGTTTAACATTGATTTTATTTTGAAAATTTGTGAGATTTTCAAAACATCTACTTAGGTAATTGGAAAAAACTGGGATATCATAAAACATATTTCCTTGTTTATTTATTTAATTTATTTGAGGGCCAATACGAGCTCTGTTATATGTGGAAAAATAACTGAGGCACCACACCACTATGGAGAACCCCAGTTAAGTTATTGCATTTTGACCCATCTGGTGAATGTTTCAATCAATTAGATATTTGCATTAAGTTTGTAAACAGAGCTTTCAGTGCCCAGGGACCATAGGAATCAGTGCTTGTTCAACACTGTAACTGAATGGATTGTTGCTTTCTCTTCGGTGAAGGAGTGTCAAGATCACACACTAACTCACCTGGAAATGTGTTTTTTTTTTTTTTTAATAACTTTCTTCAGTCATCGTCTAAAATGTTCTTTCTGGAGTTTTGAACAATGTGACTGATACCGTTAGTTTCTGACTCAATGCATGTTAGAATAAATTTAAGATTTGTAAAGCATTATTGCTTCAAGAACTCTGATTTTTTCTACGGTGTTCATCAGACTCTTGATCTGCCCTGTGCTTATTGAACTTCCCTGAATGATTCTTTAGCATCTGAAAACAATAAAAAAGGATTCTGAATGACCACATTCTCAACAAGGACCAGAAATTTTATGTTTTATAAAGCATTTGCTTCAGTAGACTTTAAATTCATCAGGCACACGTTCGAGTTGTGATATTAATTTCCAGTTTATGCCCACTAAAAAATTAATGGAAAATTTAGATAGGGTAACTCTGTTATATAATCCAGGATGGATTTCTTCTGTTGTATAGTCCAGACTTTACTGACCTTCTTTTACTCCCCATCATTATTGTCACAGGCAGGATTATTTCTTTCATGTTCCACATTCTTTCTACTATTGACCAAAATTTTCTAAAAATGTTTAAAGTTTATGTAAATAATAATTTAAATGAATTGTATTGTTATGAAGAACTATTTTCTATATTCTGTGCAAAATATCTGTCACTAATTCTTTTCTCTTTTTTTATTAAATCCTCACCCGAGGATTTTTTTCCATTTATCTTCAGATAGAGTGGGAGGAAGAGTGAGAGTGAGAGAGAGAGAGAGAGAGAGAGAGAGAGAGAGAGAAACATTGATATGAGAGACACATCAATTGGCAGCTGCCAGTAAGACCCCGACCCAGGTCAGGGACCCAACCATAACTGAGGTATGTTCCCTTGACCAGAATTGAACCCAACACTTTGATCTGCGAGCCAGCGCTCTAGCCACTGCACCAAACTGGCCAGGGCAAGTAATTCTTTCTTAATGTGGGATTGGCACCTCTTTCTGGCTGCAAGGCCCTGCGCCAGCCTGTCCGTCTCAGCTGGTTCCTGGTGCAGCCTCTCCATCCTCTGTCCACCTGTGGGAATGGAGAGGAAGCAGTGAGAAAAAGACTGGGTTTTATTACTTCCCAAGGTAGCTCTTACTGTTGATGAAAAGCTTTACTTACTAGAAACCCTAGTCTTGTACGAATCTCAGATCTATCTTTCGGAACTTTCATTAGCCCCTGTTTTGATCTGTGAATTATAAACATTGTCTGACCCCCTCAGAGCTCTATAGCCTATGGATATAAATAATGACTGTGAAAAATAAAAAATATTCCATGAAACATGAAAAAATAATGACTGGGGAAAAAACATTTACTTAGCAATCATTGTGACAATAACATGCTTATTGTTTAACATTTAAAAATATAGACATATAAATGAAAAACTAAATTAATCTATTATTTTACCAGCACAAAATATTCATTTTTAATTGGTATACTTTTCTATTTCTATGTGTATTTCCCAACAGTTTGCATTGTATGTATAGTTTAAATTATGTTTTATAAATATGAAATAAATTGACAAATTCAACCTCTTTAGTGAAAAAATCAGATGACACACCTATTTCACACCTTCCTGATGTTAGTTATTACTACCTACATGGGGATGTTAAAATTTCATGATCATGCCCAATGGCTTATTCTTCCTGTAAAGCACATGGTGGGGAATTTGTAAAATGCTTTTGCTATAGAGCGCTGCTGAATGTTAGTCTGTTTCACAGTAAAACCCTGTGCTATGCTTTCCCTTAAGCAGGTATGGGATTCTTGATATTCATTCTTCATGCCTGGATGGAGAGGAAAATAGTGAGAAGTTATTATTCCTAAACACAGCACAGAAAATTACCATTTATTTCTTTTTCTCTCTCACCTATCTCTGACAAATCCTAGGACCCCTTTCCCTGACCAGTGCATGACTAGGCAGATTCTGGATTAATTCTAGTTGGAATATTTTGCAGGTAGCCATGGAGTAGACATTGAGTGACTGTGATATCTTGACTAGCATCTTCCTTACCAGTGTGGGTGAGGTCAGGGGTTATTATCTCCTCTCCATACTCATTTACAAAAGTTTTAATCAGCATGAGACCCTCAAATCTTGAGCTTGACCCCAAATGAATTTTTCTGGGATTCCTATGAAAGCTTTAGGTCTGTCCTAATTGTGTATAGCCAGAGGAGAGTTGAGTGTATAGGTTGTCAGGGAATGAAGTTAGCTGAATTTCAGATCAACTTTCAATGTAATTGAAGACACAGTTTTATAGTTAGAGGTCTTGAACATCCAGGAGTTGGTTAACTTTAGTTCTTCAGAAGATGCTAGGGAAAAACTCTCACAGTAGATTTGCAACCATCCAGAGCAAGTGTAATTGGCATTGCTCAGAATATGCTTAGAGCACAGTATTCAGTTTTGATTTTAACACTTGTAAAATGGTGTGGAACAGGTCCAGAGAAGAGAACAACATTTTCTGGCATTTTAAATTGTTACTTGTGCTATTTCAGTTTTTTTAAAAATCCCTCCAAAAGCAACTAACCAAAAAAGAATGTGAATTTTGGGTCTCACAGATTGCAGTTTGAATATAGACAATGTTTCCTTTAGCTATGTGCTCTTGGGAATTCAAAAATGCTAATATTAAATATACTAAAATATTTACAGTTAACATGTATGGTGTCATAAAATATAACAATAAAATGAACATTTTTAATTGTTTTGCCACAGGAGGGTGTGTTTCAGAATATATACTATCAGAATAAAAGTTGGGCTATTAAAAAATTTCTGAGTTTCTTTTTTTTGAATTTAGAAAATAAGATTAATGATCCTTGATTAATAAGATTACTGTGAAGATTAGATGAGTGAGACCATGTGAAAACAGCAAGTAGAACATCCACTTAGGAGTTGTCTTACCCACCGCTCACATTCTCATGGTCCATTCACTCCTCAAGCTTGCACACCCTGACCTCACACCCAGCCCATCTCTGGATCCAAAACTCATTATGAGCAGTCATGGAGCCTCTCATGACCAGCACTGACTTCAGGCCAGCCTTTGTGTCTTTTCTCCACTCCCTCCTTGAAGACCTATCCGCCGTTGTTTGTGCAATGCTACTAGCTCTTAGTTTTTCTCCTACTGTTCTGACTTGTCCAGCTCATTGTCCTTCTCCAGCTTTTCTTTCTTTGCTCACGCCTTAAATGCCAGGGTCTCCCCAAGCATATCTCCTTAGTCTCTTCTCTTTTCTGTTTGATTTTTTCACTCATTTAAATGACTACCTTAAGCTGGTAATGCAAATCTCTGTTACCAGCCACATACTTATTTTGAGCTTCAAATTCATCAACCAACTTCCTACTCATCATTTCCACTTAAATATCTACAACATCTCCAAAACAAAAGTTGTTATCCTGTATCTACTCTATATATTGATTTGGTGCATGCAATGTGTGGGTCTTGCTATTTCTCCAGCCTCATGTCCAGTCCATTCCACAACTAGCACCTTGCCTTACAGTTTAGGGGCACCATGGAGTCCTCCAAATCCATCATGCTCTCATAGGTCTCTGTGCACAGAGAGAAGGGACAAGAGACCATGTGGTCTTGCACAAATAGAGAAAATTGTTTGGGGTCCTGATTTTCCAGATCCTGATTCCAGTTCTCATGAGACCCAGCTGTTTTGCCTACTCGAGTTCTATGACATAAATACCTCTTTTATTCTTCCAACAAATTTTTATTTAAGATTGGGTTAGTTTGGATGGATTTATTTGAACCAAATGGAGAGAGGAGTTGGAAATGTTGTGGTTCCAATGAGCTAATCTGCTCTCTTAGTAAATGAAAACAAACAGTCTATGCAGAGTGGCATGGATGCAGATTGTTTTCCTTTAGGGCAATTTATTTTCTAATTATAACTTATTACTATTTCATTTTCCTCCTAACATGAGCCTCAACATAGTATTTGCATTCACTCTAAAGTATTTAGGAATGAAGAGTTCCTGGGAGATAGGAGTATACTACTGTATTTATTTCACTTAAACATCCTTATGAGGTAGACTCTGCTCCTCCCAAGTGTCTCTTTTCAAGGGCCAGTTACCAAGTCTTTCCTCTCTCTTGATATTTCCCGATCCTTTACACTTTCCTGTGTGCTCTCCCCTCTTTCTGGGTCTCTCAACCTCTTGCCTTTTTCTTATGCACAGAACTCGCACCCTTTCCAAGGTATTGAAAGAGGTGTTGGTACTAACCAATAGGACTTTGTTTCCTGGTGATTTTCCTCTACTTCCTCCATCATTTGTAGTGGCTTGGGCTTTGGCACACTTCCCTCAGGGTGGAACTGGTACAGCAAGCATACAAGAGAGAAAGGAAAACAGATTTTTGAGTTTCTTTTTTCCATTTTTTGTTCAGATAGAGTGGGAGGGAGAGAGAGGAAGAGAGAGAGAGAGAAACATCAATGTGAAAGGGACACATTAAGTGGCTGCCACCTGCACGACTAACCAGGGCCAGGGCCAGGGCAAAACTGCAACTGAGGTACGTGCCCTTAGAGGGAATCAAACCTGGGTCTCTCTGGACTGCAGGCTGACGCTCTAACTGCTGAGCCAAACCGGCCAGGGCAATATTTGAGTTTCTAAGTAGCCTTTTGAACAACTCATCCCACAAATAGAAGGAAATATTTTTAAGCTGCAAAAGTCAAAGTTTATGTTATAAACAATGTATTTGGGAAGAATGTATGATGACTTCAGAGTCAGATTCCTGCTCTAACTTTGTTCAAGAGTAATGGGCTGAATGAGAGGGGAGAGATAAAGAGGAGATGAAGAAGACTGGACTGTTAGTGAGTCCCTGGAGCCTCCCTCTCCTCCTCCAGGCCTTGGACAATTCTATGTAAATTTGGTGATCTGAGGTCAGAGAATTGATGTCTAGATGTGGCTCTGGAAAAAAAAAAAAAAAAGACTCTAGCAATCTCTCAAGGTATTAGCAGAATGGGGTGCTGCCTGAAGTGTCTAGACACAGAGGGCCGGATGCTGTCCCCCATTGGCCATAACTCCCAAGTGGCTGGAAAGCGAGTAAAAGGACATACAGTGCATGATCAAGGCTTGGAAGAACTAAAGGGACTTTGCAGTCTAGGTGAGAGGGCTTGGATGGTGAGGGATGAAGACCAGACTATGATTATCAGTGTGAACAGGAGATGATGACTGAAAACTTAGGTAATTCTCCTGTGCCAGGAGATGATACAAGGCACTTTGGGTGAAGGAACAGAGGAAAATAAGGGACTGAGTAGGGAAATGCTGGGCTCCCTCTCGAACAACTGGTATAAGATGCTTTCTTGTTGCTAGTTTTCCTTTAAGCCCAAACCATCACCAAAATTGGGTTGAAAGTTTCAGGTGGAGAAGAGATTGCATTTGGGAGGGTTTTTTTGTGTGTGTTGTTTTAAATAACAACATTGTTTAGAGGGAACTCGGCAGTAAGTGACCTGTAGGAGAAGTAAGACAAACAGCGTGGTGCTAACTGCCTGACAGACGGAAAGGGACAGGAGAAATTATGATCAGTGTTAGGGAAGGTGTGTGCATTATCTGAGGATTCCCACGAATACCTGGAGAAAGAGAATTCTTCATATACTGATTTGGTGAATTAAACTTCAAAACTGCCTGAGTGGTTCAAAGTCATTACCATGTGCATATTAAAGGAAAGTTGACCTCCTGTTAACATTTAAAATGAGGCAATAAAATTAGTTTTTTTCTAAGTCTTTTTAAAACTTCATACATTTTTAAAACTGTATGATTTTACAAATACATTTTTAGTACAGTCCTATCACTTTTATTTTTTTTGATCTGGAGATAAACAATTGTGACCAATCAGGGTCTTATGTGGTTGTTACTTAATTCCCGTGTCCTACTCCCAGAGATTCTGATTCAATTGGTATGGAACACTGTTTCAAAAGGTGATTATAAAGCATGAATTAAAGGCTCTGAATCACTGCAATGATGACTTTAGCTCATTTTACATGTAGTATCCTTTATAACATCCATGTCTCTTTAAATGGGACAGAACCTATTGAACAAGATTCCAAAATTATCAATAATCAAAGGAAGAGAAAGGAGGATTTAAGAGAAAGCTAAGATTAGTCTTGTCTCTCAGTCTTTCTAAGTCTGATCGTTCAGCTTGTGAATGACCCCAAGCTCTTTCTTTTCTTTTTTTTTTATCCTCACCCGAGGACATTTTTCCATTTTTTGTTCAGATAGAGTGGGGGGTTGGGGGGAGAGGGAGAGAGAGAGAGAAACATCGACGTGAAAGGGACACATCAAGTGGCTGCCACCCGCATGACCAACCAGGGCCAGGGACAAACTGCAACCCAGGTACGCGCCCTTAGCGGGAACCGAACCCGGGTCTCGCTCTAACCGCTGAGCCAAACCGGTCAGGGCCCAAGCTCTTTCTTTCTTGTTTCTTTCCTTTTGATGGTCTACCTCCAGGACATTTCATTGTCTTCAGCTCCTTTAAAAGAAGATGGATGAAGAGTCTATTTTGCTGCTCGATTGACTTAAAAGTTTGGGGGCGGGGGTGAACAACATTGGAAACTACTGACTTACTTGAGATTGGGGACAGGGTACATATTGTATTAATCTGTACTATAAACAAACATGGGGGATATGAAAACTATGTTAGATTTCTGATCTTCTACATTTTCCAACTTAATTTAGAATTGGAGAAATAAAGTGGAAATTCTTCACCTTTTTAGAGTTAAAAACATCCAGTAGATATTTGTGTAATATTATCACCTATCTCACCAACCCTGGTCTCAAAGATACTGCACAGCACAGATTTAAGTTAAATGATTTAAGGGGAACTCTCCTTGAGAGGTCACTGAAAATTGTTGGCACCGTGGCTGAGGTTTTGGCTATTGTTCAAGTCTGGTACCATCTTTCTCATATTTTTCTTTTATTGTACAGCTTTTTTCTTACTTGAGTAGAAACAGTTCTGATTTGTTTGAGTATTCTCATTGTGGGGAGGAGGATTCTAGAGTGAAAGGCACTTTTATTATTTTTTGTGGCAATTAACTGTCTACTAGGCTCAAGTCTTTGTTCTGGAGAAAATTAGAAATTATCTACATTCCCTTAGAAATAAATAATAATGTAACAATGTTCCTGAACACTTACTCTTTAATCCTTATTTAATCCTTATTTCAGGTAGCTCAAATGTTGCTGTGCAAACCAGCAGAACTCTTTCATGGCTTTACAGATGTAACCTTGAAAGTGTAACCTTTGGATCAAAGTAAATGTCATTGCACATTAATTTTATGAGTATCCAATTGTATAAGCCAATTTTGAAAAAAATCAGGCTGCAATGCAGAAAAATGGTAAGAGGTTATAAAGCATCAGCTTGCAATGAGAGTAATATAGTCATTTTCTTCGAACCACTTATATTACTTTAAGCCATAGATATATTTTTATTAGCTTTTTACCTGGAGAAACTAGAATTAAATTCCCAACATTGTTATCATTAAGATTTATTTGTTTGATCTAATTTTAGCTTATAGAGGTTGGTATTATTACAAATGAAAACAAAATCTGAAGATAGTTTGTGTTTTTTCTATTCTTTGAGTTTTACTCTTTAGTCATAAGAAAATGTAATATTATGGGCTACCAATAGTGAGGGCAGGAAGCAGGCACAGTGTAAGTCTTTTAGAAAGCAATGTATATTGTTATTTTTAAATTGTTCATACAATTTGATACAGTGATTTCACATTTATGAGTTTATATTTAATAAATCACTATAAGTTAAAAACTTTGAAATGGATGTGCAGTGATATTTATCACAATGTTATTTACAACATAAAAAAAGTTAGAAGCTGATGTACAAAGTAAAACCAGAGGCATGGAGCATTGGAACAGACTGAGGGATGTCAGAGGAAAGGGGGGGAGGAAATGGATAAAAGAAGGTGAAGATTAGCCAAAGAACATATACGTATAGCCCATGGACACAGACAACAGTGTGATGAAAGCCGGGAGAAGGGGGCGGGGGGAGACTGGGAGGAAATGGGCAAAGAAGAGGGGAAATGAGGGACATCTGTAATAGTGTCAACAACAAAAATACATTTTTAAAAAATAATAAAATTCAAAAAGAAAGAAGCAATCTCAATGTTCATCTATAGGGGAAAGGCTAAGTGATTATAGGACACCCATTTGATGAACTATTACACCACCATTTAAAAGAAAATATAGAAATGTAGGAGAATATTTATGATAGTAAATAAAAAGATCAGAGTAAAAAAAATCATATAAAATGTACAAGCACAGCTCAGTTAAAAAAAAATAAACCCAAAATCTATGCATAAATCCCTATAAAAAACTATTATGTTGATTATGTCTGGATAGTGGCATCAGGAATCTTAAAGTATTTTCCCTATTTAACATATTTTTAAAATTTTCTAGGAAAAGATACATTTAAAACATTAAATGTAATAAGTAAAATGATGGAGTAACTGGCTTATCGGCTCTGGGCTTAACAGCTGCATAGGAATTGGGAAAGAAGGGAGCTATCCTTTCCTCGGTGGGTAAAGGGATGTCAGAAGACATCATCAGGATGAATGGATAGGGTGTTTTGCAAATAATAAAACTTTCACACATTTATTGGTTTCCGAGTCTTTTAAAGTCATTGGATTGTTCAACTGTGAATTTAAAATTTGTTTTAACCAGAGAGACATTTTGTTTAGAAGAAATGTCATATAGGAGCAGAACAGTCAGAAGCAGAGCTGCTTTGATGGCAGTGGGAGCTCTGCTTACCCCACGTCCTCCCAGCTCTCTTGCTGCCCAGAGAGAGGAGGCTGGGGAATGCCTACACTGATCACAGGATTTTGAGGAAACTATAATAAATATTATTTTTTGAGTGACTTTTAAGTATAAACTCTTTATACTTGCTCTCTCTATTACTCACAATAATGCTGTGGGTTAGGTATTAGGTCTGTTTTGCAGGTGGGAGACCTAAGACTTATAGACATGACATGAGTTGCTGCAGGTCACACATCTCAATGCCTAGACTTCGAGCCAGTTCCTGTGTGATTCCAAAACCTATGCTTTTACCACTGTGTCATGTTGCCATTCGTGGGTTTATAGAACAAAACAGAAACTATTCTACCACAATACAATGTCCTCAGAAATGGCAGAAAGTGGAAGGAACTTGACAGCTGACTAGATGTGCCCGATTTTCTTCCTTGCTTATCTTTCTCTTGCAATTTTCAGGAAATGAGTAAATGTGAACATCTAGCCATGATGAAGACTGGGTATATGACTGAAAATCTGCCAGGCCTCAATATGTGTTTCTGCCTCAGTGAAGCAGATCTAGGATAGAGTAATAGATGACAGGAAGATGGCAAGGTGTTTTTGGTATTGTTGCCTGAAAGATAGCGTGTCTTTGTAGACTGGGAAGGAAGTTACCCCTTCCTGTAGATGAACTGCTTTTTGAGGTAGCCAGGGTCATTCATGCTTTTTTCCCCCTCCCTGCTTTTCCTCTGCCTTTTCTACATTTCTCTGGAGAACTTAGCCTAATAATGCATATAGTCAATGGGTAAGCAGAAAGCACTACAGTTGGGATGAAAGCCCAGTACCAGGCAAAGATGATGGTCCAAAGTATTCTGGGGATGCTTGTTTGTCCTGCACTGCTTGTGCAAGAAGACAATTAAAGGCTGCTTCTGGGGTTCTGCCAACAAGTGGATGACAGTGGGCGCCAATGAGAAGCTCCCTTCTGTTTGCTGGCCAACAGCGGCCCTTGCCCCCATCTCCTTCTCTCATCTCCCCAAATAACCCAGCAGTAGTTAAAACAGTAGCACTTATATTTTAAATCACTTGAAGATGAACAAAAAATAACCCCAAAGAAATTGTAGTTCATATGACAAAATACATAAAAACATAGTAAAAAAACATAAAAGTCAGAACACATAAAATAAGCTCATATAATTAATATCCGAATGTTAATTTTGATAATATTGATATTAATGAGTTAAACCCCCATAAAAATATAAAGAATCTCAGATTAGGTCAAAACACAAAATCAAACTATACTCTAGAAACTGAAAAGAAAAGTGTTCAGTAAGATCAAGGACTGCCAAGAGGACCCTATTTGCTGGGTTCTTAGAAGACTTCAAACATGTGGATTAAGAAACTCCTAAATGTGCTGTTTCCCTGTATCCCAGTTTTCACTTCAGCTTTATGTGAACAAATCTCTTCGTACCGATTTATGAATTTGCAGTGTGAAATATCAACCAAGTAATCTGTCTGGATTGTCAAATAGATCTAACCCACACCTTTTCTCCCTTTCAAAGCTAATGTTTCCTTAGGGGCGACTATAGCCAGACTTCATGTATATTTACTCTTTGATCTTCAAATAACTCCATGAAGTAGATATGATGAGTTTCTCAATTTTATAGATGGGAAATGTTTGTATGAGTTACCTGAAGTCATACAGTGAGCAGGTGGAGAGGCAGGTAGCATAGCGATGATGGAATCAGAGCAGAGGTTAGTTAAATGGTCCCAGTGTTTCATGGCACCAAGCTCTTGAAGCCTGGTGTTGTCCCTCTCTAAAGTAGACATCCTCTAAAGTAGTTGGTCTGACTAGGCCCTGCTCCATGGAAAAAGAATGGATGCGATCTTCAATACGATCTCCCTTTCCCCCAGTTCACTTCTGGCTGACGTGTTCCGTGGATAAGTTAGTACCTTCACTCAGGTTTAAGGCACATCATTCAGGCCTGGGTGCATTCCTTCTTCGTAAGGTGACTTTACTGTTTCTGCTCTGCCTGTAGGTATTGATTTATGGTTTAACTCTCATAGGACGATCTTATTTCTCTCATTTCAGTCTGCCAATGGAAAGGCCTACATTGACTTGGATGGAGGTCTCTCAAAATATATCCGAGGGTTCTGTCCTTGACCAAGCAGTGGTGGAGTTTTTAATTTTATTAATGACTTGAAGGAGAATGTAAAGAGAATATTAATCAGGTTTGCATATTACATAATTTGGAAGCACAAGGTAATATAGTGGCTAATAAAACTGGAATAAAAATATCTTAGTAGCCTGGGACAATGGGACATATTTATTTACTTAAGCACTTATTTAAAAAAATTTATCAGGTGGCTATTATATGCCATGAAATAAGGGAGGATTCATTAATAAGACAGGCACATAACTCCATAGGGATCCTGACCTTATGGAGTTATGGGTATTTCAAGACAAAATTTAATAAGAATAAATATAAAACATTTTATTTAGATCTAGGAAAAAACAAAGTGAAAGAAACCCATGCCTCACTCACCTCCAATAGCACAAAAGCAAAATGATGGATCTGTCATGTAAAATTACCTGGAAAAAGATTTTGGGGTGACATTAAGCTTTATATGAATCAATAGTGAGAGATGGTATAAAAAAGTTGATATACTCTAGTTATATTAATAAAAATATAATGTCTCAAAAAAAGGAGGTTTTATTGTCATCACAGCCCATTACAACTAGATCACTCCTGAAGCATTGTTTTAACTTCCCTGTAGCACAATTTAACATTCACAAGTGTAATGAGGCCCTGAAGACAGTAATAAAAGTGGTGAAGAAAGCTTTAGAGCATACTACAAGAGGAATGGTGGAAAGAAACTGGGGTGTTCATCCTGGAGAAGAGAAGTTCACAGGCTACACAAGAGTGATTTTCAAATGTGTGAAAGGCTGGAAGAGAAAGTGAATTTGCTCTGAATGACTAGTTCTCTGTGGAAGGATTAGGTTATTGGGCAGCCAAGGACCAATGTCTATACCTGAGCAATTGAAGAAGGTAAAGGCCAATGGGTGACTAAATTTGTTCTCCTTTCAGACTTGTACAGGAAAAAAGAAATAGAAGCCTCAAGAAATCATGTTTTACTGGCATGTTTTGAAGGAGACTATCCAAGAAAATAGGTTGACATAAGTGTTCCATCTTACAACCAGAATGACAAATTGCAAACCATCTAGTTTGGGCTTTCTGTGGAGCATCTGGGTTCCCGCTCCATAATCCACTATACAATATTCAGATTTTCATTTTGGTTGGCTCACTTGAGCACTGTATACTTCTCTTTGGTGTAATGACAAGTCAGTCTTCTTGACAATTCCCTTCACTCAGTTTGGCATAAAAACTGGACATTAGGCTCTTTAATTTTGGCTTTCATAAATGAGATGCACAATGAGGAAGGATGGCTTGAGAGAACATTTTATGCTTTCAACCTAGAATTAAATGCCAATTAGGGTGATCTCAGAGGAACCGCAGTGCTAACTATGGCAGTAAAATGATCCTACAGGAATGGAGTAATTGATTGCTCAACATTTGGCTCTATATGCTCGGCATTCTCTACCATATCAGATGGTAATCTAGTAAAAATAAACATTATGAGTGACAGATAAAAACATTCTCCCCTTTTTTATTTTCTGTAAAATATATTTTTTAAGGCCAGGATGTAGCTGGGAGAGACTACCTCTTACATAAAATAAATTCAAATATCTGAAAAGACAAATTAGTTCATGCCCATCTTCCACAGGACCCCAGATGTGCAAAGCCTTAGATATATTGGGCTTTACAAAAATGCTTTCTTTAGATGTCACACAGTTCTTCAAATAGGCAATGTTTAAGAACTAAGAACTTCAACTTAATTATTTAGAGTATGTTGGCCAACACAACATTTATGGGCTTACTATTATTTTCATTTCTAATAATAATAAATAATATTTCTAGATGCAGTTACATTTTAGAAATGTGATCTGGCCAGGAGTTTTCCTGAATTTGGCAATACTGAACCATAATATTATTGTAATAATAGCAATAACAATTGCTAATGCTATTCAGGGCTAGATAACGATGACATACGTATGTGGTGCATCTCACTTTCCAAAATTTTTTATTTCATCTGATTCTATAAGGATTACCCCTTGAGATTTGTTTTTTATTTTACTCAAGAGAAAACTAAGATTCAGAAAGGTTGTACAACATGTTTAGGGTGTGCTGGGAAACCTGTACAGGTGGAATTTAATTCAGAACTCCAAAATAAATTCCAGTTGACAAGCCACAAGAGAACACATCTCAGAGGAGTTCCAATTGCTGAGGCACCTGAGAGGAACATTATTAATATATGCTGTCACTGGGAAAAATGCCACTCAAAGGGAGCAAGGATATAGACTCTACACCACAGAGAATAGAACGTGCTAACCATGGTGGCGTTGAAAGAATTGGAAGAATATGTTTCATCACTAACAATGGGAAGGAAGGCTACATTCTTTTGTTGAGAATCTCATAAACTGTACTTTTAGGGAGAGCCTGGGATTACCGATCTTAAAACTGAAAAGTGCTAGGATAAGAACTCAGTTTTTTGTTAAACTCTGTGAGACTGGCCCAAAAAATATAGGAGAAGGAGTATTTTTGATTACTGAGTTTGGAAGGGAAAACTGGATGAGTGTAATACAGACCTTTCTCGGTTCTCCATCTTGGGAGCCAGCCTCCTCGTAAAGCCTGTGTCCTGATCTGCTCCTCTAGACTGCAAGTTTTACAGATGTGGGCACCATGCATGGAGATTTACAGATGCAGCTACCGTGCATGGGATTTTATGGATGCAGGCACCATGCATGGAGACTACCAGTGACAGCTATGAAATCCTGCCTAATTCTGAGACTTGCCACATATGGAAGCCACATTCTCCAATCTCACCTATACCAATAATAAAAGAAATATCTTACCCCTCTTCCCATCTGACTTACACTTTCATTTTATATCACAGTTGGTGAAAAATGTAGGGAGGTGATATTTACTGGGCTCCCTCAAATTCTTACACTTAAGTTAGATGAGGGATGGGTCTTCAAGCTTTGCTCTCTTTTATCGCTATAGGGTTCTCAACCATAGTTAGCAATGATTTTATGAAGTGCTATATTTTAGTGTTGAAGAGAATGGACTCTGGAGCCAGAGTGCATATTTCTAATGATCTGAAATGGGAATAATATTTGAGCCTGCCTCATAAGGTTGGTATGTGTAGCTTAATGCCTGTAAAGCACTTAGAACAACACCTGGAACATAGTAAGCACCCAACAAATGTTAAAAGTGATTTGATAAATCTATACCAGTGACAGGCAATATTCTGGGTGGAAATAATGGGTTGTGACAAAGGCAGATTTTATTCTTTTTTTTTTTTTTTTTTTAAAGAGTGAGGAAGGGAGAGAGAGATAGAAACATCAATGTAAGAGAGAAACATAGATCGGCCACCTTCTGCACACTGGGGATTGAGCCCACAACCTGGGCATGTGCCCTTACTAGGAATCAAACTGGGACGTCTCAGTCCATGGGACAACATTCAATCCACTGAGCCACACTGGCCAGGTAACATTTTTTTATTCTTGAAGAAACATCCCAAATGAACAATATTAGAACTGTTGGATACAATAGGCAGCTTGTTATTTAATGCTGTGGGTAAGGCAAATTATGTTGCAAATCAATCTTTGTTATTCACATATTTCATGTTCTTCTCTTCAAATTGTTTTTTGCTTCTAAACCAAGTATTTCTTATTTTCCAATACTAACTTTATATATGCACAAATGCTCGCAGCTTACTTTTCAAAATACTCCTCACCACACCTCACATGTACTAGAAGGGAAATCTACATTTGTCAGTGGGTAAAGCTTTTTATAGAGCTGCAAGGGTAAAATGACAAAATCGGGAGCTGTCCATATGCTGTTAAAGGAGATTTAGAGATCTTTATTGATGGAAATTCAAGATTTTGTGAAAAAATGTTTATTCTTGTTATTCAGGTACAATATAATAATGGAATGAAAAACTACATAATGTAGCAGAATTCAGGAGGACACTTTTTTCCTTTATAAAATATATGACAGAGAGGACACAAATGCCCTTGTCAGTTGTTTGAAATGATCTAACATGAGAGGAACTAAATGGTTAAATATGCTTCTTACGGGGACAAAGGACTTCAGTGGTGAAATATGAGATGACAAAAGGAGACTAGCCAGGCCCTCTGACTCCAAAGACAGAAAAAAGTTGTGTTCTTTTTTTTTTTTAAATGTTTTTATTGATTTGTTTTAGACAGAGAGGAAGGAAGAGAGCGATAGAAACATCGATGTGAGAGAGAAACATCAATTGGCTGCCTTTTGCACACCTCCTACTGGGGAATGAGCCCACAACCCAAGCATGTGCCCTGACCAGGAATCAAACCAGAACCTCTCCGTCCATGGGAAGAAGATCAGCCCACTGAACCACACTGACCCGGCAAAGAAATTGTGTTCTTTAAGAAGTCAGGCTTCAGGTCACAGGTCTCAAGAGTGGTTAGTGAGTACAGTTGATATAGAAATTGAAAGGTTGCTATGGGTCTGGGCGGTGTGGCTTAATGGTTGAGCATCATTCCATGTACTGAGAGGTTACTGGTTCAATCCCCAGTCAGGACACATGCCCAGGTTGTGGGTATAATCCCCAGTGGGGGGCATGCAAGAAGTAGCCAATCGATGTTCTCTCTCATCAATGTTTCTATCTCTCTCTCCCTCTCCCTTCTTCTCTCTCTAAAGTCAATAAAGGAAAAAAAAAAAAAAAAGGTCACTATGGGTCCTGGCCTGTGTGGATGGGACATTGTCCCATGCACTGAAAGGTCATGGATTTGATTCTCTGCCCCAGGTGGGACCATGTAGGAGGCAACCATCAATATGTCTCTCTCACAGAGATGTTTCTCTCTCTCCCCCTCTCCCTTCCTCCCTTCCACTCTCTGAAAATTGATAGATATAATATCCTCAGGTGAGGATTAACAACAACAACAAAAGTCACTATGGAGACCATGAACTCTTCACTATTTCCTGACTCACAAAACAAATGGAAAGATGGAAAAGCATGTTAATGAGCCAAACAGTGAAGCCAATTTTTATGCCTTATCCTTGACCTTGTCTAACTCTTTGAAATTTTTCACTTACAGCAGAAACCATTTTACAGTCTAGAAAAACGTACAGGCAGCTCAAACAATCAACTTATGCATCACTTGTACTTAATCATGAGCTTGAAAACAGTAGCAGGAAGATAGTACCTAAGGATTTATTCATTTTTCTTTTATCTGTTCTTCTTAGTCCAGTTTAAAAATTTCTTGCTATATATTCTATGTATAATAAAATCTATGTGAGTAGCATAAATTAAGACTATGAAAAAGTCACCACTGATATTGAGCATCTTTTCATGTAATTATCGGTCATTCGTGTACTTTCATTTGTAAAATATCTGTTTAAGTCTTCTGTCCATTTTTATTGAGTTGTATAGTCATCTTTTTCACTGAGTTGTTAGAATTCTCTAAATATTCTGAATATAGACCTTTGTCAGACATGCACATTATAGATATTTTCTCTCAGTCTATGGCTTGTCATACCTATATAGCGGTGGGAAAAAGTAGGCTTACAATCATTTTATTAACAATACAATAACTAATAAATAATTAATAACATAAGAATAAACTGTTTAACACACTCACACCTGTAAACCTACTTTGCCCACCCCTGTATATGTATCTCTGTGTGTATATTTTTAAATATAAGCATATATGTATATCTATGAGTATATGTATGTATGTGTGTGTGTGCATGGGTGCTTATATAGTTCCTTTACTATAATGTTAGCGGCATTTTGGAAGATGACAGTGAATAAATGCATGTTTAACTTGACATATTTTGTTCCAAGTCTTTAATTGATTCTTCATCTGTGTTCTCTAAGTGCTTTGTTTTTGTTGTTTTTAATTCTCATCCAAGAATGTTTTTCCATTGATTCTTTTTTAAAAAGAGAGTTGAAAGGAGGGAGAGAAGGAGAGAGAGAGAGGGAGGGAGGGAGGGAGGGAGAGAGAGAGAGAGAGAGAGAGAGAGAGAAAGAAACATACATTGATGTGAGAGAGAGAGACTTCTATTGGCTACTTCTTGCACGTGCCTGGACCGGGGCAGGGAATTGAACCTGCAACCCTGGTACATGCCCATGACCAGGAATTGAACCCACAACCCTTTGGTGAATGGCCAATGCTTTAATCACTGAGCCACATGGGCCAGGGACCTAAGTGCTCTTTACATCTTGTTTGGAGCATATATCACATTATATTATAGTGGTTTGTTTACATGTTTGCTGGACTTTGGGCTTGCTGAGGGTAAGATCAGGTTTTCATCTTTGTATTCCCATGATTAGTATAGACCCTGGTAATTAATATGTACTTCAGTAAATTGTAAATTGTAAAAGGGACACTTACCTTGGGAAAACTTGGGTTATGATGGTTCTTTCCAGGACTCTTCTCTCTTTTTGACATTTGTGCATACTTTTGGAAACTTCAATTAGAACTATAAAGTGTGGAAAGCCCAAGTGTATTTTACAAAGTCTTCTCTAAATTACAATGTTCTTTCCACTAGATCAGGGGCCTGTAAACTTTCTGTTAAAGGGAAGAAAATAAATATTTATAGTTTTGAGAATCATCCAGTCTCTGCCACAACTCTGTGACTACTTTTGTTGTGTGAAAGTAGCTATTGAGGATACATAAATGAATGGGTATAGCTGTGTTAAAATAAAACCTTAGTTGATATAATGTTGCAGGTCAATCAAACCTCAATTTAAAAAAAACATATTTACAAAACAGGAAGTATACTGAATTTAGCTCGCAGGCTGTAGTTTACTGATCCCTAACGCAGAGGAACCTTGGGTGCATTTAGGTGTGAATGCTACTGTAGGTGCTTTACCTCCTGCAGATATATGATTTAACAACATGTAATCTCATGTGCAGTGGTAGTTGTACATTTCCCCTACGTATTCTACAATGTTTTGCAATGTGGTAGTAATGAGAATGTGTCTGTCAGATCCATCTCCAACTGCAGAGAACACCATTGACCAATAGTCCTAGCAATGTCACTTCAATACATTTAATAAAAAAGTTGAAAAAAGAAGGAACAACAGCAAAAATAATCCTAGATGCTGCAGTCTGAAATTTACCCCCCACGTTACTTCCAATGAACTGATCCCAGACAGTGACTGAGCACAGCAGAGATAGCAAGACAGATTCATCCCTTTGGGATGTGGGACTCTATTGACACATGAAGTTACCTTACACACCCCTGAGAGTCTTGCTGAACTCTCCTCACATCTGCACTCTAAGATCTCTCCAGCCTTCCTTCCATCTCCCCTTCACCCTCACTGTGGTTTGATGACTCTCCTACCTTTTCCAGCTCCCTCTTCATTTTTTCTCACAAGTATGTGCCTGAACCCAGCATTTTCTTTCTGGAGAACCTAAACTAACATACACTGATTATTTATTTTGTGTTTTGCAGACCTGATGATCAAGGAACATGCTGACATCTGCTGCCACTTCACAATGAGAATATGAGTGAAAGCAGCAGTGGAGAAGAAATATGAAAAGAGTCTCTGAAGCTCTGGCTGGTTTGGCTCAGCAGTTGAAGTGTTGGCCCGCAGACCAAAGAGTCATGGGTTTGATTCTGGTCAAGGGCACGTACCTCGGTTGTGGTCTGTCCCCAGCTCTGGTCACGTCAATGTTTCTCTCTCTCTCTCTCTCTCTCTCTTTTTCTCTCTCTCTCTCCCTCTCCTTCCCTCCCTCCCTCCCACTCTATCTGAAGATAAATGGAAAAATATCCTCAGGTAAGGATAAAAAAAAAAGTCTCTGAAGATAAAAAGTGGCCAGTGGGATGGTAAATGACTTAGTAAAGCAGAGGAGTTTTTCAACTAAGTGTCTGCAGACAAAATTTAAGAAGATAATCAAGTTGCTACTCAACACAAAACCCTAAAAAGTTATGAGACTTGGAGGTGAGTGGAAAGTTAAAATTGAGGTCTGAGGAAATAATACCCAAAAGTCTCTGGCCACAGGAAACACCACGCACAGTGGAGGGTGGGAGTAAACTGATGGACTCAAGGGCTTAAGGGGGGGTTTGCACACTAACTCATAAGACTTCCAGTCCCTGTTCTTGCTTTGCTCCCAGATCACTGGCTGCCAAGCATTAACCTGAAGGATAGATAAGGCTAGAGAACTTTCTTGGCCCCACAAGGATACTGATGTTTGAAAATTGTTGAATTGAAATCTGGTTTGATGCTCTTTACTCTCTAGACATCCAAATACACTGCCCATATGGCTAGAGTTTCTGATTCACTTTTCCATGTCTTTGCTGGAAATAATACAGGCAAGAACCTGCCAACACTTTGGGTAAACTTCCCACATCAAAGGCAGAGACAAAGTCACCTAACTATTTAAGTACACAGAGGAAATCATAGGAAACAGAAAAGTTAGAGAGCAGAAGAAACTATAAATAAGGAAAAGATATTGCTTCTGTGAGATAAAAACAGGATGATATTTATCAGAAATGGGTGCTGGATTTGGTTGAATGCTTTTTCAGCATCTATTGATATGATCATGTAATTTATATCTTTCATTTTGTTTATGTGGTGTATCACAATAAAGGGATCATAACTCAACATAATAAAGGCCATATATGAAAGACCTACAGCCAACATCATACTCAATGGGCAGAAACTAAAAACATTTCTCTTAAGAACAGGAACAAGGCAAGGATGCCCACTTTTGCCACTCTTATTTAACATAGTATTGGAAGTCTTAGCCACAGCAATCAGACAGGAGGAAAAAATAAAAGGGATCTAAATGGAAAAGGAGGAAGTTAAACTGTCATTATTTGCAGATGACATGATACTATATATAGAAAACCCCAAAGACTCCATTAAAAATTCACTAGACTTAATAAATGAATGTGGCAAAGCAGCAGGATACAAAATTAATGTCAAGAAATCAATGGCATTCTTATACAGCAATGATGAACTCACAGAAAGAGAAACTAAAAAGACAATCCCATTTACCATTGCAGCAAAAAAATTAAGATGCCTAGGAATAAACTTAACCAAAGAAATAAAGGACCTATTGGTAGAAAACTACAGGTCATTGAAAAAAGAAATAGAGGAAGATATAAAAAAGTGGAAGCACATACCATGTTCATGGATTGGAAGAATTAACATCATTAAAATGTCCATACTACCCAAAGCAATCTATAGATTCCATGCAATCCCCATCAAAATACCAACTTCACAGAACTACAACAAATACTTCAAAAGTTTATATGGAACCAAAAAAAGACCTCGAATAGCCACACGATCTTGAAAAAGAAGAACAAAGTTGGAGGGATCACAATACCAGATTTCAGGTTATACTACAAAGTGACTGTAATCAAAACAGCCTGGTACTGGCACAAGAACAGGCATATAGACCAGTGGAACAGAACAGAGAACCTGAAAATGGACCCAAGACTACATGCTCAATTAATATTTGACAAAGGTGGCAAGAGCATACAGTGTAGTAAAGACAGCCTCTTTAATAAATGGTGTTGGGAAAATTGGACAGCTACATGCAAAAAAAATGAAACTAGACCATCCACTTACACCATACACAAAAATAAACTCAAAATGGATAAAAGACTTAAATGTGACTCATGAATCCATAAAAATCCTAGAAGAAAATGTAGGCAACAAAATTTCGAACATTATACGCAGCAGAATTTTCACTGGTACATCACCTAAGGCAATAAAAACAAAGGAGAAAATGAACACATGGGACTATATCAAACTCAAAAACTTCTGCACAGCAAAAGAAACAATTATCAAAATGAAAAGGCAACCCACTGTATGGGAAAGTATTATTGCCAATGATATATCAGATAAGGGGTTAATTTCCACTATATAGAGAGTGCTCATACAACTCAACAAAAGGAAGACAAAGAATCCAATTAAAAAATGGGCAGAGGAACTAAATAGACACCTCTCCAAACAGGACATACAAATGGCTAAGAGACATATGAAGAAATGCCCAACATCACTAATCACCGGAGAGATGCAAATTAAGACAACAATGAGGTATCACCTCACACCTGTCAGAATGGCTGCCATCAACAAATCATCAAACAACAAGTGTTGGTGAGGGTATGGAGAAAAGGGGACTCTAGTACACTGCTGGTGGGAATGTAGACTGGTGCAGCCACTATTAAAAACAACATGGTGTTACCTCAAAGAATTAAAAATTGAACTTTTGTTTGACCCAGTGATACCATTTCTAGGAATATACCCTAAGAAACCTGAAACACCAATCAGAAAGAATATATGTACCCCATGTTTGTAGCAGCACTATTTACAATAGGTAAGATCTGGAAATAGCCTAAATGTCCATCAGTAGACAAATGGATAAAAAAACAGTGGTACATATACACAATGGAGTACTATGCAGCTGGAAGAAAGAAAGATCTCTTATCCTTTGAGACAACATGGAGGGACCTGGAGAGTATTATCCTAAGTGAAACAAATCAAGCAGAGAAAGACAAATATCACATGATCTCACTTATTTGTGGAATATAAAATGAACTTAACCATCTGAGGAACGGGGTAGTCCCAGAGATGTGGAAGTGGGATACAGACTGACATACCCTGAAGAGGGGGCAGGGTGGAGAGATAAACCACAGAACTTATATGCATGTATGTATGAACAATGGACATGGACAACAAAGGTGGGGACAGGGTGGGGAGGGAGGGGCAGCGGGGAATCAGTGGGGTTAAAAGGAGAAACATCTGTAACAAAAATAAATTAATTAATTTTTTTAAAAAAGAACAAAACTTCACAAAAGAATAAAAACAACAACAACAACAACAACAAAAACACAGCAGGATGATATTGAAAAGGAATAATCAGAATACAGGAGAAAACTCTTGGGATTTGATAATATGATGATTTCCCCCAAAACAAACAAATAGATAAACAAAAAAATCAAAAGAAGGAGTGGAGGATAATGTCAAGGAAATCAACCAGAAAACAATGAAAAGAAAGATGACCAGGTGTTCCAGCATCTGACTAGTTGGAAATTTGGAGAAAGCAAGCAAAATTATGAGTAGAGAATTAGCTAAGAAGTGACGTAAGACATTTCCAATAATACAAGCACTGATTCTAACACAGATTATACAAATACCATAGGACATAGATCATGAAATTTTATAATATCAAGGCTAAAGAAAAGATACTTTAGGTACCTTTAGGTTTAAGAATCAGCATGGCACTGAATTTAGCAATTGTAACTTCGGTTGCAAGGAGACAATGGAATAGTGCTCTACCACAGTATCACACCAAAATAATCTTCCTAACACTTCAAATTGATCATGTCATTCTTTTTTTTTTTTTTTTTTTTTATCCTCACCCGAGGACATTTTTCCATTTTTTGTTCAGGTAGAGTGGGAGGGAGAGAGAGGAACACAGAGAGAGAGAAACATCAACGTGAAAGGGACACATCGAGTGGCTTCCACCCGCACGACTGACCAGAGCCGGGGACAAACTGCAACCGAGGTACATGCCCCTAGTGGGAACCGAACCCGGGTCTCTCAGGACCGCAGGCTGACGCTCTAACCGCTGAGCCAAACCGGCCAGGGCGATCATGACATTCTTGTTTAAGTTTTTTCAATCATTTCCCATTATGAGAGGTTAGGGTCTATGATTCTTGGTGTACCAGATCATTCACAATCGAAATCCAGGTGTTTCCCCTATGTTTCTCATTATATGTTAAACACATAAAACTGAGGTTATTATAGAAGTCGACTTATTTGTCCAATATTTCTCTGAACATCGTGTTCATGTCCATACCTTTAGCCTTACTTAAAGCTGACAGAAAGGCACAGAGTGTTACAAACTCTTTCTCATTATTCAATTCCCAGTTCAAATGTTACCTCCCCCTTGAAGACTTCAAGTTCAGTAGTGTTTCTTCAGTAAGAGAACAAGGAGATAAGGATAAGATCAGTTAAATAAAAATAAGTCAGCATGTGGAGTTTGTGCTCCCTCCCTATACACATCAGGTACCATTAATCACTCTGCCTTGCTCCCATAATATAAAAATAGAATAAGACAACATCTACTATCTAATGTCATCACATTACCATGTAATAATTTGAACATGATTTTTATCTCCCTCACATAATTATGAGCTTCTTGAGAGCATGATCCATGCTTAGTCTTTGCATTCCAGTGCCTAGCTTCATGTCTATGTAAACTAATACTCAGTAAATGTCCCTTAAATGGTGATGAATTAGTAAACACTCTAGAGTAAAAAACAAAACAAAATAGCCATGGTAGGTCTTAGAGGGCATGTCTGAAATTTTCCCAACATGACTACTAGTGGTTGCTTGGTAGATGGATATTAAAATTCTCTGGTCCTTATCCATTAGCCAAATGTGCTACATCAACTAACTGGGGTGGGGTGAAGGGATGTACTTCCCTTCTAGTAGATGTATACTTATTCCCTTTAATGTAGGGAGCTAGAGATATGATCCTGCTCTTCCCATGTGCTTCTCATTCTCCCAGGAAAGTCTCTGTAGAAGGAAAATATAAGACATGATATAAGGATGAGATCAGTTAAATAATAACTGAGTCAGCTTGTGGAATTTTATAAAAACTATATATATTGTAAAATCAGCATCATTTTCTCCTGCTTGGCATAGTTATAATTCTAGCATCACAGGTATCATAGAATTTATAAAAGAATAGGTACATTTATTTTTAGGCAGTGCTCCAAAATTTCAAATGATAGAAAACATGCCAACTTTTAACATAAATACACTTTTGTAAAAATGCAGTTGAAAAATAAATTCAGTTTTGTAAATTCAGAATAAAAAAAGGTTGTTTTCTTCAAATTTGAATAGTGCCATATTTGAGAAAAGACAGTTAATTTAAAACATTAAGGGGAAATTGATGGAGTTGTTAATGGAAAATAGAAGATTACAGCTTTTAATGATCTGTTAGACAAGCACATTTAAACAATTTAAGAGTATCTCCCCCCCACCCCCCAGGACCACTTATGTCTAGTTTCTGAATTGTCAGGGTCTTAAATTCATTTCACCTTTTTGAAGCAATGTGATTTTATTGTAATGAGTGAAATGTATCTTTTCTAATGCATATGAAAAACAGCCCCCAGCAGCACCTACAAAGGGTCTTATAATGATGTCTATTACATTTTATTAATCTAAGCTCCATTTCAGAAGATGAGAGTTTGATCAAGTAGCCAGCACACCAAGGATGAGGTTTTCAAGTGTGTATACATGCATGTATGTGTGTTAAAGCAAGGAATATGTGACCCATATCCTGTTTTATGCAAGTACTATGTCACCTTAAATGGCAGAATAATGGTGCCGAGCTGCTGGAGTAGATCCAGACAAGGCATGATGTTGGCAGAAATACCTTCTTAACTGAAACAAAACATGGGTGAGGCCGTGAGCATTTTAGCATCAAATGTCCGAAGGTTGGAATGTGAGAGCTCTAGGACTGACTTTTGCTGGGTGAGTTTGTCAGTCTAGTCCTGATAAGGCCCATCCTGCAGGAGGTTATAGGTGGCTTCCAGGAGGTGGCTGTACACAATCTGACATGGAATTTTGAACGACAGTTGGACTGCCTCTGGAGAAAGAAGGTTGATACATGAGTGATCCCAGATTGGTGAGAGTACCAAAAGCAACATTAGACCAGTCCCCCTCCCCCAATAAATCCAAATTATTGTTTGTTTTGTTCTGTCATTTTGGACTTCCCTACCCCTAAACTGTCATTACATATCTGAAAAATTGTAAATAGCCTCTCAACCATGTTTCTATACTTCCATTCTTGCTTCCTTATAATCCATTCTTCCCATAGTAACCAGTGGGATATTTTTAAAAACAAATAAAACTGTGCTACTTCCCTGGTTAACATCCTCCAATGTCTTCCCATTTCAGTTAGGATAAAATCTAAGTTCCTTGCAATGGCCTTTAAGACCACACATGGCTTGGCTAATACCTCTCCAACATCATCTTCTGCCACTCTCCTCTAGCCACAAATACTTTCTTTGGGTTTCTTCCTAGAGCTTTGAATTTGCTTTCCCTCTGCTTGGAACTTTCTTTTTGGAAGCCTTTCTATATTTGGATCCTTTTTCTTTCCTGTCATTTAGATCTTAGCTCAAATATTTTGATCCAATCTAAATTACACACCTCTTTCTATCACATCTCCTTTTAATTTTTTCATAGCATCTATCATGTTTGCTATTATCTATCTATCTATCTATCTATCTATCTATCTATCTATCTATCATCTATCTATCTATCTATCTATCTATCTATCTATCTATCATCCATCATCTATCTATTACCTATCTATCATCTGTCTATCATCTACCAATCTAGTTGGCATCTTAGTGTCTATCCCCCTCCTATACCCACTCGAATGTAAATTTTATTAAGGCTGTGGAATTACCTATCAAACTATGCTTAACTTCTAAAAACTGCTAGCCTCATAGTGGACACTCAATACTGATCATTAATTGTGTGTATGGGACATTTCACAGGATAATATATGCAGCCTGTGGATGCCTGACCACTGCCAAAGAATCCCAACCACACTCAGTGCCTCCAGAAAAGGAACAGCCCCTGGACCCTCTCCTCAAGTCAGTTTAACCTAATAGTTCTCTCTCTTTCTCTCCCCCTCCCCTGTCTAGACCATAGTTATGACACCACCTGCACTCTGTGGATAGAAACCCTGCCCTTCCCTCATCAGATGAGGCTGATCCAATGCTCTTGGTGACCCACAAGCTGCTAGACTAAGTCCATCTGCCCCTCCCTTTTCATGGTCAGGATGACAACAAGTATTCATTTGGAGTGATGAGAATTGTTGTCTTTTCTGTCCCCTGGGCTAGGTCAAACCCCCTTCCTGGGTTTTGAAGAGTAGAGAGGTGACATGTTCTTTTTTTTTGTTTGTTTTTTTTGTTTTTGATTAACAAATTTAATCAGTTCCATTAAATAGTTTTGAACAAGTATTGCAAGTTTAGTATATTTGAGGGTATAGAGCCAAATGGAAAACAATTTTACATAGTTTTGCAAAACTAAATTGCACTTTAAAAAATATATTTTTTAAATTGATTTTTAGAGAGGAAGGAAGAGGGAGAGAAAGAAACAGCTATTTGAGAGCCAGGCATCCATTTGCTGCCTCTTGCATGCCCCCTACGGGGGATGGAGTCCGAAATCCGGGCATGTGCCCTGACTGGGAATCAAACTAGCAACCATTTGGTGTATGGGACGATGCCCAACCAACCAACTGAGCCACATTGGCCAGGGCTACACTTATTATTTTACTTAAACTTATGTCCACTTATAACTAATTTAAAGTTGGTAAAATCATTAAACTTAAGCCAATTATTTCTGTCGTACCTACCATATATTCTGTATTAGGCTGAACAGAAGATTCATTTCTTACAATTAAAAAAAAAACATTTTTAGCTAAAGGGCTAGCCTAAACTAGCTTAATATTCACCACTGGACCTCACATCTGACTTCTTTCTCATCAGTAATTTATTTGATTCATCTTTGTTTTAACAAATCAGATCATCTTTGAGCCTTTTTTATTTACCATAAAATTTAAAAGATTTAATTCCCTGGTTAATTGTCCCGACTTTATTCTGGTGTTTTGACAACTACCTGTTGAGTTGCTTGAATTTAACTTGGTAAATAGTTATTTACATCTATGTGATGGCCAAGTTCAGTTTGATAAGTTTATTACCCAGGTTAACAGAGAGATTGGCTCTTAAAGGTTAGAGCCTTTGGAGTAAAATAATCTGAATTTAAAAGTGCAACTTGAAACATTGGAGAGGATTTGGAGAGAGACGTGACATGTTCTTTATATGGAAATTATTTGGTTAGAAAAAAACAAAACCTGCTCTTGGTTCACCTTCCAAACTAGAGAATGAGATTTAACCAGACTATGGCATTGAGAAAAAGTTTGATATCAAGTATTTTTATTATATTTTTAAGATCCTTTTATTTATGCATTTCTAGGGTGGGATCTTAGGAGGTACCAGACCCCTGGTGGCCCTAGCTGAAGTGGAGGCTTTAGCAGAGGGTCAGAAACATTTGCCATTGAGTGACTGATGATGTATTCAGAGAAAGACTTGGTATCATTTGATACTGAGATTTATCTGATAGCTCAGAGAGGATGTCTGTGGCTCAGTCCCTTAGGAAATCAAATGCTAAACCCTATGGCAGAAAATACAACCCACCATAAAGGGACTGATTAAAGTACACACACATGGATGGTTAGGAGCTCCGTGTCTCTGCAGTTGTGAAACCATGTCAATTCCTTTTTCCTTTTCTGAAACCTATAATGAAGGTATCAGGGAAGCAATCACTATAAAAATGCTTAGATATTGATATTACTGGATTACTTTTGGAGGGGCAGATGAGGTTTAATTTTCTATTGTAATATTTTTTTTGCAGTAACATTTGAAATTAAAATTCTATGTATGCCTGTGCATGCTTTAAAAATTATAACTTTTGCCCAGCCGGTGTGGCTCAGTGGTTTGAGCTTTGTCCCATTGACTGAGAAGTCCTGGTTCAATTCCCAGTCAAGGCACATGCCTGGGTTGTGGGCTCAATCCCCAGTAGGAGTCATGCAGGAGGCAGCTGATGGATGTTTTTCTCTCACATTGATATTTCTATCTCTCTCTCCAAAATATCAACAAAAACATATTTTTTAAAAATGGTAACTTTTATATTTCTTAATGTTTGTTCATCTACTTTTACAGCAAAAGTGAGGCATTTCTTTTTTGTTGTTATTAATATAGTAACTGTTTGTGCTGGGCTTTCCTCTGGAAAGTTACTCTTTGTGCTGCTTGGTGATGTTTTTACTATGGCATTTTGTGTAATGAGAGAGCATGTGTGTGCAAAGACACCTGTTTCTGACATCTTTCTGTTCCAAGTACTGTTGTTTTCCTTAGCTTATTATATACCATTCTTTGGTGTTATATTAATACCATTCTCACTGAACACCACAGCTAGGCTGCTATTAGGTTGAAATAATTAAAATTTACCAAGTTGATGGCAAAATTAATTTTTCCAAAGCTAAGGATCATGATAATTTTTCACCACCCAAAGATTTAACTCCTAATCATTAATCTCTAGATTAAAAAAGAAAATAAAAAAAGCTAGTTGAGCATCAGAACCAGCTCAAAGGTTGACAGTGAAGAAAGAAGACAACAGAGTATTATTTTTTAGGAGACATTGGGGTTGAGGCTTGCTTGACCTCCTGGAAGAAACGTGATAACACCAGAGCTTGGTCATCTTGTTCCAGGACACCTGATGCAATTGGGTCTCCTTGAATGTGGACAATGTGCCTCCCTGACTCCCAGTTTTAATGACTTCTTTAGATGTGGTAGCATTAAATATCTCTATATAGAGTACTTCTGACCTGAAAATGAAACCTCTATCAATGTAAAGAAATTGTTAGTGCAAAATGCAAATATGCCCCATGACTACATAGATATTGAGAGTCAGAGCTGAAATTTGAATTTAGGAATATTTGACTCCAAGGCCCATATACATGTATTTTGTTTAAGTATTTTCTATTTTTATTTATTTATTTATTTTTTCATTTATTTATTTATTTATTTATTTTTGTTACAGACGTTTTTCCTTTTTCCTCCCAATCCCGCGCCCCACCCCCAACATTGTTGTCTATGTCCATGCTTACGCATACATGCATATAAGTTCTGTGGTTTCTCCCCCCCCACCCACCCCCCTCTTCTGAGATTTGTCGGTCTGTACCCTACTTCTTGTCTCTGGGTCTATTTTGTTCATCAGCCCAAGGCCCATATTTTGTTCCCTATGTCCTGCCGCTTCTCTAATAATGTGCTTGAACTGCTGAAATGCCTGATTGCCATGACTCAAGGAATAAATGATGGCCATGGAGAGGGACCGGACAGCAACTGGAGAGATTGGTGGGTTGCTGCTCTCACAGTTTTCCAGAAGCTGATATCTCTGCAGTGCTTTAGATTTCTGAGATAGAGAGCAGCTGGGAGGTTCCGGCAAAGTGCGCAGTCTTTATCCTTAGCTCTGGCTTGCTGCATATCATTTCTGTCTACTCACTTACTATATGAGATGACCTAGGGAATGAATATCCTTCACACATATTTTTGCCTCCTTTCTTTAAAGTCTAGGAAAGAGCTGGCATAAATCGTTCATTATGCTTCTTTTTACATGGACTCCAATCTGACCTGACTCAGTCATTACAGCTAGGGGTCTTCCAAATGAAAGGCATTAGCCAGCTCTTTTTGTACTGCACTGGCAAAAGATAATGGAAAGGGTAGCTTTAGGAGTTGGGAAAGAGTTGTATCTTTGCCTTTTCTAACAAAGTCTTTATCCCTCTGTCAGGCAGCCTCATGGTATGCCACTAAGGATTCTATTTTATCCTTGGTGCACACTGGGGTCCCCTTCCTGGAGATTAGAAAAAGGGAGGCAAACAGTAAAGGCATCTATGCACATAAAAAGAGTTGAGATGCAACTCACAGAGAGGCCATTTTTTCTTAAGTGGATACTTGGATATACTCACTATAGCTCTCAGTGGGCAGGGCCTGGAGCCCAAACTATTTACATATTGTTTCTTTTTTTAAAACATCTTTATTGTTGAAAGTTCTACAGATGTCATCCATTGCTCTCCCCTTTGTCACCCTCCTCCATGCTTCTACCCCCCCAACCCCCACCTCTACTACATGTTGTCTGTGTCCATTGGTTATGCGTATATACATATAAGTTTTTTGGTTTATTTCTTTCCATCCCTCTCAAACCCCTCTGAGGTTTGTCAGTCTGTTCCCTACTTCCATGTCTCTGGATCTTTTTTTTTTTTTTTGGCAGCTTATTTGTTTTAGTCTTCTTAGGATATATTTCTGGAAGGTGACCCCACTTCTTGTAATATATCCTAAGAAGCCTGAAACACCAATCAGAAAGAATATATGTACCCCTGTATTCATAGTAGTGTTATTTACAATAGCTAAGATCTGGAAACAGCCCATGTGCTCATCAGTAGATGACTGGATAAAAAAATCTGTGGTACATAAGCACAAGGGAATACCATGTGGCTGTAAAAAAAGAAGGATCTCTTACCCTTTGTGACAGCATGGATGAACCTGGAGGTTACTATGCTAAGTGAAATAAGTCAGTCAGAGAAAAACAAGTATCACATGATCTCAATTATTTTTAGAATATAATGAACAAAATAAGTTGATGTACATATTGTTTCTTTATTTTTTTGGTGAGAAACCAGAGAAAGGTTAACAGATATGTTAACCATAGTTCCCAGGAAAGCCCAGCCTGAAGCAAAGAACTTAAGTGCTAATATTTTATTAGGGAGTACAATTCCAGGGAGCAGGAGTGAGAGACAAGAGGAGAGAGGCAGGGAAGAGTGGAGAGCCAATACAAGTGTGCATTATTGTCTAATTTGTCACTGCTAGATGCACCTGATTGTTTGATTCCATGAATCTGTTGTCTAAGAAGCCACAAGAAAGCATCTGAAGATAGTTTATCCAGAATTAGAAACTGGGAAGAATTTTTTGGTTAAAGAGTCACTCTCCAGGGTGATAATTCCCCTGCCCTCTTTCCCAGATAGTACCTGCTCCACCAAATGGGTTCCTGCAGCTCCACATCTTGATTTAAACAGAGAAGTCCTAGAAAGAACAAAAGGTTCAAGCCATGGGCCTGAGATGAGGCACTGTTGGGTTTTTCCTGTGTGAAGTTGGCTCTACAGTGGTGGTGAGGCTGAGGGGCTATAAAGTGGTACATAAGAGTATAGAACACATTCCAAAACCAGAAAAAGACACTGCAAAAAAAGAAAACTACAGGCCAATATCCCTGATGAACATAGATGCCAAAATCCTGAACAAAATACTAGCAAATCGGATCCAGCAATACAAAAAAAAAAAATTATTCACCATGACCAAGTGGGATTCACTCCAGGGATGCAAGGCTGGTACAATATTCGCAAATCAATAAATGTGATACGCCACATAAACAAAATGAAGAATAAAAACCACATGATCATATCAATAGACACTGAAAAAGCCTTCAACAAAATCCAGCATCCATTTCTGATAAAAACACTCAGCAATGTGGGAATAGAGTGATCGTATCTCGACATAATAAAGGCCATAGATGAAAAACCTACAGCCAACATCATACTCAATGGGCAGAAACTAAAAACATTTTCATTAAGAACAGGAACAAAACAGGGATGTCCACTTTTGATACTCTTATTTAACATAGAACTGGAAGTCTTAGCCTCAGCAATCGGACATGAGGAAAAAATAAAAGGGATCCAAATTGGAAAGGAGGAAGTGAAACTTTCATTATTTGCAGATGACATGATATTATACATAGAAAACCCTAAAGACTCCATCAAAAATCTACTAGACTTAATAAATGAATTTGGCAAAGTAGCAGGATACAAAATTAACATCAAGAAATCGACAGCATTCTTATACACCAATGATGAACTCACAGAAAGAGAAACTAAAAAAACAATCCCATTTACCATCGCGACAAAAAAATTCAGATACCTAGGAATAAACTTAACCAAAGAAGTAAAGGACCTATCTGCAGGAAACTACAGAACATTGAAAAAAGAAATAGAGGAATATATAAAAAAGTGGTAGCACATACCATGTTCATGGATTGGAAGAATCAACATCATTAAATATCCATATTACCCAAAGCAATCTCTAGATTCAATGCAATCCCCATCAAAATACCAATGACATACTTCACAAAACTAGAACAAATACTTCAAAAGTTCATATGGAACCAAAAAAGACCCCGAATAGCCACAGCAATTTTGAAAAAGAAGGACAAAGGGATCACAATACCAGATATCAGGTTATACTACAAAGTGACTGTCATCAAATCAGCTTGGTACTGGCACAAGAAGAGGCATATGGACCAGTGGAACAGAACTGAGAACACAGAAATGGACCCAAGGCAATATGCTCAATTAATATTTGACAAAGGTGGCAAGAGCATACAGTGGAGTAAAGACAGCCTCTTTAACAAATGGTGTTGGAAAAATTGGAGAGCTACATGCAAAAAAATGAAACTAGACCATCAACTTACACCATACACAAAAATAAACTCAAAATGGATAAAAGACTTAAATGTGACCCATGAATCCATAAAAATCCTAAAAGAAACTGTAGGCATCAAAATTTTGGACATCACATGCAGCAGAATTTGCACGGATACATCACCTAAGGCAACAGAAACAAATTAAAAAATAAACACACGGGACTACATCAAACTCAAAAGCTTCTGCACAGCAAAAGAAACAATCATCAAAATGGAAAGGCAACCCGCTGTATGGGAGAACATCATTGCCAATGATACATCAGATAAAGGGTTAATTTCCAAAATATATAGAATACTCATATAACTCAACAAAAGGAAGACAAAGAACCCAATTAAAAAATGGGCAGAGGAGCCCTGGCCAGTTTGGCTCAGCGGTTAAAGCATCGGCCTGGAGTCCAGAGAGACCCGGGTTCGGTTCCCGCTATGGGCACGTACTTTGGTTGCAGTTTGTCCCCGGCCCTGGTTGGTCGTGTGGGTGGCAGCCACTCAATGTGTCCCTTTCACGTCGATGTTTCTCTCTCTCTCTCCCTTCCTCTCTCTCCTTCCCACTCTATCTGGAGAAAAAATGGAAAAATATCCTCGGGTGAGGATAAAAAAATAAAAATAAAAATAAATGGGCAGAGGAGCTGAATAGACACCTCTCCAAAAAGAACATACAAATGGCCAAGAGACATATGAAAAAATGTTCAGCATCACTAATCATCAGAGAGATGCAAATTAAAACAACAATGAGGTATCACCTCACACCTGTCAGAATGGCTGCCATCAACAAATCATCAAACAACAAGTGTTGGCGAGGGTGTGGAGAAAAGGGGACTTTAACACACTGCTGGTGGGAATGCAGACTGGTGCAGCCACTATGGAAAACAATATGGTGTTACCTCAAAAAATTAAAAATTGCACTTCCATTTGACCCAGTGATCCCGCTTCTAGGAATATACGCTAAGAAGCCTGAAACACCAATCAGGAAGAATATATGTACCCCCATGTTTGTAGCAGCACTATTTACAATAGCTAAGATCTGGAAACAGCCCAAGTGTCCATCAGTAGACGAATAGATAAAACAGCAGTGGTACATATGCCAATGGAGTACTATGCAGCTGTAAGAAAGAAAGATCTCTTATCCTTTGAGACAACATGGAGGGACCTGGAAAGTATCATCCTAAGTGAAACAAGCCAAGCAGAAAAAGACAAATACCACATGATCTCACTTATATACAGAATATAATGAACATAACAGTCTGAGGAATATGGTAGACCCAGAAACATGGAAGTAGGGCACAGACTGACATCCCTCAGAAGAGGGTGGGTGGTGGGAAGAGATAAACCACAGAACTTATATGCATGTATGCATAACCAATGGACATAGACAACAAAGCTGGGGAAGGGGCAGGGGGGAAGGGGAGGGGGGTGCCAATGGGGTAAAAAAGGAGAAACGTGTAACAAAAAAAATTAAAAAATTGAAAAAAAAACAACGAGTATAGAACACACTGTCCATGCCTGGTGCTACTCTTTAGCTCTGCTCATGACCTCCATTACTAAAGTTATCACAAGGTTAACAAACCAAGCTATCCTGTTTTCTGCTATAACTGACTGCAAGGTTACTATTGATATTCATCATCTTCTCTTTCCACCACACATTCTAGATTTCCCTCAACATCTGCCAGCACTTTGGTTAGTCTAGGTTGCCTTCATTTTCTTTTTCTCACATTCTCATTATTTCATCCGCAGGGGCCTGAACCTTTAGTTATCTTGTCCTTGTTTTTTTTGTAATCCTCACCTGAGGACATTTTTCCATTTTTTATTCAGATAGAGTGGGAAGGCAAGAGAGGAAGAAAAGGAGAGAGAGAAACATCAATGTGAAAGGGACACATGAGTGGCTGCCATCCGCACAACCCAACCAGGGCCGGGGAAAAACTACAACCGACGTACGCGCCCTTAGCGGGAACTGAACCTGGGTCTCTCTGGAGCACAGGCCAATGCTCTAACCGCTGAGCCAAACCGGCCAATATCTTGCCCTTGTTAAGCTATGGTTGCTGTGTTTGTCTATTCATTGTTATCACTGAGCATAGATGCATCAAGAGATGCCCCAGTGAATCTCATGGTTCCACTGGGTAGCAGCAACCCTGTTTTTCTTGGTACTAGGGACAGATTACCCTTGCAAGTCTAGTAAATCCTTTCTTTGTCTCTTGTTCCATGGCATCAGGATCTCAAGGTTATCAAGTTATAGCTTCAAGTTATAACTTGCAAGTTCAAAAGAAGTTTTATTGGATGCTATGGTAGAAGCATCCTTCTTGGGAACCAGACCTATAACCAGAGTCCAATTCTTGGGAATAGGAAAGCACATACATAGAAAGTAGATCACTGGAGTAACAGTAAAAGTGGCCAATCTTTTTATTTTTAATTAATTTTTTTTTATTTAACTACAGTTGGTATATAATTTTATATTGGTTATATTAGTGTCAGGTGTACAATATAGGGATTTGACATTTTTATACTTTACAATGGGATCACTCCACTAATTTCTAGTAATTATCTATCTATGTGTAAACTTATTACAATATTACTGACTATATTACAGTTTCCCTTTTCACTCATCCTCCCACACTCACCCTTCCAGTAACCATACCTTTGGTCTCTGTTTCTATGAGTCTGTTTTTGTTTTGCTTTTAGATTCCACATATAAGTGAAACCATATGGTATTTGTCTTTCTGCCTGACTTATTTCACTTACCATAATACTCTCTAGACCAGTGATTTTCAACCTTCCTAATGCTGCGACCCTTTAATACAGTTTCTCATGTTGTGGTGACCCCAACCATAAAATTATTTTTGTTGCTACTTCCTAACTATAATTTTGCTACTGTTATGTCTTAGGCGACCCCTGTGAAAGGGTTGTTCGACCCCCAAAGGGGTCGCGACCCACAGGTTGAGAATTGCTGCCTAGACCCAAACATGTTGTCACTAATGGTAATATTTTATTCTTTTTAACTGCTGCATAATATTCCATATTCCATATGTGTATGAATAAAGAAGATGTGGGTGTATTCATCTATCAATGGACACCAAGATTGCTTTATATCTTGGCTATTGTAAATACTGCTGTAATTAACATAGGGGTGCCTATATCTTTTTGAATTAGTGATTTTGTTTTCTTTGGATAAATACCCAGAAGTGAAAGTAGTACTGGGTTATATGATAGTTTTATATATATATATATATTTCTTTTTTAGGAATCTTTGTACTGTTTTACATAGGGGTTGCACCAGTTTGTAGTCTCACCAATAGTGCACAAGGGTTCTCTTTTCTCCACATCCTCACTAACACATTATTTGTTGGCTTTTTGATAATAGACATTCTGACTAGTGTGAGGTGGTATCTCATTGTGGCTTTGATTGACATTTCTCTGATGATTAGTGATGCTGAGTATCTTTTCAAGGAAGGGGCCAATTTCATATCTACTCGGTTGTTGAATTCACATAGTATAGCTACTGGAGACTAGTGCCACCTATTGGCCATTAATTCAATTTATAAACCTCATTCTGGAGGACAGCAAGGTATTATTTCCAAGGAGATGCCTGTTCCGTTTCAGCCCCTGCTGGTCAATAAAACAGGATGAAGTGTATTGCAAATGAGGCAGCACAACCTCTGGATTAAACAAATGCTGCTTTAAAGTGCTCTATGCTAAAAGTCACCTTTATTGTGAGGCTTCTTTTCTGAGGCAATAGTAGAGATTTCAGTCCTGACAGTGCCTCACAGAACCCACTGTGCCCTTTGGGGACAAGTTTGACCTTGTCCCTGGGGAAGGCATCATCACTGATGATGTAATTCTCCCATTCAGTCATAGCAGCTTGCAGAACCTCACATCAATCAGTTAGGCATCTTGAGTGTTTGTTCTCATGTCCAGAAAGAAATTGCCCTAGAGTCATTGGTTTCTTTTTTAAAGGGAAAACCAGATAAAAATTACATTATATTTATTTACATCACCCAGTCTACAGAAAGTAAAAGAGTTGAGAGAAGGAAGAAAGCTTAGTGGTTATGAAACTGGATTAGGAAGTCAGAGACCTTTGCCGGAATTTATATTCAGGCTCTGCCAATTATTAGCTGAATGACTGACCAAGTTCTCAGGTTCTCCAAACTTCAACTTCCTCATCAGGTAAACTAGGGATGATAACAGCATCCACCTTATAATCTTTCTGTGAGGGTTGAGCAAGATCAGCTATGTAAGAGGAGAGCTTAGCACTCAACAGATTTTAAGAACTCAGCGAACATTTATTAAGCACTTACTATTTTCCAGGAACTTGTCCACAAGCTAATGAATGACTCCTGCCCTCAAAGAATGTGGTCACTACCTAGAGAAAAGATGGACAAATGAATAGAAGGTTCAGGGAGAGACAATTATAACAGGAGACCTACAGTGCAGTCTTTCTAGGTAAAGGAGGTAGAGAGGGATATTTTGGGCACAGAAAACAGTAGGTGGCTCCTATCATTTTTACAGGGAACACAACTCACCATAAGGTAAAGCTTCCACTTTGAAAACATTAATTTAACCAAAATCAATCCAGCAATAATGCAACTGTGCTGTGTCCTGAGAGTAGTGAGGTGGTGTGGAAAGAATACCTTTAGTGAGAAAAGACCTAATCCCACCAGATCAAGGTCTGGTTCAACTGTCTTCCCTCAGCATCCTCCTGTCTTGGAAAGTTGACATGATCATTGTAGCACCATCTTGTCTTTCTTCCTTAGCTCTTCTGCCCACTCTCTGGGGGTTCCAGCCCCTTCTGCTGCGTCTCTGATTCTAGTTTAGTCTATCTTATCTCAGCCCACCCCCCATTCTTTCTTTTGGTATAATCCCAAATCCTTCACCTTTAATACCAGCTCATCTCCAGTGACTTTAATCTTACTCCTCAGCCAATTACCAGCATTTCCCTTGTTATCACTTGAAATAATTCTATCTCCAAGGGTTAGGTCTTTTTAGAAGCAGATTTTGAGAAGAATCCAATAAGTTAAGAAGTGTATTTGGTAGGTGATCCTGGGAAGTTCTGAGTGGAGGGAGTAAGTGACACAAGGAAGGAAAGGAGACCAGTAAAGAAAGCAGGACCACACAGGTTACCACTGTGGCGAGTAGGGCTCGATCCCACTGGGACCGACTGTATAGAACAGGTATCAGGTGTCCAATGAGGAGCGAGGAAACAGGTATTTTAACACCAATTCCTGCCTGCCATTACTGGGGGGACACTCAGAGGATCTTTATTCCCTGGTACCTGGTACCTTACTTCCCTGTGGCCACCAGAAGAAGCCCAGCCAGCAGAAAGAAGCTATGTATGCAGAGTACAGGAAGAACTGAGTCCTAAGGGCACTGACAGCATCTGATACACTAACTTCTGTCATCTAACCTTTTTTCCTCCCTCCATTCTCCTCCCTCCTTTACACTGAATCTACATTTGTTGCAACCACCACACTAATCCATTTAACCATAAATATCAGCACAACTGGGGAACAGAAGGCTTAACAGGCAGATGTTACCTTTGCACTGCCTCATGCATCCACTCCCCTTGCCCCTTCCCTCTAGTCCGACTCAGCGCCTCTCACTGGACTCCAGCAACAGCCTCCTAATTCGTCTCTCGGCTTCCAGTCTTTCTATGCTCCACTTCATCTAACATCCTGTTGCCCGAGTGATGCTCTCCATGCAGAGCTCACTCTTGTGTTTCCCTGTTCACCCTCCTCACCCCGTGTTCAGAAACCTTCTGGTTATGTGGAGTTACTGCTCAGCCTAACATTTCTGATTCTTGGAAATATGGGTCATGTACACACTTACACTTCATTTTTCCACTGTTTCCTTAAAAGTTACCTATGTTCCCTACCGCTCCCTGCTCCCTGAACTGGCCCAGTATTGCCCCACCGGCATGTCTTTGTTCCCTCTGAAACACCAGCTCCACCTCAGCCCCTCCAACCTGTTGAAATCATAACCATTTTCAGTTTCCCTCAAATGGCATCTCCCCCATGAGGCTCTCCTGTGCTCTTCCTCCTTCGCCTCTTGTGGCATTCTGTCTTTGCCCCACGACCCTTACCAAATTTTGCGACCATGTATTGCTATTATTGTCTTGTTATGTCATCAGGCCCCAGAGGAAGAAAGGAACTAGCACACAGTACTTTGCACATAGAAAATAGTTTTTGAATTTATACATATTTATTTAACTTTATGGCCAGAGAGTATACTTTCAAGTTCTATAGGTTCAGCTTTTCAATAAATAGTAAATACATACAAATAAAATATGTTTTGCTCAGATACAAATGACATTGTCTGACTTGTCTCACTCAGATGAAAGACACTCTCATAATGGGTATTATTGGAAAGTATTAAGCTGGAGTCACAACATTATTAACATGCTACGGATCCCAGGTGCTGTATGAAATGTGTGACAGAAATGATGAGCTCAGGATAGGTAAAGGCTGGCTGACTTCTTGTTTTGTTTTGTTTTTGTTATCCTTACCCGAGGACATTTTTCCATTTTTTGTTCAGATAGGGTGGGAGGGAGAGAGAGGGAGAGAGAGAGAAACATCGACATGAAAGGGACACATCGAGTGGCTGCCACCTGCATGACAAACCAGGGCCGGGGACAAACTGCAACCGAGGTACATGCCCTTAGCGGGAACCGAACCCAGGTCTCTCTGGACTGCAGGCCAACACTCTAACCGCTGAGCCAAACTGGCCAGGGCTGACTTACTTCTTGTGAGTTTAATAGCAGGAATTAAAATACAGAACATCCAGTAACATGAACCTTATCTCCATTCATATTGACCATGATGTCTGCTGTAATCATATCCCCATGAAAGAGAAACCCCAGACTCAAAGACCTGGCCAGGCCCAGCCCTGGGATGTGGAGAGAGTCTTTTGGGGCCCTCATACCCTTTTAAGACCACTCTTTGGATATCCTCTTTTAAAGTCACCTTCTTCTTCCATGCCTGTTTTCTGGTGTCCTAGCACTCATGACTGGTCCTCACTGACTGGTGCTCTGTATCTCACCAACAACCCAACCACCCAGGTGCTCATCTCCAGCAAGCTGCCTCCCCTCCACAGAAATGTTAAAGAAGGTATATTGTTGCCTCTTTAAAAAAAAAACAAAAAAAACTTCTGGCCAACATCCTTTACATGGGTGTTCCTTTAAGTGCAATAGGTGGACCACTTACATCGGAATCATTGTATTTGGAGTAGTCACTAAAAATTCAGATTTCAAGGCTCTACTACTATGACTACAAATCAAAATCTCTGATGGTAGAATCCAGGGAACCTTTAAGTGCAGAATATCCTCAGTGATTTTTGTGCACACTAAGGTTAGAAAAACAGTGTTTTATAGGTTTCTTACTTTGGGAACGAGACCACTCTTACCTGATTGGTTGAGCTTTGACATATGACCATGAGTAAGGTCTGTGATAAATGTATTGTCATTCTAAAAATATCACAAACATTTCTAGAGGAGTTTTGATCACTCACATTATTATATAGATTCAGAGTAGAAACAAAATAATTAACATTTGCAACAATGGGAGTGTTGGAGTGGTGGGGAGCTGGGAAAGAAGAGAATAAGGAGTAAAAAAATAAGAGAAGGTGGGTTGACAAACAAAAATCCTGTCATTTTCAATGGTCTCATGGTACTTCTATTAGCCAGTTTTGGAATCTGTTATTTCATAATATCAACTTGGTATCACAGGCAGTCCCTTATTACTATGTGAATTAGAAATGCTTCTTTTATACCAATGACCATGCCTTCATACTTTATATGCTATGTCTTTACTAGCCTTTGAAGGGATCCTCTCTAGCTACTGATGCTCAGGAGCCACCACTGTTGCTGCTGTCCAAGGAGCTACAAGCTCTGACCACCTTCTGCCTTAAGATTCCTTGTCCTGGCTTCTGCATAGATTCTGCAGACTTCGCCTTTCTCACCTGGCTCCTGGCTTCCGTCACATCATAGGGATAGTCACTATGGGAGAGTCTGGTGGTTCTTGTATATGTAGCCCATTATCATGGACCTTTCTTGTATATGTAGCCCATTATCATGGAACTTTCTCTTGGAAAGTTCTAGACGTTCCAGTGCCCCCCTCTCCCACCAAATTCTTCTTTCTTTAGAGACTTTCTAGGAGAAACATCTCTCATCTTTGTCTCTTACCAGAGATAACTTGAAAATGAAGTTGTTGTGGGATCAGGAATATGAGTTGGGGAAAATAATTTTAGTCTTAGAACTTGGTTGGGGAAAATGCACCCCCTGCACCCTCAGTTAATAGTTGGAAGATATATTTCTAAAGAACAATCTTCCATACTTAGCATCTGTATATAGTTAAAACTGGCTATTGTCAACCTCTCTTTGAAGATATGTTATTACTTTTATGGGAAAAATACAATCTGGGTCTAGAGAAAAACCTCTGAAAATTTAGCATATATATGAATGACCAGGGAAGCTTGTGAAACGCAGATTTTGATTCAGTAGGCCTAAAGAAGCACCTGAGAGTCTGCAATACTAACAAGCTTTCATGCTGCTAGTAGACTATTCTTAGAAAAGCAAAATTCTAGACATAATATATGGGTGAATTTTTAGAACATAATCTATTATTTAACTTGTAGGGTGATATGTGGGAATGAACACTGGGCTCAGAGACACTAATCTGGAATGATCTTAATGGTTACTTTTATCCCTATGACCCTATAGTTAGTTTTCTTGTCATTCATATTAAGAGTGGCATCTCTGAACTGAAGATTACTATAGCCCACCAGAGAGTACAATGACATATTGTGGGCAAGTTGTTCCTTGTTGATGGTAATCAGCAATGCTAACAGCAAACCAGTGAAAAATCTCAACATGTAAGCTAATTATGGACATTGTTTGACAGGAAGTGACAAAGAATAGATCATTTAAATTTATGGTCAAGGGCTCATTTTTCTGATTGTCACTGAATAGTCATATGGTGTATCTTCCCCCAAATTTTACAGTAACTTGATCATCAAGAAATTTCTGTAGCTAGTAAGCTTTCCTAACTCTCAGACCCCTCATTTGAAATCTGCCTTTAGCACCCTCTTCCTATGGCCCATACTTATCTGTTGGTTAGAGCGTCGTCCCAATATGCCTTGGTTGCGGGTGGCATCCCCGGTCAGGACACACCACGCTCTGGCTTCTCCTTAACAGGAAGAGTGGAACTTGCTATGGCAGAACACTGCATGCTGGTGGCTTTATCATTATTTTAAAATTTTCTCTTTGGTTTATATGTAGATGTATGCTGTCTACATAAATTACTAGTGTAATTAGCATTTCTTGTAGGGCAGGTCTAGTGGTGATAAACTCCCTTAGCCTTTCTTGACCTCAGGTCTCTTGTCTAAAGAACAAAGAAATGGATGCATGAATAAGTTATACTATTATCTGACTGCAGCCAGGAATGTTATGGTTTCTGCTGAGAAGCAAAAACCATCAAATAGTAATCCCGTTGCTTCCCATTTGAGTGCCTGCCCATCTCTACCAAAGCGAAGCTGGTATAGTCCCTGCTGCCGTGGTGGCTGAATGCCAGTCACCAGTAGAGCAAGATTTTATGTTTTTTGGAGCTACAAAGAGGTCTCCATGTGTCTCCTATTAATTCCTTCTGACTACTCCAGTAGTCTCCAGCAGGTCTTGCATTACATCCTCCATAAGTTAAAAAGTCCTAAGACTTTCTTTTCAGGAAGTAAGAATCAAGCCATGGATATAACATTTTCTGAGCTGGGTTTAAACCAGCTTGTAAGCAAATTATGCAAGAGGCTTTTGAGAAGCTGAAGGTATTTTCCAACAAGGTAACACTCTCCAAAATAAGCACACATAACAAAACCTATTGATTGGAGAAATTGAATGTTATATTTTTTGAGTGTTTTACATATTATGAGCACAATGTCTTTTGTAGGGTCATTTTTATCTCACATTATGTTCCATAGTAACTTAGAAATAAATGTTCTAGATAGACAGAATTTTCAGGACCTTACAGAATTTTATGGTTCACTAGAACAGTTTGTTCTGATCAACTTCTTGCATCCACTTAGCACAAATGGAGGAAAAAAACAATTATTCAGATTCTTACTTTATGGCTTCAATATATAATTCTTTTATTTATTTACTTTTAAAAAAAATCCTTACTCGAGGGCATTTTTGCATTTATTTTCAGATAGAGTGGGAGGGAGAGAAGGAGGAAGAGAGAGAGAAACATCAATGTGAGAGAGACACATCGAGTGGTTGCCACTCACACAATCTCAACTAGGGCCGGAAACTGCAACCAAAGTAGGTGCCCTTGGCGGGCTGAACCCGGGACTCTCAGGTCTGCGGGCCGACACTCCAACCACTGAGCAAAACCAGCCAGAGTACAATATATGATTCTTAAACAAGTTGGATACCACAGTGTTCATAGCTCAGGCTTGTCCTGGAGAATCACTGACTAGACAGCTGGCAGTTAGACTGTATAAACTCTAAAAGCCTTCCAGCTCAGACCTGGGGCCTTCTCTGCTCTGTGACAGCTTAAGCTTTTTGGGGTGTCATGTAGAAGAAACTTTCCTTAGGCTCAGACATATTTATGCATAAATCTTCAACACCAGCTGGTTTGGTTGTTAACACACTTTTAATGAAGTGAAAAATGAAGGACATAAGATGCAAAGACTGAGACTCTCAAAACACTGGCTCTGAAGTCTTTTCCTTTTGTCTGGTGGGGACAGTTGTAGATGCTGTAGGGCACTGAGTCTCTGATGGGGAGTGGGGTGGGGAGAGCAAGTGCTGCCCCTAGAAAAGAAAAGAGGAAAGTGGAGACCTCACAGTTCTGCCTCCAGCTGTCTGCTTACCCTCCTTTGTGCCAAATGGGCAAGGTGGCCAGAGAGAGGATGAATTGGTCTCATCATTCAGGACAACTAAGAATGGGCTTGACTGCAGTTGGACCTGAGTGAGAACCCTTCAGTTCCAGTTTTCCAGTTTTGTAGGTCTGTCTGTCACTAACTTTTGTTTTTATGTGGACTCAGAGCTTAGAGTTTCCATCAATTAAGCAATAGATCAAGCATTTACTCCTTTTCTAATATTATCATACAAAATTTGAAACATATAGCAAACTGGAAAGGATTTTATAGTGAGTATCACTATATCCATCTCCTGGATCTCACCATTAACACCTTAACTCATCAACCCACGAGAGTTACTCCTGGCTGCCAGAACCCAGGGCCTACTAGACAGCTAACTAGTTCTTTCCTTTCTGCATAGGCTTCTCTTCTCACAGAGCTGCCCGAGTGTATATTACATGCAAGAGGGAATCTGAATACAGTCAGAGTGGAAGGGAGGACCGCTTTCCAAATCACGCTAACAGAATCCAAGCTGAAAAAAGAATATAGTATATAGAGATATTTGAATGCCCAGGAGGGAACTGCTCTGACTTTTACGAAAGTCAGAGAGCTGTCTGTCCTCAGTGGGGACAGCAAGGTCTTCCTGAGCTTCATAACTTGTTTTTGTTTTTCTATAAAGCCTGTTTATCTTCTCAAGATAAAATCTTAATAAAAACAGAGTTTTAGAGGAAAAAGTTGAAAATTTCTGATGATTAAAAATCCGATTAAAATTAGCCAGTTATCTCAAATAAAACACTGCTTCTATCTCTTAGTTTTGTATTAGTAAGTCAATGCAGAAGTGAAAATGTCTCACTGTTATGTAACCCTGCCTGTAAGTTACAGGAAGATGGGTGATAATATTTGCCATGCATGCATTATCCTATGTATCTTTGCTACCTATGTGCGTGCTCATCACCATTTGAGAGCTTGCTGTTGAGGTAGGTACCCCCCTGCACACACGGCTTAGGAAAGAGCAGCACAGGACCTAGTGGGTATTTCCACAGTATGTCCGAGAATGTCCCAGCATGCCAGAGGCAGGAAGGAGGAAGCTGACAAAGGAAAATAGTGCCTGCTTTAAGGATAACAAAACATGTGCTGAGTTTTACTTGCCTGATGAGGAAACAGAGTTCACTGAAGAAATTCTGAGTTGTTCACCAAGTGGGAAAAGTCAGGATGATTTATGTGTGACAAAATGACTAAAGTTTACACTTGATAGCGCAGGATGAATCCTAGAGTCTATACATGGATAATTCAACAAGTCCCATTGCACACTAGTTAGATAAGATCTTTCCATCGGGTTCAGGAAGATTCTGAGGTATTCAAAGTTCTTAATCCTTTTATCAGCTTTGACTGGTGGATGGCTCAAAGTTGACAGTTGTTTAGGAGCTTCAGTTATAATGAAACAAAGCATTCTGTTTGGTTATTGCTTTGGCAAGTGCTGTTGTAAGTGGATTCTTCTTCTTCTTCTTCTTCTTCTTCTTCTTCTTCTTCTTCTTCTTCTTCTTCTTCTTCTTCTTCTTCTTCCTTCTTCTTCCTTCTTCTTCCTTCTTCTTCCTTCTTCTTCCTTCTTCTTCCTTCTTCTTCTTCTTCTTCTTCTTCTTCTTCTTCTTCTTCTTCTTCTTCTTCTTTTCTTCCTCCTCCTCCTCCTCCTCCTCCTCCTCCTCCTCCTCCTCCTTCTTCACATGCCTACTTTTCTGACAAGGTGGCTTCTCCTATGTGGCCAGCTTTGCTGCTTCTTCCTTAGAACTAAAATCCCTGAAAAATGAATTTGCTTTCTTCCCAGAGGTTTTCTGTGAACTGAGGGCTATATATTGTTGCATCTGAAGCTTGCTTATAATATTAAAAGTAGATTCATTTCCTCTATGTTCCAGCATTCTTTAGGAAAATTCTTCTTTCAAAGGTGTAGAGATCACCTTATTCGAAGGTTTTCAAACACTGTACCTACTTCTTTTTTTTAAGCAAGTGCAACCTGTGCTCCAAATATGTTCTTACATGAAAGTCCAATATGTAAGTCAGAGAAAATAGCTACCATGAGAATAATGCAAATGGAAGGTTTGAAGACCCTCTGCTCAGCATGCAGTCTGGCTCCTTATGCACACAGCAAGAAGGGGAATGCTGGGGTGGTCTCTGGTCTTGGTAGAACATGAGGAAACTGAGAAATAAGCGATTTGCTGCTTGAAATACCTTGCCCCACCACCATCATCATAGAATCTCAAAATCACAGAGTTAAAGAAATTGATGCTTAAATAGTCTTGAAAAGCCTTTCTTCTCCCACCGCTCAAACTTCCAGCTGAGCAGAGCTGCATACAGCCTCTGCTTATACTCTCAGTGACCAGATTGCTCTAGTCTGAGCTTCCTGTCCTCAGTCAGCTCTGAGCTCTGAGACTGCACAGCTCTGCTTGTCTGTGGCAGCAGGGATCATCTGTCCCTCCTCACATCCACTACTTAAGGGTCATGCAGAATAAATTTAATTCTGCTTCCACAGAGAACCTTGCTATCATCATCATTATTATCATCATCATTATCATAATCAATCATCATTAAATGTTCTCTACTTTCAGAGCTAGTCCTCCTCTTCTCCGTGCTGACAGAGGACACAAGGCTGCAGCTGGTGTCCTTGGTCTTAGGAAGAGCCATTAAGGTCAGAGTTTGGACCTAAATAGAGTTTGCCTGTGGCTATTTGGGGAATTCACAAGGGCTACTTATTCTTCCTTTACTCCCCTCAGGCTGCCACCTGACCTGCTTCTCTCCTTTTCTGCTGCCCTCACTCTGCTTTACTTTCTGAACTTCCTTCTCGATCCATCCTTGCTACAAAAGTAAACTATTTTCCCTCCTCCCTGCTGTTTCTGAAATAAGCCAAGAAACCCCATTTTAATGATGTGTTCTAATGGCTGGTCACATCAGGGAAGCCAGCAGGGTTGGCCAAAATGACAAAGAGTGGTGAGGACTTGGAATAGTTTACAAATTATGAAATTGTTTCAGTATTCCTTTGAAATGTTAAAAACCCTTAAAAGGGTTTTGTCTTCTTCCCTAGGTCATCTGATTCTCTCTCTCTCTCTCTCTCTCTCTCTCTCTTTTTGATCTCCTAACCATTTCTATGTTTTTAATTACACTTTAAAGGCATTTACAATTATTCATGTATATGCTAATTGTGTTTCGAAAATATAAAAAAGAGTGTAAAAACATCATTGTTGACACCATTCAAAGTCTTTGCCTTGAAGATCAGACTGCTTGATTCTGTCTGGTTTGTCTTGGTCTAGTGACTCAGACCAAAATAGATTTGATGCTGTAACCACTTCTTCTGTGTGGTGTGTGTGTGTGTGTGGTGGGCCTTTTCAGAATCGACTTCCTGACAGCCTGTAACGATGCCTTGGCTATGAAAGACGTTTTCTCATCTGACTTCCAAGAGTCCTTTCCAGGCATCAGGCTGTGGTGTCCATCTCACAGTCCCCTGTGTTGCACATCCTGGCTATTTCCCTTTGCCCTCTGTCCTGCTTCCTCTGTTTGCATTCAGTGAACCCCTTTTCCTATTTCCTCTTTCTTTCACTCCTATGAGATCCTCTTAGTCTCATCTGCCAGCCCAGTGCAGAGGACCCAGTAGTGAACTCTGAGGCCCTATAGGACCTGAAATCTCAGGATGGAAGGGCCTACCTAGTATCTCTAGATGGCTGCATGGAACAGAGCCTTCTCCACCTTAACTCCACTGTTCATCCACAGTGGATGGTGATGTGAGAAATCAAACTTTATTTTGTAAATTACTGAGTTTTGTTATTATTGTTGCTGTTTTAACAGTTGGACTGAGTCATACTGCCTCTAACAACTCCAGCCAACTTTCACTTTTTCCTTTGCTTTACATTAAGTGCCCATTGCTGAGTCTCCAATAAATATCTATTTCTGCTCTGAGTGAGTCCTTCAGCTCTCAGTTCATTCAGAGCAGAGGCGGTGGCCCACTGAGCTCAGTGATGTAAACATTTACTAGCTCTACTCATTTCACTAGTTGCTTTCTCGGTTATTACCCCAGGCCATCCTTCCCATCCCCACCTCCCTAACTCTCCATTTCACTGATCATCCTTCACAAAATCAGGCTGCTTTGACATAAGAAATACTTATGCCATGACTTCTTAATGGAAAGGCAGGCATCGTTTCTTATTCTTTTGTCCATATTTAAGAAATTCTAGCTCTTTCCCAAGTCTTTTACAGTCATTCATTAAAAGCATATTCTTTGTACTCCTTAACATTATAATGGTATCTTCAGCTCATTAAATAACTTCCATGTGATAGGTGCTGTTATTTTAAAAAATATATATTTTTATTTATTGTTGACAGTATTATAAATGTCCCCCATCCCCCCCACTTTGCTCCCTCCACCCAGTCCCCACTCCTCCCCAGGTGCTGTTCTTGATATACATTATCCCAGCTAGTTCTCCCAACCATTCTGCAATGTCAATATTATTATACTTATTTTATAGAAAGATTAAATAACTTGCCTGAAGTCACACAACCTGCAAGAGATAGAACCAACATTACAACCTGGATGGATCCAGGTTTTTCACTCCATTATTGAACACTGTATTATTCATTTTATCACTTAATTCTGCAGACATTGAAATATTTTTATTTGTGTAGGCTCCAACAATGGCTAGGGAAAAAAAAGCCTAACAGAAATGTTATATATATATATATAGAGAGAGAGCTATATATAGCTATATATATAGCAATGACTCTCTAAAGATATTGCAATTGTATAAAGAAAAATATTTAAATATTTACACTAACCATTTCCAAGATAGCCAATAATGTAGCCAGTATATGTCTACATAACTTGCTACATGTTCCTCTTCAATTCTTTCTTTAAAAGTAGTTGTGCAAGATGTCTAAAATATAATTTTTAAGAAGAATGATTTCAGATGTATAAGCTATTTGGTTGAATTCTGTAGAGTTTAAAATTTAATTGTTTATGAAACAGTAATGACAGCTTTATGGCACAAGTGGGACCACTCATCACTCCAGAGCCCATGGCAGACATAAACAAGTGCTATGGAACTCCTTCCTACTCACTTTGGCTCTCTCCAGGCAGTCATTTCTACCAATTGATTAGGGTTGGTGTGATAGCTCATTTATCTGACAAATATTTACTAGGCATTTACTGTGTGTGCAGTAGTGCTTTATGAGAAAAAAAATCAATTTGCTCTTTGGGCCATTGTCCAAATTTATTTTGTTGTTGCCAGGCACCCCAAATTATTCCTAGTTGATCAAGAAAGTCAGTCAACCCCATCTTCAGCCTAGAGCTTAAATGACTTCCTAGAGCTTGAATGACTTCATGTTTCCATAACCTCCACTGTAGTGGAAGAGCCCACCTTGTCCTGAGGCAGAGGTAAGAAGTAAAAATCAAATGAATAGAGAATAGACAGACTTAGTGGCACCTGAAAAATATTTTTTTCTTGACCTACCTTACTTGGATGCCTTCTCAGCTAAGTCTGAACCCAAATGGTTGACGTGAATCAAAGGCATACTTTCATGTGTAACTTAGCAGTAATGACTCCTCTTCTTGAATATAGGTTGACATGTTTAATCATTAGAAACCTAACAACACTTGCTTGCCCACTACCTTCAGCCTTCCTCTTTTAGACATCCTTGTTCCTCAGTCTCAAGTCAGACTAAACATTAGCTTTAGACTTACTACTGACAGCTTAAATAAGTGTAAACATACACATTTTTTAACCTACACTAAAGCATAGACTGGCCTTTTGTGAGAGGGTTTCAGGCAATAAATCCAGCTGTTCCACATGATTGTGCAGGGTGACCGTGGCACTGGATGTTTACTATCAGGCCAAAAGCTCTTTGAGGCATGATGAGCAGAGTCCCGCAAAATTGGTATGTGTTCTTGACTGAACTGTCCCCCATTCCTACTTCTAATGAAATGGAAGTGCTGGTGAAGGTTACGCAGAGCAATGAAACCATTAAACATAACTTCTGGCTAGTATTTTTTTGGGGAGGAGGATTCCTATGTGGGCTTTGTACTAAGATGGCAGTATAGTATACAGAAGAGAGTAAATAAGTCAATTTGATGCTTTGTGAAAAGCTAGAATTCTTCCAGTAGTTTCTTTACTGTTATCGTCTCTGAATCAAGTATAAGAAGACATCAGCCAATATTGATTCATTTTCATCCGTTATATAATTTGATCAGGCTGAAAAAACACAACAGAGAATTCTTTTGAAATGAAGCCTCCCAACAGAGACAGTTTAACTAAACTTAGATTTCCAGTAGGAAATCAACTTTGATGTTACACTTCAGGGTTTGAAGGTAAGTATGTAGAGATTGTAGATGGAGAAGGATGACATTACTGAGTGTCTGAGGGTCATGTTTTCTTTAGAAAATGGTCCTTACCTCATAATTAGCTTGGGTACTGCTTATTACCTGAAATGAATGGAGCACAAAAAATTTTAGTAATTTCTCTAATTTTTTGTATTATTCCAGTAAATGTACTAATATACTAATTTTCTATGGAAAAAACTACAAATTGACATCTTTTCCCACATCATCCCTGTCAACTAATTTTCCCATTCCTCTGCTTCCTTTAACAACTGAACTTCTCTGAGTTCACTCTATGTACTATCTCTACATCTTAACCTACAATTTATTTAAAAGTTTTGTAACTTGAAAAAATTATTCATATGCACAATTCACAATTTAGAAAAGAACTTATACAAATAAAAGCCATCCATATTTTGTCTTTCTACTCTCCCCACACTCTTTTATCTTTTCTACTGTGAAATATTTTGATGTTTATATTTATCTAAATACTAATTTTCTGGAATGATAGTTGATGACTTAGCTTACTTATATCATCATCCCTCTTGTTTCCTTCTCTCAATATAGTTGTATTGCTACTTTCATTACTTTATTACTTATTTTTGTAACTTTATATAATAAATGTATACATCATAAGGAATATAGTCAATAATATTGCAGTAACTATGTATGGTACCAAGTGGGTACTAGACTTATTGGGGGGATCACTTCATGGGTTATATAAATGTCTAACCACTTTGCTGTACACCAGAAACTAATATAATACTGAATGTCATCTGTAATAAAAAAAAGAAGCCCTGGCCGGTTTGGCTCAGCGGTTAGAGCGTCGGGTTCGGGTTCCTGCTAAGGGCATGTACCTCGGTTGGAGTTTGTCCCCAGCCCTGGTTGGTCATGCGGGTGGCAGCCACTCAATGTGTCCCTTTCACATCAATGTTCCTCTCTCTCTCTCTTTCTCTTCCTCCCACTCTATCTGAACAAAAAGTGGAAAAATGTCCTGAGGTGAGGAAGGAAGGAAGAAAAAAAGAAAGAAAGAAAGAAAGAAAGAAAGGAAGGAAGGAAGGAAGGAAGGAAGGAAGGAAGGAAGGAAGGAAGGAAGGAAGGAAGGAAGGAAGGAAAGAAAAGAAAGAAGCCTTATACACCAAGTTCATATATTTAACACTTTTGTCTACATTTGGAGATAATATTACTAGAAACTCTTTTCATATTGCAAGAGTTTAGTTCTGAAGCCTACTAAAATCTAAAATTAAATTCTGCTATATAACTCTCATGAGCAATAAGACCTATACTTTTTCTTCTTTTTGGCATGCTTTTAAAAATAATGAAGTGGCAAGATGGCGGCATAGGTAAACGCGGTATCGTGTCCTCCCACAACCACATCAAAGTTACAACTAAACTACAGAACAACCATCATTCAAAACTGCCTGAAATCAAGCTGAATGGAAGTCCTACAACTACGGAACTAAGAAAAAAAGCAGCTACATCCAGACCGGTAGGACAGGCGGCGGCGCGAGGGGGGGCAGCTGCGCAGCGGCGGCGCACGGTGGCAAGACGGGCTGGTCCCACACCCACGTGTGGCGGATAAAAATCAGGAGGCTCCCGCGGCTGGGAAGGTCCTTCCTGAGGACTGAGGGGTCCCCGTCCCACACCAGGTGCCCCGTTCAGGGTTCCAGTGCCAGGAAGAGAAGTCCCCATAACTTCTGGCTGGAAAAACCAGCGGAAACTGAGGCTCAGGGAAGCTGACGTGGCTGGAGCCCCAGGCAGCTCCCTAAAGGGCCCACGCACGGACTTATCGGACTCTCTCCCTCTCAGAGGGGAGGCAGCTCGAGGGGCGCCAGAGACATACAGGGAAGAACTGAGCTGTTTGGCACTGGAGCGAGAGCTGGAGAGGGGGCTTCCTCGGGGACAAACGTGCTGTCAGAGGCCTTTGTTCCTTTGGTGAGCCCTTCCCGGGGGCGGCAGACAGAAGCCATATCTGGGACTCCAGCAACCTGGCTCACACTGGTAGCCCCGCCCTGCTGACTCCCTGAGGCCCCGCCCCGCCCCACCCCACACAACTTTCAAGCCCACCCAAGCTGTTGCCACTTGCTTAACCATAGGATTGGCCTGTCTTGGATCCTGCTTCAGATTTTTCCTAAATTCTTTCAAATGAGCAGCACCGGGTCTCAGCGAGCCCCATACCTCTCATTAAGTAATACACAGAAACAAACACAGGGAGGCAGCCAAAATGAGGATACAAAGAAACAGGTCCCAAATGAAAGAACAGAACAAAACCCCAATAAAAGAACTAAGCGAAAGGGAGATAAGCAACCTAACAGATACTGAGTTCAAAATACTGCTTATAAGATGCTCAATGAACTCAGTGAGAAACTCAGTGAACTTAGGGAGGGCCTCAAGAGCATAAAAAAGGACCAGTTAGAAATCATGGATACACAGTTAGAATTAAAGGAGGCATTAACTGAAATAAAGAATAATTTACACAGCTTCAATAATAGAGTATGTAAATCCAAGGAGCAAACCATCGATTTGGAATATAAGGAAGCAAAAAATCCCCAATCAGAACAGCAAAAAGAAAAAAGAATCCAGAAAAAATGAGGATAGTGTAAGGAGCCTCTGGGACAACTTCAAGCATGCCAACATTCGCATCTTGGGGGTGCCAAAAGGAGAAGAGAGAGAACAAGAAATCGAAAACCTCTTTGAAACAATAATGGCAGAAAACTTTCCTAACTTGGTGAAGGAAACACACATACAAGTCCAGGAAGCACAGAAAGTCCCAAACAAGATGAACCCCAAGACACATCATCATCAAAATGCAAAAGGTTCAAGACAAAGAGAGAATCTTAAAAGCAGCAAGAGAAAGGCAGCTAGTTACCTACAAGGGAGTACCCATTAGGCTGTCAGCTGATTTCTCAAAAGAAACTTTGCAGGCCAGAAGGGAGTGGCAAGAAATATTCAGAGTGATGAAAACCAACAACCTACAACCAAAATTACTCTATCCTGCAAAGCTGTCATTTAGAATTGATGGACATATAAAAACTTTCCCAGACAAGAAAAAGTTAAAGGAGTTCATCACTACCAAACCATTATTATATGAAATGATGAAGGTTGTCTTTTTGAAGAAAAAGATAAAATGTATGAACAAACAAAATGGCAATGAATACATATCTATCAACAATGGAATCTACAAACAAAATGAACAGAACAGAAACATTCTCATAGATACAGAGAACATTTTGTTGGTTGCCAGTTGGGAAGGGGTTTGGGGGAATGGGTGAAAAAGGTGAAGGGATTAAGAAGCACAAATTCATTGCTAGACTGACAAACCTCAACGGGAAAGGGGTTGGGGGTGGGGGGTGGGAAGAAATAAACCAAAGAACTTATATGCATAACCAATGGACACAGACAATAGTGTGGGAAAAGGTGGGAGGGGGGCGGGAGTGGGGAGGAGGGGGTCAATGGGGGGAAAATGTGGAACATCTGTAATACATTTTACATCCAACAATAAAGATTTGGAAAATAAAAAATAAAAATAAAATAAAAATAATGAAGTGTTTAAAAAATGAAAAAAATACATGTACATATTTTTTGTTGTTCCATCAATTATAAATATGGACTGTCTTTTGATAGATCTTCCTAAGAAAGAATATGTAGGCATTAACTTTCTGTGTTTTTTCATATCTGGATATATCTTTATTCTACGTTTATATTTGATTTATGTCTTTATTTTATTCCCACATTTGATTGATTTATAGTCCTTCTGGAAATAGACTTTCAGGTTGCAAATCTTTTCTTTCAGAACTCTGAAGATATTGGTATGTTGTGTTCTAGTATTAACTATTTTGAATGAGAAGATGGCATTTTGATTTTGAAAAAATTTTTGGCAGGTAATAGCATATAAAGATACTTTAATATAACATTGTTTAGATTTTGGTGTAAATGACAGTGGTTTTCCATTTTTAGTAATGATATAAGGTATCTTTTAAAATATAATCATACCTTGTTTCATTGTGCTTTGCTTTATTGCACTTCCCAGATATTGCATTTTTTTTGCAAATTGAAGATTTGTGGCAACCCTGCATTGAGCAAGTCTATCAGTGTTACTTGCCCAACAGACTCAGATGATGGTTAAGATTTTTTAGCAATAAAACACATTTAATTAAAATATGTACATTGTTTTTTAAAAGAGATCATACAATTGCACACCTAATAGACTGCAGTATAATGTAGCTATTTTCATCACAAATACTATCATGTGGGAGATTTGCCCAGTGTTGCTGACACTCATAAAAGTTGTCCTAAATTCCTTCCTTCCTTCCTTCCTTCCTTCCTTCCTTCCTTCCTTCCTTCCTTCCTTCCTTCCTTCCTTCCTTCCTTCCTTCCTTCCTTCCTCCCTTCCTTCCTCCCTTCCTCACATTTTATTTCTGGATGGGTTTGTAAATTCTTGCCTTTGTGTGACAGGTAGAGAATGACATTAGGTGGGTTTATGGCTTTATATATCGACATCTAATTTGTTTCAATCTACATCTTTTACTCTCCATTATATTTATTTTTCCAAGTTTGGGGGCTCTTTTTTTCCCCCTTAATAGTTACCCTTTCTCTATGCTACCATACAGATCTTTTTCCTTTAAAAGTTTTTATATGTTTAAAATTAAAATATAGTAAGTGCACAATATTATATCTACCAAAAACTTGCAAAACCCGTTGCTTGCCAAAAAACCCTTTCCTGTTCTTTTTATTCCCCATAATTAATTTATTGTGCTCCTGAGAGTTAACATGAGCACTCAAGCAGGGTCAGTTGCTTCCTGGAAAGAAAAATCACCAGAACTTGGTGGAAATGAAGAAACATTGATTAAAAGGAATTCCAGGGATTTTTTCCCTAATAACCCAAACTGGCAATCAGAAAGAGGGCAAAAAATAAGTGTTTGAAGAAAAAAATGTCCTAAATTACTGCTGGTAGTTTCTGTACTCATGAATAATGTCACTTAATTTTTTTTTCTATTCATTTTCCAAATGTGTGTCAGGTCATTCAGCTGCTTCTCAAACAACTAAAACAAAACTCACTGATTCAAACAATGTATGGTCTTTGTAGAACATTTGGAAAATGCATAATATACCAAGAAAACATAAAAATTGAGCAGGCATGATCTCTGTCATCATTTTGGCAGATATCCTTAAATTTAAGTATATCCATATGCATTTTTCTTTAAAATAAAATCATGTTACAATTCTACCCTCTATGTTTAATTAGAATAATATATTTAGCAATTCTACATTATTAAATCATTTTACAAATATATTTTTTAAAATAATTTTAATAGTTGCATAATATTTCATTATATGGATATATGATCATTTGACTCATCTATTATTATACATTAGAAAATATCTAGGTTTTTACTAGCAATAGAGAGAACTCATGTTTTTGTACATAATTTATAGAATTTTTTCTATATCCTTATAATTTAACATTATTACAGGAGATAGCTTGGCATGAATCTCTTCATTATTTTCCTGGTACTTTAAATATGAATCTTTGTAAATTGCTTTGCTTCCAATTGAAGTGATTTTTTTCTGGAAGCATACCTATAATTCTCTTATTTCTTTCTTCTCTATGATCATTTAAATACCTTTGTTTGTTTTTTTCTACACTCTTGAAAAGCTGCTCAAGTTGTTCTTCATAAGCAAAGATTGTGCTTTTATCCACAAAGCTAAACTTCTCTTTTTACTTTCAATGTAGATTTTAATAATGCTGTTGCCATGTTGGCTTCCTTGCAGGCTTTAGCTCTCACAACCAATTTTCATATGACAATTAAAAATCTCATTGTTTCAATTTTCTTTCTTCTCAGGGACTTTTGTGGGTGAGTCTTGGCTGCATGCTGCAACACCAGTGTCTTGGATCTTATTTTGATCACTTTGAGCAAGGCTATTATTATCTTTTCTTTTAGGTTCTAAAATAGGGTCTCTCAACCTTGGTACTGTGGACATTTGGGCAGATAGTTCTTTGTTGCAGGCCAGTCTCATGCCTTTTAGGATGTCCAGCAGTACCCACATGTCCTCTGGGAGCAAAACCGTAACTGGTTGAGAACTATTGCCTTAAAGGAACTTTACAAATTAAACTCAAGTCAAGAAGGAAAAAACAAGATTATTAAATAGGTGAATAGGCTGGAGATAAAAATAAGTCAAGAATTACCAAAAAAACACACTTAAAGAGATTTTAAAGCAGCACTTATATTCACAGAAATAGTTTGTTATTTCTAAAAATGGCGGAAGGCCATAAATGGTGGGTAGTTTTCTGAAATAATGCCATTAGTTAGATAATTACATGACAGTAAAGACAGCAAGAGCTGAGACGTGACAGCCAAGTCACTTTTCCCATCTTTAGTGTGGGATTGACATGGACCTAAAAATCAAAAGGTCAATAGCTATAAAGATAAACCAATATTCTGTTCCAAAACATCAGTTCCAAGAGCAAAATGGAACATTACAATGTCTACAGATACTCTGAAAAGTGGGGACTGAAGAAAAGAGGTGGGTGGATGTGATTTTTAATGAGCCATGCAGCATGATATGAATCATTTATATTATGTGAATACAGTTGATGTTTTTCTAGGCAAAATTTATATGTTATCATAGCAATGTAATCTAAAGCTTACCCCATCTGAAGTAGCTTTTAGTCTCTGGAAAAAAGTTCATTGTTTTAATTCAACCAAATACAATACACAACATGGCACAACTAATATGATTCCATAATTTTTGGCAAATATTTTATATTTTCTGCTTTAAAATTTAAGGCAATAATCTGCACAGACTTAATTATACTGTCATCTAAATAAATTTATATTTTGGAATGGGTTCAGTGTATGAATACAAAGTGAGTTTTTCCATTATTATTATTTTTTACTATCTTTGTTCAGAATGAAAATGACTGTCTTCTGGTAATAGCAATTATAGAAAAAGATAGTTTATGTAGCAACATAATCCTTCATGAACAACAGTCAACTATTTCTAAAAATATTTTTTCCTTTCAAAGTCTGAAATGCTTAAAAAGTTTAATTATGTGTAAAATGTTGTCCAAATTTTAGATTTGGGGCAAAATTATCAAGATACTGCACACTGGTTCCAATAATAAAAGTGTCTACATATTTTGTCATCAGCCAAAATGTATCTGGGAATGTAAAGAAACCATGAAGCTTAAGAGGCTAAAAGGAAATTCAGAGAGAAGTTTTTTCCCATTTGAAACTATATTTTGAATAATGTAAATTGTTGATATTCTTATTGTGAACAAAAACCTTTGCATTTTTGGCAGGCTGTAAGAATATAAGACCATGAACCTGTGGAAAAATTATTTGGCCTCTCTCTCTCCCACTTCCCTCCCGCAGGAAGTAAAGTCACGTGGTGCGGGAGACTGAGGCATCAACCATAAAGGTTTTATTGGCTTCTGCTTGTCTGCAAAGTATTTTGGTCATAGACTAAAAGGTGCATTAAATAGGCTTGTTCTCCCCTAACCCCTACTCCAGGCTGCATAGTTTGTCTCACAGAGCACCCCTCTCCATTCCTCTGAGAAGGAGTTGGCCAGAAGAAATCAACTCAGTCTCTCAGTTTTTAGCCAAGTCTGGTTGAAGAGCCACACAGTCCTCTATCAGTAGCATATGCAACCTGTGACGCATCTTTTGTTTCTCAAAGGCCTTGAATGACAGGATGCAGCTTGCATGATTGAAAGGGCATCTTTATTTCCTAAAATTGAGAACTACTTTTCTCACAATTGCTAGATTCTCACTGTAATAAAATACTTTCCTTCCCTTTTGGTTTCAACAGTCACCAAACATAAGAATTGTTTTGGAAAAGGATGCAGTCATTCATGAAACCTCAAGAAGATTCTAGGAGGAGAGAACAGAAAGTGATATGGGAGGGGTGTGCTTTTATTCTAGCTGAGAAATTCCCACAGACAAAAAAAAGTCCAACCAGTGACTGAAGGGTTTGACTGAGCCATTGCTTTTAAGGCTTTTTTGATACTATTACAATTATACTTATGAAAATACTTTTATTGATTTTATAATCCTTTAAAAATTGTTAAATCAAAATTATACATATACATAATTTTAAAAGCTGATTAGTGCCTGGCTGGTATGGCTCAGTGGTTGAACCAAGAGGTCGCCAGTTCAGTTCCCAGTCAGTACACATGCTCAAGTTGTAGACCAAATCCCCGGTGGGAGACAAGCAGGAGGTGGCCAATCGATGTTCTCTCTCATCAGTGTTTCCATCTCTCTCTCCCTTTCCCTTCCTCTTTCTCTAAAATAAATAAAGGAAAAAAAGCCAATTAGTTCTATGAGGTTTATAATGAAAATCAGAATTTTCTCCTTCACCTCCTCCCCACCTCTTCTCACTGTAGTTCCTCTTAGCCATTCTTAGTTCTTTTAAAATCTCACATTTTTAAAGGCTGAAAAATATATTTATTTTCTGATATTTCTGAAAATGGATTTGGTAGATCTTTTTTTTTCCTTCTGTTTGGCTTATTGTTTTTGTATGATATCCAGAAAAAAAAAATCCATAAAGAAAGTTCACAAAACCTTTTCCTTTCATACTTTTTATTATGAAACAAAACCTGCAAAAATGTGAAAATAAAATTTATAGGTCAATACGTTATCACAAAGTGGTAACATTAAGGCATTGGAAATAGAAAATACACCTCAGAAACCCTCTTCATGGTCTCTCTTAATTATAACCCCCATCTACATTGGCAGGTGCAGCCATAATTTTTATTCTTATTAAAATTAATCTTATTAATACTTCTCTTGCTTTTAAAAAATAGCTTTACTCTCTGTTCAAGCATTCCCTAAAACTATTGATTAGTTTTATATGATTTTGAACCCATATAAATATGTTATATATACTGTCCTTTTCTGTAACTGAATTATTTTATTCAATATTATGCTTATAAAATTCATGCATGTTGTTTTTGTATAGCTGTATTCATTCATTTTCATTACCATATCACAATTTCTTTATCCATTCTATTGAAGGACACTTGGGTGGTTTGCAGTTACATCACTAGTAATGTTATATATATTTTCATGTCTCTAAGTGCACATGTGCAGATATTTTTATATGTGATAGGTTTATTGCTTTAATAGCCCCAATTCTTCATCCCTTCCTACATCTACACCATCCCCATATAACTGTGTACTGTCCTTTCATTCTGAATCTGGACTTTGTCATGTGATTTGTTTTCACTAAAGGGATTTTAGCAACAGTAGTTGAAGTAGAGGCTTACAGAGCACTTGTGCCATTGCGCTTCCTTGCTCTTGCTTCTGTACCATCACCTTGAGAATAATGCAAGTAGAGCTTAAAATAAGACAACAGACATGTGGCTTATGGTCCTACTGCCCAGCAGAGAGAATGCTAAATACATGGGTGAATCCTGCCCAGACCCAAACATAGGCCTTGTGGAGCCCAGCTACAGTATCAGCTTGTAAACTTGTAAGCTAAATAAATGTTTATTGTATGTCATTGAGGTTTTCTGGTTGTTTTCAAGGCAACAGATAATTAGTACAGAGTGGAATTGCCAAATTCACCCTCTTATCAAAAGTGTATGAGAATTCCATCAACAAATCATCAAACAACAAGTGTCGGTGAGGGTGTGGAGAAAAGGGGACTCTAGCACACTGCTGGTGGGAATGCAGACTGGTGCAGCCACTATGGAAAACAATATGGTGTTACCTCAAAAAATTAAAAATTGAACTTCCATTTGACCCAGTGATCCTGCTTCTAGGAATATACCCTAAGAAGCCTGAAACACCAATCAGGAAGAATATATGTACCCCCATGTTCATAGCAGCACTATTTACAATAGCTAAGATCTGGAAACAGCCCAAGTGTCCATCAGTAGATAAATGGATAAAACAGCAGTGATACATATACACAATGGAGTACTATGCAGCTGTAAGAAAGAAAGATCTCTCATGCTTTGAGATGACATGGAGGGACCTGGAAAGTATTATCCTAAGTGAAACAAGCCAAGCAGAAAAAGACAAATACTACATGATCTCACTTATATATGACATATAATGAACATAACAGTCTGAGGAATACGGTAGACTCAGAAACATGGAAGTAGGGCATAGACTGACATCCCTCAAAAGGGGGGGTGGGAAGGTGGAAAGAGATAAACCATAGAACTTATATGCATGTATGCATAACCAATGGACATGGACAACAAAGCCAGGGACCAGGGTGGGAGGATGGGGAGGAGGGTGTCAATGGGGTAAAAAAGGAGAAACATCTGTAACAACAACAAAAAAATTAAAAAAAAAAACTTATGAATTGTTTAAAAAAAAAAAGAATGTAAGGGATGACAAATGTTTACATTGTTTTATTTTGGAAAGACAAATAAACTGCTGTGGTTCCAAAAAAAAAAAAAAAAAAGCAGTGGTATATACACACAATGGAATATTATGCAGCTGTAAGAAAGAAAGATCTCTTAATCCTTTGAGACAACATGGAGGGACTTGGAGAGTATTATCCTAAGCAAAACAGAGAAAGACAAATATCACATGATCTCACTAGTTTGTGGTATATAGTGAACAAAACAAACTGGTGAACACAATAGACTCAGAGACATAGTAGTAGGGTACAGACTGACAAACCTCAGAAGGGGGGGTGGGGGGGAGGGGAGTGAAGTGATGAAACACAGAACTTATATGCATGTATGCATAACCATGGACGTGGACAACAATGCTGGGGATGGGTGCAGGGGTGGGAAGGGGGGGGGTCAGTGGGCGTAAAAGGAGAAACATTTGTAACAAAAATAAATTAATAAAAAAAAAGAAAGAAATCACACACACACACACAAAGAATAAAATAAAATATATGTGAGATTAAAAAAAAAAAGATGTCACTGGGCTAGCTGGGATTCAAATGGAGGGGATATTAAAGGGAGGGGCAAAATAAAATTTGTGACTGCTTTTAATCCATCATAAGTATTGACTAATTCAAACAAGAAAAATGATTTCGGACAACTGTTGTTTTAATTATTCAGAACTGCTTTAGGTCCTTGCATATGATCTGATATTTGGTATCACTTCATTTTGTTTTATCTGACAAAAACTGATGTTTAAAATGGAGATTCAGTTAATCAATATAATTTCATGAATAGAATATTTCAAAATATATTATTTCTAAGGTGAATTTTGGAAAACTCACAACTTCACATTTATTAGCTAAAACGGCATCAGGTATAGACATCCCCATCAATCAATCCTCTCTTCTCTTTATGATAACTAGAGGCCATGAAGGACCTTGTGATGTTTTAAGCAGAACTAATAAGTATTGGAGCTGATTTTCAAAAACATAGTACATAGTCATGCAAATAGTGCTGCCTTATCTAAATAATTATCCTGGAAGCTATATAATTATTCCAATGACACTGCTTCATTTAAAAAATTCAGGAAATACTACTTTGGAATTGCTTTTAGAGTCCATAACATTCACTTTTAAAATCCTGGCTAGTTATCTTTTTTTAATGTGACTAATATTTAAGTGCTGTGAACCAAACAGACCTAAGTGTGATGAATATGTTGGTGGTCAAACTAGGAATAATGGTTTAGCTGCTAAACAAGCTTTAATGACAAACTAATTAGGATTGATTTTTTTTTGTTGTTGCTTAAAAATTGGTTTCTGATAGCAAGTTCAAATAAAAAAAAATTGCAACATGTTTTGAGCAGTAGCATCCTATTAAATAAACACCCTTTCAAGGTGTCTACTGTGGGGGCGGGGGGAACCACATTTGGATGTGTAAATTCTGGTATATTTATTAAGAACAGATTATTTTGTCTATCTTTTATCACTTGTCTGATCATGTTTTTTCTCATATTTAATCTTAAAATACTATGTATATAATATTAACATTATATATGTAATTATAATCTTATTAACTTTTAAATCTTCATCATAAGATCACAGATATATTGTTTAATAAATATATTATTCAGTTTAGAAATAAGAAAATTAGTTACAGAGAATTTGAGACTTTTTTACTGACACATTGGTGTAAGTGCTAGAACTGCAATAAAACCAGTTTTCATTTTTGCCCCTATTGCAGCAATAGTCCTTATTATAAAATGGTATCAAGAATAGTAGAAGCCCTGGCCAGTTTGGCTCAGTGGTAGAGTGTCAGTCTGTGGTCCAGAGAGTCCTGGGTTCGGTTCCCGCTAAGGGCATGTACCTTGGTTGCAGTTTGTCCCCGGCCCTGGTTGGGTCGTGCGAGTGGCAACCACTCGATGTGTCCCTTTCACGCTGATATTTCTCTCTCTCTCTCCCTCCCTCCCCACTCTATCTGAACAAAAAATGGAAAAATGTCCTCGGGTGGGGATAAAAAAAAAAAAGAGAGAGAATAGTAGAAGAAGGCAGCTATTTTACAAGAATATAAAGATGTTTGGATCTAAAAGAATTAAAGTAAAGTAATATTTTATGAATGAGCATTTTAAAAAAAAGTATTTGCAAGACTGATCTAAACCACTAATTTTTCTCATAGTAATCTCAATTTATTCAGTTCATAATTCTGGTTTCATCACTTTTGGTTAAGTGGATTTTCTCCTTATTTCTAACTGTAGTATTCTAAGCAGGAAGCTTTTGTGGCACTTTAAATCAGGCCATTTGATTTTTCTAAGAACTACTCACAGGATCAATAGTATCTGTACCTATGCCAGCCTGCGAACACAGCTGTTGTTCAGTAAATGCTTATGGAAGAGATGCACATTTCCGAGACAGTCCCTGGGAACAGCACATCCCTTCCTCAGGAAGAGAAACTGTCTTTCACCAAAAATCTCTGTGCCACTGTGTTTTACAACCTTTGGGCCCATCCTAAGTTACTTCAGCAACTTCCTGCTAACACTTCTCTGCAGGTTTTTCAGCAGAGTGAAGAATACAGTTCATTGTAATAAGCCCTACTTCAGAAGTTGCCCCTGTAATAATGAGCATAGCTGTTCTTATGTTGTCTGCAAATTCTTGCTTTAATTAAAGAATGAGAGTTTCCTAATAATATTAGCCTAGAAGAACTGCAATCAGAGAACTCTAAGTATATCTCTCTCTCAGCTCACGTTCAGCTGTGTATGTTACAGATAAGCCAAGACTGATTCGTTAGAATTCTTCAGGGCCTTGCATTTCCTTCTGGACTGGATTAAAAATTTGCCTTTAATCCTATCCTCCCTGATATTAGTGTCTTCCTATTCAGTCCAGCAAGGTTGGGGTATTAGGTGTAGTAAATGGGGATGAGTGGAGTAGGTGGTCTTTCTTTCCCCATGAAAACTTTCCAAAGGTGGGAAAAATGTGAAGAATTATTTTTATTTTTATTTTTTATTTATTTATTTATTTATTTATTTATTTATTTATTTATTTTTTATCCTCACCCGAGGACATTCTTTCCATTTTTTGTTCAGGTAGAGTGGGGGGAAGAGAGAGGAACAGAGAGAGAGAGGGAAACATCGATGCGAAAGGGACACATCGGAGTGGCTGCCACCCGCACAACCGACCAGGGCCGGGGACAAACTGCAACCGAGGTACATGCCCTTAGCGGGAACCGAACCCGGGTCTCTCAGGACCGCAGGCCGACGCTCTAACCGCTGAGCCAAACCGGCCAGGGCTCTTTTTCTTTTTAAACAAGGAACAAAATTCTTATAATATATTGTAGTTTCTAGATTGTAAATAGTAAGGGGAAGTTTCTCAGATTGCTTAGCATAAATATACGCAGGCCTCTTCTGTATGAAGAAAAGGATAGACAGGTTCCAAAGTGGAAAAAATAGTTGTAACTGTACCAAACAGGGTTATAGGTTTGTCAAGTTTCTGTCCTTAAGTTTGTTGAAAGGCCAATACCCTAAAACTTCCTTGAGGTAAACCTTCCATCACTTGAACCAAGACTCGGAAGTCACGATTCCTAAAACAGGGTTTGAGACATCTCTTTGGGCAGATTAGATAGTACCTCCTCTCCAAATACAGAAACATGTATTTGTGTGTGTATACCTGGAGCTATAGACAAGGGTTCAGAGAGAAAGACTGTTAAAATGCAACAATTTCTTCTAAGCCTTCAGCTTATTATGTAAAGATTTAGCGACTTGAGCTATTGTGTCAAAGTCACAAAGAATAAATCCCATAATCTTCAGATCCAAGTGAAGAACGTCTTTTCTAACATATACCCAGAGTCTTTTTTATCAAAATGAAATGCTTTTTTTTGGAACGTGCCCCTAGTGGGAACCGAACCTGAGACTCTCTAGTCTGCAGGCTGACACTCCAACCTCTGAGCCAAACCAGCCAGGGCAAAATGAAATGCTTTTAAGGGAAACATTTTTGTTTTTTGAAAAGTACAATGAGAACAAAGTGGGAGAAATAGAGGAGTGATGCATCCACCCAAGGCTCTCTGGCTGTATTAAGCTAATTTTCTAAATTAAATTTTTTTCTTTATTGATGTTAGAGAGAGAGGAAAGGAGAGCGAGCGAGCTAGAAACATCGACGAGAGATCGGCCACCTCCTGCATACCCCCCACAGGGATTTGGCCCACAACCCCAGCATGTTCCCTGACCTGATTCAAGCTGGTGACGTCTTGGTGGATGCTCAACCAGTACGCTACACCAGCCAGGCTGTTTCCAAATAAATTAAACAAAATTAAAAAAAAGATTAAATTAGTGGGGAACTGGAGTATTTAAGTGTATTAAGAGAAAGGTAAGAGATGAGAGAAACTCCAGGGCAGTGCCTAAAATCAGGTCCTGCTCTTGTCTTACATTCCGGGGTAATTAGCCATGGTTCTGGACTAAGACAGCAGTCCTGCCAAACGTGAAGCCACGGGCCAAAAGTGCCTCTGACTGAGCCTGTTGATAAAAAGTTGGGAGCGTTCTGAGATTAAAAATTCCTTTTTTTTTTGTTTTTGTCTTTTTAGAAGCACAGGTAACCAGTTAGGTAGGGCTAATTTTAAAAAAATTCAGTTCTATCACACCATGCCTAAAGAGAGGGGAAAAAAATTGTTCTTAAAAGACTTCTATTACACCACACTTCTGTTTTTAAAGGTCTCACATATTTATTGCTGCACAAATCTCTTAGTGCAGAAAAATATTGAGAAAAATCTCATTCTTCCAAATATTGGCCCCCCCAAATCATGCCTACTGTCCAGATAGTAGCGATCTTCTCGGGGATGTGCTCAGATGCGATGAAGCAGTCCGGACACGGCATAAAGACGGGAGCCACCTCGTGCGCCAGTCCTCACAGGCCCAGCTTGGTTCTTCTCCAGTGTCTTCTCTTGGCGTTGTACCTGATTTTATTTCCAGTTTTCATCCAGATCCACTGGGGAACAGGCCGATTCTGCTTTTGTTTCTTGGCCAGGAACCTCTTAATCCGGAAGGTCTTGTGTGAAGACATATCGAAGAAAAGTCGACCCACGCACCAGTCAACCGTCAGCACCGAAATGGCGGAGAGAGAGAGCGATGAAGACGGCGGAAGTGCGCAGTCAGAGGCGCTTCCGGGGCTTCCGGGGTGGGGCTTGGAGGCAGATGTCACGTGCACACCGCAGCCTCTCCCCACATCCGTGCTGGCTCCGCCCTGTGGGAACCCGCTCTTGTTCCTGCGATGTGTAATTCGGTTTTCGTGTCTGCTGTGGGTGGCTTCCTTCGAGCCGGTCAGTGTGCGTGGAGCACCTGCGTCAGGGTGAGGCCAGCAGTCATTAGAAATGCCAAAGCAGAAGCTCTTCTGACCGGTGGCAGCACCACACTTTAATTTAAAACTAGTTTGACTATTTTGCGTTCATATGTGTCAAAAATTACAGAAACTGATAGGAAAATTTTATGAACTACCCTTTAAAACGGTGGAGAGAGCCCTGGCCGGTTTGGCTCAGCGGTTAGAGCGTCGGCCTGCGGTCCCGAGAGACCCGGGTTCGGTTCCGCTAAGGGCATGTATCTGGGTTGCAGTTTGTCCCCGGCCCTGGTTGGTCGTTCGGGTGGCAGCCACTCGATGTGTCCCTTCACATCGATGTTTCTCTCTCTCTTCCTCTCTCCCCCTCCCACTCTACCTGAACAAAAAATAGAAAAATGTCCTCAGGTGAGGATAAAAATAAATAAATAAAATAAAACGGTGGAGAGTGTTCTTCCCTATTCTCATTCCTAAGGGGATAGGGGTGATGGTGGGGAGGGAGATATTTTTAGCACAACAACATAGTGCAGGATTTTCCCGGTAGCACATCAAATGACTGTGACCTAGGCATCTATAGGCATTCCGGCAACAAACACTTATTCTAGGCTCGTGGCTTTAACTTCAGGGAAGTACGTGAACCAGGCTGTGTTAGGCCTGGAGAGGCTGCGAGGGATCAGCCCCTCCAGGTGCATTCCCTGAAGCTCTGTGGTCACGAGGCTTCTTGTACCTGTGACTGATGACGTGTACCTGGCTCAGACCGGTGCACTTTTGCACATACCCATACTAGACTACAGGCTGAACTGTTCCAGCTTTGTGAGGAAAGAAGTTTGCTGTGTATAACTTTTGCCTTAAATGGGGCCAGCTGAACTTCCAAAAGTTCTGATATGGTACTCACTCCCTCAGATATTAGCTACCACAACTGTGCGAGAGAGAGATTGGCTTATCTTATTGGCACTGTGCTTTAAAGAACAGGAGGAACCACCTTCTTTTCCAGGATAAAGCCAGGAATATATCTGTCTCCCCAGCCAGGTTCATACCATAAAAATAGGTCTCCTGGATTATAATAACTAAGGGCAATGTGGAGTAGAAACCCTGAAGACAAGTGTGAGTAGTGAAAAAGCAGAGGGGCAGCAAGGTCAAAGTGGGGGTGGGGAATTCCAGTTGCCTAAAAGAGGCTGACTCTGTGGATTTAATTTATCCTGATGTCAATGGTGAGAGAGTGTTTTGCATCATCTTGAAACCCCTATATGTATTTATATTAAGCAGTAGGTTATCTTTCCACTAAGTCACCAAGCCAGTATTTTTTTTCAAGATTTGAAGATAAAATTAAATTAGAAAATATTAATCAGTTTTGCATACTCTACTAGGTTACCTATTTTTGGCCAAAATAACTTGACAGTGTGTACATTTTTAAATGTTTTGAAGGGCCATCCATAGATATCATAATTTAGATCATCATACAAATATGGACCATAGCTTTTACCCTATAAGTAAATGACACTTAAAAGCAGCATCTACACTCATTGTTACAGGCTCAGCAGCATTTAGCTTCATTCTTCACATACATGCTCTCTGTTGGCTGTTTCCCTTTTTATAGAGACTTGTTCAGATCACTGGGGCTTATCCAATTCTTTGATGTTATGCAATACCCAGCTCTAATTTGCCACTTGATCTTCAATATGTTAGTGTCCAGGCTTTTTGCAGATACATATTTCTACTTTTGGAATTATTCTCAATTAGTAGATCCCATAAGACCAGAGTTAAGCTTTTACTGAGAAGATAGTATTGCTTAAAATATAATTTTTTTATAGTACCCAAAATATGAAACCCAAAGACTGTTCTCTTGCAGTATCTCATAATTATTGCTTTACCAGAAGGGATATTTGGGCAAACTTTTGAAGTGTTGATGCCTCTGGCAACTTTGGATGATTCCCACAGAGGAGGCAGGGAGTATTTTTTTCAGAGGCCAGTCTTTGAGGTAGTTCCTTGGTAGGTGACCTGCTATTTCCATATATTTATGTTAAAATTGCCTTAAAATAGTGAGCAAATGCCCGATTATCACCAATTTTCTCATTGTTCTTGAGAATGATTACTTTATATCATTTTGATATAAAGTTCTTTTTATATACTTTTAAGGGCATGAAGGATAAACTGAATTTGTAAGTTGCTTTTCTGCAGAGGTAGATACCAAAGTCAATTCATTTTCTGTTGTTACTATGTTCAATACACATATGCCATTGGATTGCAAAAGATTAAGCATATACTACCCTCAAAAACTCATTGTCTGCTGAGAATGAGTTATGTAGGTGACATAAGAAGTGTCAAAGAAGATAAATTGCTGGAATATAAGCTCCTTGAACTGTGTGTGGGTGTGTGTGTATGGGTGCACACACATATATGCATACATACCCTCAGGTAGGGCTATTGAAGATGATATGAAAGAGAAGGACTTACACTGTTCTAAAGAATGAATGATGTTTCACAGGATGAAGTTGGAGAGAAAAAAAGGCTTTTTGGTGGAGAGGGGAGTGTGAACTAAAGCCAGAAAAGGAAGAAATAAGGTTCTAGAAATTGTATTTCATTTATTTTCATAATGTTAACGTAATTACCTTATTATAAACTACAAAACAGAGATTAAATATCATAATCAAACACATGTAAAGAAGCTAATGAGATGATTTGAAATCTATTCTTCCAACTCATACTATCTTCACATCAAATTTCCAAGGGAAATATAGGTGAGGTGTCTCAACAAAAATTTGGAGGAGGGACTAAGCCATATGCTATACTCTCTGAGGCCAGCCCTGGTCCAATGTTGAAAGAAAGAGGGAAGTGAGGCAATATTTATGGAGTATCTTTCTACCAAATGCCAGATATTTACTGACATACTTCCACTTAATGCTTACAGTTATTGATTTTATAAATTTCAGGGCTACGATTTAAAAGATTAACTTTATTTGTATGCTCTTCCCCAGAAAAATACCACTAGGTAAGCAAACGACAAATGGACTTTATGTGTTCATTTTAATTGAAAACTGAAGAGTAAATAGGCTTCCCCTAGGCATAAATACAGGGAAGGAATGCTTCAGGCCAAGTCAGTTGGAAGAAGCAAAAGACTGGAGAGGCGTGTTGAGGTTAGATAGGTAGTGCCATATGATGCACAGTTGACACAGTCATTAAATAATCAATTCATTAAATCTAAAAATATTTACTGAGCTCTTACAATGTGTAAGGCACACTGCTCAGTGGACTCTTGATAAAACAGTAACAATATAGACCAGAAATTTCTCTTCTAATAGAGTTTACATTCTTGTGGATAGAGGCATGCAAATAATAATAATAATAAAAGAATAAATAAAAGAAATGTCAGGATTCCTGAAAATGGCGGCAAAGTGAATGGAGCGACACAGACCATCTCCCAAGACCAAACTGGATTTACAACAAAAATAAAGGCAAATCGTCAGGAAAGGGCAGCCGAAAGACATCTTGGAGGACCACTTAACCAGAAACACCACTCAATCCTGGTAGGCTTGCGAGGACGCTAGAGGGGGCCGGGAGCCCACAGTCCGCAGCGGCCTGGGCAGGGACCAGGAAACTCGGCGGGAAGTTACTCCTACCGCCTCCCTTGCCACCCTGCATGGGCCCTGGGAACTCTGTAGCCTGCTAAGCTCTCGGCGGAGCCGCACAGACTCGCGGGCACCAGGGGGACTCGGCGGGATTCTGCTACCAATGCTGAGTCCCGTGAACTCTGCGTGCTAAGCCCTCGGCGGGCGCCGCACAGAATCGTGGGGACCAAGGGACTGTGCTGGACGCTACTGCCACATCTGCAGTGTCCCGCTATCGCGGCTCAGTCCTGGGGCTTCTGCTGAGTGCAACCCCCTCAGCTGGTGCCACAGCCGCAGCTGCCCTTGGCTGGAAGCACCGCCCTTGCCTGGAAGCACAGCCCTTGGCTGGAAGCAGTGCCCTTGGGTTAAAAGCCCCAGGCGGCTCCAGGATGCAGACTCCGGACAGAGGCTAAATTGGCAGCAGCCACTCACCTTGGGCTCTGGCAGAGGGAAGTCAGACCGGACTGGAACTATGTGGGGACACACGGGTTTTGGAGGGTTGCTGAGTGCAACCACACAGGACTGTGGTCATTTTACTTCTTCCAGGGCCCTGGGGAGAGGCGGCGGCCCCTCCCTCAGAGATTCAACCCCACCTGGTGGCCATTGAAATGCTAATTGAGGCCCATTAACAACGAACACCTGCCTCCACTCTCAGGAAATCCTATTACACTGAGCACCTGAGGGAGTTTTTCAGGCAACTCAGAAACCAAGGGTCTGCAGGTGACCTCTACTAATAGCCTCCAGGCAAAAAAAAAAAAGCTACAGGATAACTGCCATTCCCTGGGCGTGCAACACTAACCAGAAAAGCTAAGACTTGATGGTGGTGTTTAAAGTGGGTCCTACCTGACACATCCAAACCCAGGAGAGGGAGCCACAAACAGCAGAACACCAACACCCACTGGGAAAACTTAGCAGACTCCAAAGCCCACTTTGATAGCCAAAATGGTGAGAAACAGAAACAAAAGCCAAATGAAAGAACAAGAGACCTCTACAGAAGATGAAATAAATGAGGTGCAGTTAAGCAAGTTAACAGAACTAGAATTTAGAGCCATGATGTTGCGGAAGCTCAACAGCATGTGTAAGGACATGAGCCCCATGAGTAAAGACAGAAATGTTGAAAATAAACCAGTTGGAAATGAAAAACCAACAGGAAGAAATGAAGAATGACATATCAGAAATGAAAAACACACTGGAAGGTCTAAAAAGCAGAGTAGGGGAAGTTGAGGACCGGATCAGTGAATTAGAAGACAGGCTAGAAGAAATCAACCAATCAGAAAACAAAAAGGAAAAAAACGATTAAAAAACAGGAAGACAGCTTAAGAGAACTGTGGGACAACTGGAAACGGAATAATATTCGCATCATAGGAGTCCCTGAAGAAGAAGAAAGTAAGCGAGGGCTAGATTATATTCAAAGAAATAGTGACAGAAAACTTCCCTAATTTGGTGAAGGAAGAAGGCATTCAAGTTCAAGAAGCTCAGAGAGCCCCAAGTAAGAAGAACCCAAACAGGCCCACACCAAGACACATAGTAATCAAACTGCCAAAAATTAAAGACAAAGAGAGAATCCTAAAAGCAGCAAGAGATAAGCAACAGGTTACCTACAAAGGAAACCCCATAAGGCTCTCAGCTGACTTTTCACAAGAAACACTACAGCCTAGAAGGGAATGGCATGAAGTAATCAAAGTCATGAAAAACAAGGATCTGAATCCAAGACTACTCTACCCAGCAAGGCTATCATTCAAAATAGAAGGTCAAATAAAGAGCTTTTCAGACAAAAAAAGGCTAAGTGAATACATTAGCATCAAACCAGCACTGCAAGAAATGTTAAAAGGACTGCTGTAATTACCAGGAGAAATGGGAAGGAAAGTAGAACCACACTAAAGAAAAATGGCAATAAATAAGTACATATCAATAATCACCTTAAATGTAAATGGACTGAATGCTCCCATAAAAAGACACAGAGTAGCTGATTGGATAAGAAAGCATGACTCATCTATATGTTGTTTAAAAGAGACCCACCTCACAACAAAAGACTCACATAGATTGAAAGTAAAGGGATGGAAAAAAATCTTTCAAGCAAACGGAAAAGAGAAAAAAGCTGGGGTAGCAATACTTATATCTGATAAAATAGACTTCAGAATGAAGGCCATAACTAGAGACAAAGAAGGCCACTACGTAATATTGAAAGGATCTATCCAACAGGAAGATATAACCTTGATAAACATATATGCACCCAATATAGGAGCACCAAAATATATTAAAAAACTATTGGAGGACTTCAAAGGAAAAATCAATAGCAATACAATCATAGCAGGAGACTTCAACACCCTGCTCACATCACTGGTTAGATCCTCTAGACAAAAAATAAGCAAGGAAACAGAGACTCTAAATGAAGCACTAGACCAAATGGATTTAATAGATGTCTACAGAGAACTACTCCCCAAAACTACAGAATTCACATTCTTCTCAAGTGCACATGGAACATTCTCAAAGATAGACCACATGTTAGGGCACAAACTAAGTCTCTACAAGTTCAAGAAGATTGAAATTATATCAAGCATCTTCCCAGACCACAATGGTATGAAACTAGAAATCAATTGCAAGAAGAACATACAAAGACATTTGAACACATGGAAGCTAAATAGCATGTTATTAAACAATGAATGGGTCACCGAGGAGATCAAGGAAGAAATCAAAAACTTCCTGGAAACCAATGAAAATGAAGACACAACAACACAAAATCTATGGGATGCAGCGAAAGCAGTTCTGAGAGGGAAGTTCATAGCACTACAGGCCTACCTCAAAAAACAAGAAAAATCTCTAATAGACTACCTAACCTCACAACTTAAAGAACTAGAAAGCAAACAAAACGAAAACCCCAGAGCAAGTAGAAGGAAGGAAATAGTAAGGATCAGAGCAGAATTAAATGACATAGAGACCAAAAAAACAATTCAGAGGATCAATAAAACAAAGAGCTGGTTTTTCGAAAAGATAAACAAGATTGATGGACACTTAGCTACACTCACCAAGAAACAAAGAGAGAGAACCCAAATACTTAAAATCAGAAATGAAAGAGGAGAGATAACAACTGACACCACAGAAATACAAAAGATCATTAACAACTACTATGAACAATTATACGGCAACAAATTCGAAAATCTAAGCGAAATGGACAAATTTCTAGAAAAACATAGTCTCCCAAAACTGGATCAGGAAAAGATAGAAAACTTGAACAGACCAATAACAACAGAAGAAATTGAAGATGTAATCAAGACTCTCCCAGCAAACAAAAGCCCAGGCCCGGATGGCTTCACGGGGGAGTTTTACCGAACATTCAAAAAAGAACTAACACCCATTCTCCTCAAACTATTTCAAAAAATTCAAGAAGAAGGAAGACTTCCAAACTCGTTTTATGAAGCCAGCATAATTCTAATTCCAAAACCAGAAAAAGACACAACAAGGAAAGAAAATTACAGTCCAATATCCCTGATGAACATACATGCCAAAATCCTGAACAAAATATTAGCAAATCGAATCCAGCAATACACCAAAAAAAATTATCCACCAGCACCAAGTGGGATTCATCCCAGGGATGGAAGGCTGGTACAATATTCGCAAATCCATAAATGTGATACACCACATAAATAAAATGAAGAATAAAAACCACATGATAATATCAATAGATGCTGAAAAAGCCTTCGACAAAATCCAGCATCCATTTCTGATAAAAACGCTCAGCAGTGTGGGAATAGAGGGATCATATCTAGACATAATAAAGGCCATATATGAAAGACCTACAGCCAACATCATACTCAATGGGCAAAAACTAAAAGCATTTCCCTTAAGAACAGGAACAAGGCAAGGATGCCCACTTTCGCCACTCCTATTTAACATAGTACTGGAAGTCTTAGCCACAGCAATCAGACAGGAAGAAAAAATAAAAGGGATCCAAATTGGAAAGGAGGAAGTGAAATTGTCATTATTTGCAGATGACATGATACTGTACATAGAAAACCCCAAAGACGCCACCAAAAGTTTACTAGACTTAATAAATGAATTTGGCAAAGTAGTAGGATACAAAATTAACGTCAAGAAATTGACGGCATTCTTGTACACCAATGATGAACTCACAGAAAGAAAAACTAAGCAAACAATCCAATTTACCATTGAGGCAAAAAAATTAAGATACCTAGGAATAAACTTAACCAAAGAAATAAAGGACCTATTCGCAGAAAACTACAGGTCATTGAAAAAAGAAATAGAGCAAGATATAAAAAAGTGGAAGCACATACCCTGTTCATGGACTGGGAGAATTAACATCATTAAAATGTCCATATTACCCAAAGCAATATATAGATTCAACACAATCCCCATCAAAATACCAACGGCATACTTCACAGAATTAGAACAATTACTTCAAAAGTTCATATGGAACCAAAAAAGGCCTCGAATAGCCACAGCAATCTTGAAAAGGAAGAACAAAGTTGGAGGGATCACAATACCAGATTTCAGGTTATACTACAAAGCCACTATAATCAAAACAGCCTGGTACTGGCACTAGAACAGGTATGTAGACCAGTGGAACAGAATAGAGAACCCAGAAATGGACCCAAGGCAATATGCTCAATTAATATTTGACAAAGGTGGCAAAAGCATACAGTGGAGTAAGGACAACCTCTTTAATAAATGGTGCTGGGAAAATTGGACAGCTACTTACAGAAAAATGAAACTAGACCATCAACTTACACCCTACACCAGAATAAACTCAAAATGGATAAAAGACTTAAATGTGACTCATGAATCCATAAAAATCCTAGAGGAGACTGTGGGCAACATAATTTCAGACATCATACGCAGCAGAATTTTTACTGACACATCACCTAAGGCAATAGAAACAAAGGAGAAAATGAACACATGGGACTACATCAAACTCAAAAGCTTCTGCACAGCGAAAGATACATTCATCAAAACGGAAAGGCTACCCACTGTATGGGAGAGCATAATTGCCAATGATATATCAGATAAGGCGTTAATTTCCAATACATATAGAGTGCTCATACAACTCCACAAAAGGAAGACAAAGAATCCAATTAAAAAATGGGCAGAGGAACTAAATAGACACCTCTCCAAACAGGACATAGAAATGGCTAAGAAACATATGAAGAAATGCTCATCATCACTAATCATCAGAGAGATGCAAATCAAAACAATGAGGTATCACCTCACACCTGTCAGAATGGCTGCCATCAACAAATCATCAAACAACAAGTGTTGGCGAGGGTGTGGAGAAAAGGGGACTCTAGTACACTGCTGGTGGGAATGCAGACTGGTGCGTCCACTATGGAAAACAATATGGTGTCACCTCAAAAAATTAAAAATTGATCTTCCATTTGACCCAGTGATCCCACTTCTAGGAATATACCCTAAGAAGCATAAAACACCAATCAGAAAGAATATATGTACCCCCACCTTTGTAGCAGCACTATCGCTAAGATCTGGAAACAGCCCAAGTGTCCACCAGCAGACGAATGGATCAAAAAGCTGTGGTACATATACACAATGGAGTACTACGCAGCAGTAAGAAAGAAAGACCTCTTATTCTTTGAGACTATATGGAGGGAACTTGAAAGTATCATCCTAAGTGAAACAAGCCAAACAAAGAAAGACAAATTTCATATGATCTCGCTTATTTGTGGAATATAATGAACATAACAGTTTGAGGAATGGGGTAGTCCCAGAGACATGGAAACGGGGTACAGACTGACAATCCCCTAAGAAGTGGGGAGGTGGGGGAGGTTTGAACCACAGAACTTATACGCATGTATGCATGAACAGTGGACATGGACAACAATCTGGGGAAGGGGCAGGGAGGGAGGTGGAGGGGGGAATCAGTGGGGGGAAAAAGGAGAAACATCTGTAACAAAAATTAATCAATAAAAAAGAAAAAGAAATGTCAGATAGTGGTAATAAGTGCTACATGGAGAATTATAACAGACTAAGTATATGGGGATGGCTACTTTATGTTGGATTGAATGATGAGGGAAGGGAATACATTAGCTGAGATCTGAATGACTAACAAAACAATCCAAATAACCAAAAATAAAAAAAATAAAGAAACCTCACCAAAATCAAACCACCTCATCTAGCCATCTAGCCATGTAAGAATCAGGAAAATCATAGAATTCTGGGTATAATGTCCCCAAGGTTAGAATTAGATTAATGTGTTTAATCTAATTCTATAACATAGAGAAGGCTAGGGTGGCTGAAGCATAGTAGAAAACAAGAGAATGATATGAGCTGAGGCCAGATGAGGAGGCAGGGGCCAGATCATTTATAGATTTCTGGTGAGTTTGGATTTTTTATAAGGGTAATGGGAGGCTTTTGAAGAGTCTTAAATTAGAAATGATCTGATACAACAATTTTAAAGACTAGAGGCTCAAGACTGAAATTAAGACAAGCTGTAAATCATTGCTGTGTGAGAGACAGTGTTGTCTTGGACATAATGAATGGTTGCTTAGGAAGTTTTGAGAGAAGGACAGGCTCATAATTTAATCATGTATGCCAGTGAAGTCTTATGCAAGCCTTGATGATATAAAGAGTTACAAGTTGTTAAGCATTTGGAGCATAAACATTTATGCAGAAAGATATTTCTTGTTTCCTGGCAAAGACTTCTCCCCAACTTTTCAAAGACATTGATAGCCTTTGAAGTTTCCAAAAGGGGATCATAAAATTGAAAAAATTTTTGATGGTATCAGTGTACAAGTAATGATTAAAAACTGGGCACTGCCTTCATAGATTGATAGAGTTTCATCTAGATTCATGCTGAAAGGAAATTGTGTAACAGCCAATTCCTCCACAATGTACCACAAAATATTCGAACAAATGTAAGCAACTATTAGTTTTTTTACGGGCTAAATAATGTCACTTGACAGAAGCATAGCTTCAGTTTTCCTCTGCTGCTCTGCCAAAGCCACAGAACATTTGGACAGTTGCAGGATACATACAGCAATGAAAGAAATCAATGGAAACCCAAACCTCATTTTATTTCATTTACTTCGAAATATTCCATTTTAAGATAATGTAAACTAAATGTAAATCAAGGCAGCTATAATCATAACAACATACTTTTTCCTTAATCACTATCAATTTTAAATGGTTTTAGACTTTAAAACATGAAGAAGATGGTGACTGCAATGTACCTAATTGTGTACATTGATATTATCTCACAAACTTTTGCAGTGAAATAATACCTAATTCAGACTTGCATAATTGTTGTGTGTGTGTTTTTTTTACACGGTTAATTGCTTGACATTTTATTGAATGCAAGGCAAGATTCAGTGTTTTTGTGGTACAGAGCTGAAGCAGGAGTCCAGAGAGGGGAAGACATGCACCCTCTGTAGTCCTGTCTTGTGGAAAGACTAACCCATGTTCTTTCTGTTGCCATAGCCCCTAGGATGGGTGTTCTTTCATTCCTGAGCTCAGTGGAGTGTTTGCTCATCGTCCTCTTCCTCCTTCTGTTCTTGATGTTCCTGTTGCTGAGCTGCTTTTTTGACCTCTGATGTTGTCTTGGCTGTTCCCTGATCTGGTAAAGCTCCCAATTTCTGATGCTGATCATATCAGTCATTCACTGTCATAGATGCCAGACTTGGATAACCAGCTCTAAACACTTTGGCTTGGGCCGCATCCCGAGTAAAAATAAAGGGTTTCATTGGAGACATGGCCTGATGAGATGAGTGAGAAGTTGATGCCTCTCTTTTGAAGAGTCTTTTCCTCTCAGGATGTCCATCTCCTGGTCAATGCTCTCAATTTCGTCTAAGCTGATACCAATCCACCTTCCAAGGTGAAGGAGATAATACTCATGAGCACGCTCATCATCGTCTTTACCACTTTCCACAGCAGATTTCATTTCAGACAACCTATGCTCCATCTCATCTTCTGCTTGTATCTTTCTATTTTAATCTGTCTTTTTGATGCCAGAGCAATGAGGCTAGGATGGGCCATGGAGGAACTAGCAGTGTTATTTTTTCCCCTGCATTGTTCTTGGTTTTGGGCAACTCAAACTCTGCCACATGATAAAGTTGGCACTGAGCTAAGTAGTTTAGAAAGTGTTCTCAAACTCCCTGCAAGTGATCTAGGCACTTGCTGGGGTTGACTTATTTTAATGCAAGGGCTCCTTGAAATGCTGGCATCATCAAGTACTTCAGATTGGTAGAAGCAACCTCTTCTGTATCTTCATTTTGGCTGAACAGGTTGAGCTGTGTTAACATTTTGTCAGCCTTTTCAAGGAGGTGTTGCCCTTTTGACACCTTCTCCTGGACTGCCTGAGAGCCGATGGGTTCAGCTGCTACTTCCACATGGTCCAGAAGCCACTGGCTGGTATCCAACAGCTTGAGCAGCCGTGGCAGCCGTAACTCATGGTCTTCAGCGATGGCTTCCTTGAGGGAGGGAGGAACCTGAAAGTGCATACTTATTTTGTAAAGGAACCTTTGATGCCTAATTCATATGTGACCTTCTTAGTAAGTTGTCAATAATGTACATCCTATTGTGAGTTGGTAAGAAGAATTTCCTCCATTACAATTAGTTTGAAGTTAAGGGCACTCAGGAGATAGGAACTTTCATTAGAACAATGGATGGAATAATTTGGGGGACTTAAAGGATAGATTTTCTGAATGAACAACCCTGGTTGATTCTGGGTACATGTTGGAGAAGTCTTAGAGAGCAGGACCAAAACACAAGAGTACGGCATTACTAACGGAAGGTGCAGCAAATTAGAGGCAGGAAGTCATGGTATAAATAGTGTGAATAGTTGAGCCAGAGTTATGTCAATTACTGTCGTGAGGCTTTGGTGTTATTTGCAAGAGCAATTCATAATTAGTAAGGAGTTAGTATGTGCATTTGTTATTTTTATTTTTGAGAAGATGCTAGGATGAAAATGATTGCACAGATGCCTCACTAGAGTTCGAGAGCTACTGTTCTACAGAAAACATAAACACCATCACCCATTTCAGAACAAAATAGAAGACTCTGGCATCAACATATACTCAGAGACACAGCTGGACCACATTATTAGTGGGTGGCATATAGTAAGAAAGTAGGAAATATGGCCTGGAGTCTATAAAAACTTTTATTAGCTTGGGTTTGTATACCTCTTCTTATCATAAGGGTGGCAAGTTCTCAAGACCCAAAGTAAAGTTGTAAACATAGGGTTAAGGTGAGCTACAAAACTCACCAAGATTAGTCTGGGCATAAATGTAAAATCTGATGGTCTGTCTGAAAGTTATGCCCTCCCTTTTGCTTACTAACAGACCCGGATTTTCTTCAGAAACTGGATAGCTGAATGCTTCTGGGGAGCTGAACACATCCATAGACTCACAGAATGAGTCCCACTTGATAGTCTAAATCAGCTGTGATAATTTCATTCCCCTTGCCAGTAATTGGTTTAGAAATAGCAAGTGACCCAATTCTATTAATAAAAAGTGAAAGCTAATGCCAGAGGAACTTGAAGCTAGTGGTATACTAGAGGTAGCCATAGCAACAGTAAAAAATAAATCCAGCCCCTGACAAAATTGATTCAAGTTTTCAGGCATAAATATTATTTACCTCAGTCCATACTGTTAGACACACTATGTCTGAATATCATAAATTTATTAACTACATAAAAATAAAGAACAAAATGCTCACTGTGAAGAGTCCAAACAGTGAACAAATATAGACTAAAAAATGATCCAGATATTGGAATTATTATACAGGGATTTAAAAACACATATGATTAATATGTTGACTGCTCAAATATGGAAAAGATGGAAATATGCTATAGCAGATTAGAAATTTTGGAAAAAAGATAGTAAATCTAAGAAACAGGCAAGTGGAAATGCCAGAAATAAAAAAAAATACAGAGATGCAAAATGTCTTAAGCAGGTTTATCAGTAGCTTCCATACAGCTGAGACAAGAATTATTAATTTTGAAGACATTAAACTAAATTTAAAAGGAAAGAAAACAGAAATTAATAAAAACAGAGTGCTAAGAGTTTGGGTCTCTCCAAAAGAGAAAAGAGAGAGAATAAGGCATGATGATATATAAAGATATAATGGTTAATAATTTTCTAGGAGTAATGAAATACATCAAAGAACCAATCCAAGAATATTAAAGAAGAAACACCCAAGATACTATAGAAAAAATTACTTGGACATATTATATTCTAACATCTAACAACCAAGGATAAAGAGAAAATCTTGAAAACATGTGGAAATTAAAACAAACAAAAAAAACCCAGAGAGACACATTATCAACAGAGGAACAAAGAAAACAATTACACCAAACTTCCTTCAGAAACTCTGCAAGCCAGAAACAATGAATTGACATCTTTAAAATTCTGGAGGGAAAAACCCAAATAAAAATATGTAAAACCAAAATTCTATACCCAGCAAATGTATTTTCAGTCTTGTTTATGATGTCACCACTCCTGCTTAGACAAACAGATTTTGAAACATTCCCTAACTGCCCCAGTGGATTCTGAGCACTTCCTTCTCTAAATTTCTATAACCGCAACCTTCAAATCACGTGCCAGTTGCCTGATTCTTTCCCAGAGTGTCTTGTTCTCTGTGAATCTCATACCTGGGAATTGCCAGAAAGTTGAATCTTCCTAATTTTTAGAAAAAGAGGAAAGGCTGCTGTATCCTCCAGTCTCTAGCTAAGTACTGAATTCCTATAGGAAGGTGAAATGTTTAAATCAAGCTTCTTGGTTGGTTGCTTTTGACCAGGTGATGCCACATTTTTATCATGTATTAATCTGAGGGGCAAGGAGTCTGATAGGCAAAAAAAACACACAAAAAAAACGAGAGGGCAGATAAGGCAGCTACTTTTTTTTTGCTATGGCAGATGTTGCTCTTTATTTTTTTATAAGCACGTATCCCCCTGCTCCTTAGCACTTCCTACTCCCCTTCTCTTCCTCTACCCCCAAAGGTTCTGCTTTGTTCAGTAAAATCTTTGATCCATTGTTGGGAGATAGAAGAGTGGGAACCTTCTCTTACTGCAACCACCCCCATCAACATTGATAATTTCAGAACTGGTTTCCTTGGAGCAAGGGGATAAGGAAGGTCAGCCACAGAAGACTTTGTTTTGTTGAAGATTGTGAGAATATACGGGAATTAAAAGGGAACTGCAGGGGAAGGCAGAGGGGGGACATGAAGGTTCTAGTAGTGGGAGAACTTTTGCAGTGAAGAGATTAGAGATCTAAGGAGCAGAATCGAAGTTTTGCTGAGGTATGTTAAGTAACTCTATATGCCTTCTCATTGCTAACACTTAAGAAGTTGGAATTATTAGAAGTGAAGGGAATAGGGTAATATTGTAAAATGATGACTCTTACCTCAAAGAAAGTGATGGGTAGGATTGGTGGCAACCACAAAAAGCCTAAAAAACCTCATAGATTAATTTAGAAACATTTCCATGGTGAAAAGAACAGCTGGGGTGCTGAGTTTTGTCAAGATCTGCTGGGACATCACAAACAAAATTTTTTTTAAAAAATTAAACAGGTGAAAATCTTATTTTGGCTGCCAAGTAGGAATTACATTTAGAGCCTGGGAACAGGTATGCATGCTAAATTTTGTTTGTCAAAACAGAAACTATGGACAGACCTGAAATTATTACTTTAATAGTCAAATTGCTGGGTGTAATAAATCAAGAGGTCTCTGCAAATGCAGATAGTCTCTAAATACAATATAGTTTAAATATAAACAACAAACTTATAATTGTATTGAGAGACCATTGCTGCAATTGTGTATATTTTAACAAGCCTGTGCTTCCTTTTCCATCCTTCTTTCTTTAATGGGCTTTTTCTTTTTTTTTTTTCCCACAAGAAGGACCTGCCTGTACACATTGGGTCTGCTTCTCTCCAGGTCTGAGTTCTCTAGTCCTGGCCAGCAAAGCTAGCCAATAAGCAGGTGCTCTTCATTAACTTTGATTGGCATTAACTAAATGAGGCTATAATTGTGCTCATTATGAAAAGTTCACATTAAGAGCTTCTCCTGCCAAAACTCAGCCAGACCATCTGGCAGGACCCTGCTGTACCACAAAGAGGCCCTCGCCAAGACACTGCTACATAACTAGTTGAGTCAATAGAAGGTACAGTCAAACCTTGGTTCTTGAATGTCTCCTATCTTGAACAATTCAGTTCTTGACCAACTTGTTCATAGAAAAAATATCTTGGTTCTCTAACAAAACTTTGGTTCTTGACCTGACAACCCTTTCATTCTGATACATCAGCATGACAAAAAGCATCTCTGGGGCAACAAACAAAAGCAGAGAATGCTTGAGTAGGAGTCAGTTTATCACTAAGCCTCCCAATGTTAACATCTCAGGAAATTGTGCTGTGACTATTTTTGTGATTTTGTTTTTGTTGCTAGTGAAATAGATAATTAGCATAAATTTAAAACATAAAGAAACCATCAAGAATGCTGCTGTTGCTAAGGGTATGAAAGTGCTCACCAAACAATGACCACAAGCAATTGAAGAGGTAGAAAAATTGTTGTTGGTTTGGATAAACAAAACGCAGTTAGCTGGTGACAGCATTTTGGAAGCAATGATATGTGAAAAAGCCAAGATGCCCCATGCTGACCTCCTGAAAGACACCCTCCTGGAACAAGTGCTGGAAGTGATTCATTTAAGGCCAGTAGGGGGTGGTTCGATAAATTTAAGAAAAGAATTATTTGTTTATAGATTAAACAGTAATATCAGACATGTACTGTGTATAAGAAAGGTTAAAACAGGAAATTATTTGGGGGGTCTGGAACAGATTAATTCAATTTACATTGTTTCTAATGGGAAAGAACGTTTTAGTGTTTGAACAAATTGTTTCTTGAACAGGCTTCCAGAACGAATTAAGTTTGAGAACTGAGGTTTCACTGTATTTTCTAGATTTTCTTGTGCAATGTGAAGATGGCTCTGGGTGTAGTTACCTGAGGCTATTTCCAAGGGCATGTACAGAAATTGTGGTAGATTATTTCTAAAGATGGTCGCATAATTCTTCTCATATTACATGTAATTTTACAATGTGACTTTGCCCTCTTCCATTAAGAGATGGAGTGTCTTTTCTTTCCTTTAAATCTCCCTTAAATGTTAGTGACTCTGAATAACAGAGTATAGCAGAAATGACATTCTGGGACTTCCAGTCCTAGGCCTTAAGAGACTTGCAGCTTTTGTTTTTGCTCTACTGGAGCCCAGAACACCATTTAAAGAAGTCTGACTACCTTCTGAAGAGGGAGGCCATGTCAAAAAAACTATAGATGATATGATATTATGAAGAAAGGGAAACTTAGCCTTGTCCTCAATCTTCCAGCCACCCCAATGGAGACCCCACTGGGAGACATGAACATGAAGCCATTGGGGGTGCTCCAGCCAATGTCATATGAAGCCCAGCATTGCCCCCATTGCAGAATCATGAGCTGAGAAAGTAAATGCTTTTTGTTGTTTTCAGCCCCACATTTTTGGAGTGGTTTCTTATGTAGCAATAAATAACCAGTACCAAGTAAACTAACATTATAATAATAATGATGATGATAATGATGACAGCAGTTAACATTTATATAGCGGTACCCCATATGTGCTGGCACTGTTCTAATTACTCTGTTTAAATTACTAATTTAATTTAACTACATCCCCAATCAACCCTATGAAGTGGATATTATAATTTCTTTCCATCTTAAAAGATGAGAAACGAGGTCCAGAGAGGTTACAAAGTCCAAAGTCACAAAGTAAATTGTAGAGATGGGAGTATATGTACACCTTTTAGGTGCTAGGCACTGTCTTTCCATACTTTATCTCTTTTCAGTCTCATGACAACTTGACTTATAGCATAAGTATTAGTTTTTATGTTTTACAGAGGAGTAAACTAAGACTTGGAACCAGTAATTGGGAGAGCCAGTTTTTTAAAAAATTGAGCTTATTGGGGTGACATTGGTTCAGAAAACCATACAGGTTTCAAGTGTACAATTCAACAAAACATCATCTACACACTGCATCATGCACCCATGCAAAGTCTCTTTCTGTCCCCATTTATCCCCTCTTTGCTCACCTCCACCTATCCCTAACCCCCTTTTCCCCTGGCTCTGGCTATCACCACACTGTTTTCTGTGTCCCTGTGTCATATATATATATATAATTTGTTTTCCTTAATTCTTTCACCTTCTTTCAGCCCCCCAAGATCCCTCATCTATAACAGCAATTGGTCTGTTCCAAGCATCCATGTCTCTGTTTCTATTTTGTTTGTCAGTTTATTTTGTTTATTAGATTCCACATATAAGTGAGATCATATGTTATTTGTCTTTCTCTGATTGGCTTATTTCACTTAGTATATTAATTACCAGGTCCATCATGCTGTTGCAAAGGTAAGATTTTCTTCTGTTTTATGGCTGCATAGTATTCCATTGTGTAAATGTACCACAGCTTTTTAAATGTACTCATCTATTGCAGAGCACTTGGGCTATTTCCAGATCTTGGCTGTTATAAATAATGCTGCAATGAAAATAGGGGTGCATATATTCTTTCAAATTAGTGTTTTAGGTTTCTCTGGATATATTCCCAAAAATGGGATTATGGGGTCAAAATAAAGTTCCATTTTTAATTTTTTGAGGAAACACCATACTGTTTTCCACAGTAGCTGCACAAGCCTTCATTCCCACCAACAGTGTATTAGAGGTCCCTTTTCTCCGCAAACTCACCAGCACTTGTCCTTTGTTGATTTGTTGATAATAGCCATTCTGACAGGCTTGAGGTACTATTTCATTGTAGTTTTAATTTGCATCTCTCTGATGATTAGTCATGTTGAACATCTTTTTATATGTCTGTTGGCCATCTGTATGTCCTCTGTTCCCTTTGGAGAAGTGTCTATTAAGGTCATTTGTCCATTTCTTAATTGGGTTGTCTTTTTGGAGTTGAGTTGTGTAACTTCCTTGTATGTTATGGAAATTAATTCCTTATCAAATATGTTGTCCCATGAAGTGGGTTTTCTACATAGAATATCATGTCATCTGCGAATAATGACAGTTTCACTTCCTCCTTTCTTGTTTGGATCCTATTTATTTTTTCTTCATGTCAGATTGCTATGGCTATGACTTCCAGTACTATGTTAAATAAGAGTGGTGAAAGTGAGCATCCTTGTCTTGTTCCTGTTCTTAAGGGAAATGCTTTCAGTTTTTGCCAATTGAGTATGATGTTGGCTTGTAGGTCTTTCATATATGGCCTTTATTATGTTGAGATATGATCTCTCTATTCCCAGATTGCTGAGCGTTTTTATCAGAAATGGATGCTGGATTTTGTCAAATGCTTTTTCAGCATTTATTGATATGATCATGTGATTTTTATCTTTCATTTTTTTATGTGGTGTATCATATTTAATGACTTGCGAATATTGTACCAGCCTTGCATCTCTGGAATGAATCCCATTTGGTCATGGTGAATAATTTTATTTTTTAAAATTTATTTAATTATTTTTTTGTTACAGATGTTTCTCCTTTTTTACCCCATTGACACCCTCCTCCCCATACCCCCCCACACCGTCCCTGGCTTTGTTGTCCATGTCCATTGGTTATGCATACATGCATATAAGTTCTGTGGTTTATCTCTTCCCACATCCCCACCCCCTCTTCTGAGGGATGTCAGTCTGTGCCCTACTTTCATTTTCTGGGTCTACCGTATTCCTCAGACTGTTATATTCATTATATTCCGTATATAAGTGAGATCATATGGTATTTGTCTTTTGCTGCTTGGCTTATTTTACTTAATTATTAAAGACAAAGAACCAAATTAATAATTTTATTTTTTAATTAATTCATTTATTTTTGTCACAGATGTTTCTACTTTTCCCCCACTGATTCCCTCCTCCCCACCCCATCCCCAGCCCCACTGTCCATGTCTATTGTTTTTGCACGCATGCACATAACTTCTGTGGTTTATCACTCTCCCACCATCCCCCCTTCTGGGGATTGTCAGGCTGCACCCCAGTTCCACGTCTCTGGGACTACGCCATTCCTCAGACTGTTATGTTCATTATATTCCACAAATAAGTAAGATGATATAATACTTGTTTTTCTCTGTTTGGCTTGATTCACTTAGGATAATACTTTCCAGGTCCCATCATGTAGTCTCAAAGGATAAGAGATCTTTCTTTCTTACCGCTGCATAGTACTCCATTGTGTATATGTACCACTGCTTTTTTATCCATTTGTCGACTGATGGACATTTGGGCTGTTTCCAGATCTTAGCTATTGTAAATAGTGCTGCTATGAACATGGGGGTACATATATTCTTCCTGATTGGTGTTTCAGGCTTCTTAGGGTATATTCCTAGAAGTGGGATCACTGGGTCAAATGGAAGTTCAATTTTTAATTTTTTGAGGTAACACCATATTGTTTTCCATAGTGGCTGCACCAGTCTGCATTCCCACCAGCAGTGTAATAGAGTTCCCTTTTCTCCACACCCTTGCCAACACTTGTTTGATGATTTGTTGATGGCGGCCATTCTGACAGGTGTGAGTTGATACCTCATTGTTGTTTTAATTTGCATCTCTCTGATGATTAGTGATGTTGAACATTTCTTTATATGCCTTTTAGTCATTTGTATGTCCTGTTTGGAGAGGTGTCTACTGAGCTCCTCTGCCCATTTTTTAATTGGGTTCTTTGTCTTCCTTTTGTGGAGTTGTGTGAGCACTCTATATATATTGGAAATTAACCCCTCACCTGATATATCATTGGCAATTGTGCTCTCCCATACAGTGGGTTGCCTTTTTATTTTGGTGGTTGTTTCTTTTGCTGTGCAGAAGCTTTTTAGTTTGACGTAGTTCCATGTGTTCATTTTCTCCTTTGTTTCTGTTGCCTCAGGTGATATATCAGGGGAAATTCTGCTGCATATGATGTGTGAAATTTTGTTGCCTACATTTTCTCTTAAGATTTTTATGGATTCATGAGTCACATTTTAGTTTTTTATCTATTTTGAGTTTTATTCTTGTGTATGGTGTAAGTTGATGGTCTAGTTTCATTTTTTTGCATGTACCTATCCAATTTTCCCAGCACCATTTATTAAAGAAGCTGTTTTTACCCCACTGTATGCTCTTGTTCCTTTGTCAAATATTAATTGAACATATTGCCTTGGGTCCATTTCTAGGTTCTCTGTTCTGTTCCACTGGTCGATATGCCTGTTCTGGTGCCAGTACCAGGCTGTTTTGGTTACAGTCGCTTAGTAGTATAACCTGATACCTGGTAATGTGATCCCTCCAACTTTGTTCTTCTTTTTCAAGATTGCTGTGGCTATTCGAGGTGTTTTTTGGTTCCATATGAACTTTTGAAGTATTTGTTCTAGTTCTGTGAAGTATGTCGTTGGTATTTTGATGGGGAATGCATGGAATCTATAGATTGCTTTGGGTAGTTTGGACATTATAATGATGTTAATTCTTCCAATCCATGAACATGGTATGTGCTTCCACTTTTTTATATTTTCCTCTATTTCTTTTTACAATGACCTGTAGTTTTCTGTGGATAGATTCTTTATTTTTTTGGTTAAGTTTATTCCTAGGTATCTTAATTTTTTTCCACAATGGTAAATGGGATTGTTTTCTTAGTTTCTCTTTCTGTGAGTTCATCATTTGTGTATAAGAATGCCATTGATTTCTTTACGTAATTTTGTATCCTGCTACTTTGCCAAATTCATTTATTAAGTCTAGTAGATTTTTGATGGAGTCTTTGGGGTTTTCTACATATAGTATCATGTCATCTGTGAATAATGATAGTTTCACTTCCTCCTTTCCAATTTGGATCCCTTTATTTTTTCTCCTGTCTGATTGCTGTGGGTAAGACTTCCAGTACTATGTTAAATAAGAGTGGCGAAAGTGGGCATCCTTGTCTTGTTCCTGTTCTTAAGGGAAATGTTTTTAGTTTTTGCCCATTGAGAATGATGTTGGCTGTAGGTCTTTCATATATGGCATTTATTGTGTCAAGATATGATCCCTCTATTCCCAGATTGCTGAGCATTTTTATCAGAAATGGATGCTGGATTTTGTCAAAGGCTTTTTCAGCATCTATTGATATGATCATGTGGTTTTTATTCTTTTTTTTACTTATGTGGTATATCACATTTATTTACTTGCAAATATTGTACAGGCTCCGTATCCTTGAAATGAACCCCACTTTATCATGGTGAATAATTTTTTCCATGTATTGCTGGATTTGATTTGTGGCATTTTGTTCAGGATTTTGGCATCTATGTTCATCAGAGATATTAGCCTGTAGTTTTCTTTCTTTGTAATCTCTTTTTCTTGTTTTGGAATTAGAATTATGCTGGCCTCATAAAACAAGTTTGGAAGTCTTTCTTCTTCTTGAATTTTTTGAAATAGTTTGACGAGAATGGGTGTTAGTTCTTTTTTGAATGTTCGGTGAAATTCCCCAGTGAAGCCGTCTGGGCCTGGGCTTTTGTTTGCTGGGGGAGTTTTGATTACATCTTCATTTTTTTTTTTTTTTTTTGGTTATTGGTCTGTTCAAGTTTTCTCTCTCTTCCCAGTTCAGATTTGGAGACTGTGTGTTTCTGAAATTTGTCCATTTCACTTCGATTGTAGAATTTGTTGCCATATAATTTTTCGTAGTAGTTGTTAACGATCTTTTGTATTTCTGTGGTGTCAGTTGTTGCTTCTCCTCTTTCATTTCTGATTTTGTGTATTTGGGTTCTTTCTCTTTGTTTCTTGGGAAGTCTAGTTAAGGGTCCATCAATCTTGTTTATCTTTTCAAAGAACCAGCTCTTTGTTGCATTGATCGTTTGAATTTTTTTTTTTTTTTTTGGCCTCCATGTCATTTATTTCTGCTCTGATCTTTACTATTTCCTTCCTTCTACTTGCTCTGGGGTTTTCTTTTTTAGTTTGCTTTCTAGTTCTTTAAGTTGTGAGGTTAGATAGTCTATTAGAGATTTTTTTCTTGTTTCTTGAGGTAGCCCTGTAGTGCTATGAACTTCCTTCTCAGAACTGCTTTTGCTGCATCCCATAGATTTTGTATTGTGTTTTCATTTTCGCTGGTTTCCAGGAAGTTTTAAATTTCTTCCTCGATCTCCTCGGTAACCCATTCATTGTTTAATAACATGCTATTTAGCCTCCATGTGTTCAAATGTCTTTGCATGTTCTTGTTGTAATTGATTTCTAGTTTTATGCCATTGTGATCTGAGAAGATGCTTGATATGATTTCAATCTTCTTGAACTTGTAGAGATGTAGTTTGTGTCTTAACATGGGTTTACCTTTGAGAATGTCCCATGTGCACTTGAGAAGAATGTGAATTCTGTAGTTTTGGGGTGTAATTCTCTGTAGATATCTATTAAATCCATTTGGTCTAGTGCTTCATTGAGAGTCTCTGTTTTCTTATTAATTTTTTGTCTAGAGGATGTATCCAGTGATGTCAACGGGGTGTTGAAATCCCCTGTTATGATTGTATTGCTGCCAGTTTCTCCTTTGAAGTCATTGAGAAGATTCTTAATATAATTTGGTGTTCCTATATTGGGTACATATATATTTACCAAGGTTATATCTTCCTGTTGAATAGATCCTTTCAATATTATGTAGTGGCCTTCTTTGTCTCTAGTTATGACTTTCGTTTTGAAGTCTATTTTATCAGATATGAGTATTTCTACCCCAGCTTTTTTTTTCCTTTTCATTTGCTTGGCAGATTTTTTTCATCTCTTCACTTTCACCCTATGTGAGTCCTTTGTTGTGAGGTGTGTCTCTTGTAAACAACATATATGTGAGTCATGCTTTTTTATCCAGTCAGCTACTCTGTGTCTTTTTATTGGAGCATTCAATCCATGTACATTTAAGATGATCATTGATATGTACTTATTTATTGCCATTTTTGCTTAGTGTGGTTATGTTTTTCTTCCTATTTCTTCTACTAATTACAGTAGTCCTATTAACATTTTTGCAGTGTTGGTTTGATGCTAATGTATTCCCTTAACCTTTTTTTTTTTTTGTCTGGGAAGTTCTTTATTTGACCTTCTATTTGAATGATATAGCCTTGCTGGATAGAGTAGTCTTGGACTCAGATTCTTGTTTTTCATGACCTTGATTACTTCATGCCATTTCCTTCTGGCCTGTAGTGTTTCTGTTGAGAAGTCAGCTGAGAGCCTTATGGGGTTTTCTTTGTAGGTAACCTGTTCCTTATCTCTAGTTTCCTTTAGGATTCTCTCTTTGTCTTTAATATTTGTCATTTTGATTACTATGTGTCTTGGTGAGGGTTTGTTTGGGTTCTTCTTACTTGGGGTTCTTTGTGCTTCTTGAACTTGAATGCCTTCTTCCTTCACCAAATTAGGGAAGTTTTCTGTCATTATTTCTTCAAATACATTCTCTAGCCCTTCCTCATTTTCTTCTTCTTCAGGGACTCCTGTGATGTGAATATTATTAAGTTTTCAGTTCTCTTAAGCTGTCTTCATGTTTTTTAATTGTTTTGTTGTTTTTTTTCATTTGGTTTTCTTATTGCTTGATTTTTTTCTACCCTGTCCTCTAATTCACTGAGCTGATCCTTAGCTTCCTCTGCTTGTTAGTCCTTCCAATGTGTTCTTTATTTCTGCTATGTCATTCTTCATTTCCACTTGGTTGGTTTTCAATGCTTCTATATCTTTACTCATGGTGCTGATGTCCTTACTCATGCTGTTGAGCTTTCTCAAAATCAGGGTGCTGAACTGTACCTCTGATAATTTGCTTAACTGCATTTTATTTATCTCATCTTCATTAGAGTTCTCTTGTTCTTTCATTTGGGATTTGTTTCTTTGTCTCACCATTTTGGCTATCTCAGTGGATTCTGGAGCCTGCCAAATTTTCCCTATGGATGTTTGTGTTCTGCTGGTTGTGGCTCTTCCTACTGGGTTTGGATTAGCATGGGAGGACCCACGTTAAAAACCACTGTCAAGTCTTACTTTCTTGGGTATATTTACAAGCCCAGGAATGATTCAGTTATCCTCTAGCTTTTTGCCTGGAGGCTATTAGACTTAGGTACTTGAAGAGTCTTGGGTTCTCAGTTGAATGAAAAACTCTCTCTGGTGTTCAGCCTAAGAGGATTTTTCTGAGGGTGGGGCAGATGCTGGTTGTTAATGAGCTTGCATTTGCACTTCTTTGGCCCACCTGGGTGGGGTTGTATCTCCAATGGAGTGGCTGCCACCTCTCCCCAGAGTCCTGGGAAGGAGTAAGATGACCACCGTCCTGTGTGGCCGCAACTCAGCAAAAGCTCTGAGTGCCCTCCAAACCCTGAGTATCTCCACACAGCTTCAGTCCAGTCCACCATCCCTCTGCCAGAGCCCAAGGTGAGTGGCTGTGACTAATTTAGCACTCTGTCCCAGCCCTGTGCACTGTGGAGTGGGCTTGGAGTTTTAACCCTAAGGGCACTGCTCACAGCTAAGACCACTGTTGTCCGTGGGCTCCCAGCCCCCCTCTCATGCCTCTGCAATTCTAACAGGATCGATTCAGTGTCCCTTGTTATATGGTCCTCTCCAGCTGCTTTTTCCCGATGATTTGTCTTTATTTTAGTTGTAGTTCCAGTTTGGTCCTGAGAGATGGTCTGTGTAGCTTCCATTCACTCCACTGCCATTTTGGAACCTTGTAGCTAGAAGAGGGATAGGAAGAAGCCAAGCACCCACACACTGTGCAGTCAGTAGGTCCTCATGTCTCTGCCGTGCTCAATTCTCCCTCACATGCTCTGGCTCTCTCCTCTTCCACTCATGTTCTGTCCAGAAAAATGGGCCACTCATTTTCCACGGTTTCCCTCTGGGCTCCCGGGGCTCCACCAGTCCAGACAGACCAGACTCCTGCCGCACAACGGCTGGACCTAGAACAGCCTCCCTCTCCTCTGCAACAGCTTGAGGTGCGGGCTGCGGAGGATGCTCAGATCTTGTGCCTAGATAATTTTAATCTTGTAATCATTAAAACTAGTAAATATATGTGTTTTATTATCTTTGAGAATAAAAGAGTGAAACTACACCACTTATACATAAGAATATTACCCATTTCAAAGTGTATTCACTACACTTTTTTTTCACCACAAATATTTCTCTATAATTTGAAATAATTTCCACTATTTGGGCGCAAACAGATGCCTGTTTGTACCATTAAAAATAACCATGAATGAGCATATTTTCACATGTAAATTTTACAAGATTTTCATTTTAATTTTATGTCAAAGGAGCAGACATAGCAAATTCTTATATATAAATTAAACTGATTACCTCAGAAAATATTTCTAGACAACAAATCATTTTACTAATATGTAATCAAGAAATACCATTCATACTAGACTTATTGGGGTGATCACTTGGTAAGTTATATAAATGTCTAATCATTATGTTGTATACCTGAAACTAATATAATGTATGTCAACTATAATTGAAAAAGAATGAAGGCCTTTAACCATAATACACACACACTAATAACTAATTATACTAATTATATTATCCTGAAACTGTCTAAATAGAAAGTATATATTCTAGAACCTAATACAATAAAATTTTTTTAGATAAAAAATATCATTCTTTACTATTTTGGTTTGGTCATCATTGTATATAAAAAATACCTTACTTTTGTTTAATGCTTGAAAATTTGCCAAGTAAATACTTTGAATTTAATAATTTGTTTAACAGTTGCTATGTTGAGCAATGTGTTTAATGCTGGGAATATTGAGATAGACAGCCCATGATTTTAAAAATAGTATGGATCAGGAAGCGTTCCATTACAGAAGCAGAATCAATAAGACACACACACCTCTCTCTCTCTCTCTCTCTCTCTCTCTCTCTCTCTCTCTCCCTCATCTATATCTATACCTATATCTATATCATCTATTTCTATGTATTTGAGAAGGGGTATATTCTAGACATTTGATCTTATGCAATTGTGAGAGCTAAACAGTCTATGGGAGGCTGTTTCTTCTGTATCTGAAGCTGCAGCCTGGAGTCAGCAGGGCAGGACAGATGGGTGTGAAGTGGGAAAAACAAGGGACAGATAAGCTGTAACCCACAGGGATGGACTGGAACTCTTGTCAGTGTCTCTCTGCCTCTAAGCCTTGATGGTAGGTTGTCTTGTAGATGAAGTTGGAGCTATCTATCGTAGAGATAAACAAGCTTCTGGCCCAGGAGTCAGAGATGTTAGAGAAGGATCCAGCAGGAACTGTGAGAGCTGCAGGTGCTTTGGTCTGGCTGCCACCCCATACCATTCAGGTGAGCCTGCAGATAAGCAGCACTGAGTGTGAGGTGCAGCAGCAGTGCTTCATGTTCTGCACTGAGTTTCCGGGTGTACAAAGAGAAGATGGCTGCTGCTTCATTTCCACCTTCCAGGTCTTGCCTAAAGCCTCTTGCAACCCAGACTAACCCAGAACTACACAGGGAGGGGGATTACAAACACATGTGCTTGGCCATTTCTTAGTCATAAAACCCTGAAAAAGACCCTGTGAAGAAGTTAGGAAAAATATATTCATATTCTTGATGAGGAAGGGCATTAGTGCTCTGAAAAATCATGTGACTGCCAAAGCTCCAGGTAATGAGTGGTGAGTGGAACCAACTCTGTGCCCTTCCAACTGTCCTACTGTCCTAAGAGACTGGTGCCACTCCCAAAGATCATTTGGAGACCACGAACAAAACTTTAAAAGAGCTGATCTCTGTTTTTAGATTTTCTTCTCTGATAATTGCAAGGAGACCCACTTCAGGAATGATTTATATTACCTGAGTGGACTGCTTTCTAGATGGAAATCGGTGACTTGACCCCCTTATTGCAGACTTGTTCCATGGCAATTGGATAATTCCCTATTACTTCAACAGGTCAGACTCTCACATTTCACTAAAGATTACATTGTGGGTAGAAGAAAGGAGGGGTCAGAGCAGTGGGTGTATTTAACAATTTAATCCTCAATAGTTGAGAGCTAAAGCCACATAGATGGCCTAATAAGAATCCATTTTCATTATTGAAAAATGGTAACATCAAGAGCATAATTTTTTGTAGCTGCAAGTTAGGTTTAATTTGGAAAATCAGTTACTGATCTTCTCTGGAAAGTTAAGTAAAAACCACTTAATTTCTCTTTATTTCTGCCTCCTTTATATGAAATGGGACTAATTTTTCCCAAGTACTTCTTACAAAGACATAAACAGAAAATTAATAGATTTAGTAACATAATGGTTTGGAGGGAACAACAAGCCACAGCTCTGTAAATGCAATCTTAAGTTTAATCTTGACCTCTAATCAAGAGTTCTGATTCTGATGAAGACAGGGCCTCAAAACCTTGAAAACCAAGTGCAGTCTCATCTTCAGCAATCTCACTGCAACTACTTCAAATCACGTTTCATTTCTTTTCAGCTTTGTAATCAATACTCATAAAAAATAGAGCATGTTAAATGATACTGGTTTTCAAGTTTTTAAAAACACATTAGTATTTTGGCTTGTTATATGTCTAATTTATCCTACCTGAACTCTGCTTTGTGGAAAATGTCTAGCAGAGGGGCTGAAACATAGAGTATTTTATAAATTTTGGTTTCCTTTTCTCTCTTTTTTCTTGCTTGCCAGAGATACTTTCATAAACTACCACACTGAATTATTTTAACATCTATAACTTAATTCTCTGCAGTAGTCAAAAACATTTGGGAACCTCTATCTCTTGTATCCTGGGCCTGGAGTTGTCACACAGCATTAGCATAATGCAGGGAGTTTCTGCATGTGCTATTCTCTGCTCTTTGCCTCCCTCTTGACCATTACCTGCCCCTCACTCCCCACTTACTTACTGTGCTCCAGTTATATGGGTCTTTTCTCAGCCCCTGAAACATACTGAATTCTTTTCTTCCCCTAGGACCTTTGTACATGCAGTTCCCTCTGTCTAAAGTTTCCTTTTCTCTCCATCAATCTGAAAAGTATTTCTGTGCAAACTCTTTCAATAGAAAGTTTATTTATCCCAGGTAAAATCATAGACTTTCTTTTTTCTTTTAACTTTTTAAAAATTAATTAATTAATTTTTGTTACAGATCTTTCTCCTTTTCCCCCCCCTGATACCCCCCCTCCCGTACCCTCTCCACCCTGTCCCCAGCTTTGTTGTCCATGTTCATTGTTCATGCATACATGCATATAAGTTCTGTGGTATATCTCCCCCGCCACCCCCTCTTCTGGGGATTGTCAGTCTATACCCCACTTCCACGTCTCTGGGACTACCCCATTCCTAAGACTGTTATGTTCATTGTATTCCACAAATAAGTGAGATCATGTGATATTTGTCTTTTTCTCTGCTTGGCTTGTTTTACTTAGGATAATACTCTCCAGGTCCTTCCATGTCGTCTCAAAGCATAAGATATCTTCCTATCTTACAAATGCATAGTACTCCATTGTGTATGTGTACCACAGATTTTTTTCTTTTTTATCCTCACCCGAGGACACGTTTCCATTTTTTTGTTCAGATAGAGTGAAAGGGGGAGAGAGGAAGAGAGAGAGAGAGAGAGAGAGAGAGGAGAGAGAGAGAGAGAAACATCAACGTGAAAGGGAGACATTGAGTGGCTGCCACCATGTGACCAACCAGCGCTGGGGACAAACTGCACCTGAGGTACATGCCCTTAGCGGGAACCAAACCCGGGTCTCTCTGGACTGCAGGTCAGTGCTCTAACCACGGACCCAAACTGGCCAGGGCTGTACCACAGATTTTTTATCCATTTGTCTACTGAGGCACATTTGGGCTGTTTCCAGATCATCTGTGTAGCTTCTATTAACCCCGCCTCCATCTTCATGTCCTCTAAGCCTATCTGTGTGCAGCTGGGTTGCACAGGCCTTTCTGGTGCCCCTGAATCCTGTAGATCCTGTGGGCAACTGGATAGCCCAGTCCCTCTGGGGACCCATCTCTATGCCTATGTTATGGGCTGCTGGGTAGCATAGGCCTCTCTGGTACTTCAGCACCCTGCAGGTCCTGCGGGTAACTGGATGGCACAGTCCCTGCTGGGTCACACAGGCCTCTCTGGTGCTGAAGCACCCCACAGGCCCTGTGGGTAACTAGATGGCACAGTCCCTGCTGTGTTGCACAAGACTCTCAGGTGTTTCAGCACCCCCGCAGGTCCCTTGGGTAACTGAATCACACTGTCCCTGCTAGGTCGCACAGGCCTCTCTGGTGTCCCCGCACTCTGCAGTTCCCATGGGTGGGCAGCTGGATCACACCAGTCTCTCTAGGGCCCTGGCTTCCCACTGCACTTGTGAGCTACTGGACCACACAGGTCTCTGTGGAGCCACAGGTTTGGCAGCTGGAGGCTGGGGAGTGCTGCTGCCCTGTGGGGCTCAGATTTTAGGGATGGGTTTCATCTGCTGGTCTGTGCTTCTGTTGCCTGGGGATGGATTTCTGCTCCCAAGCCTCTGTTGCTGGGGGTATATCTCGACTCTGATCAGGCTGCTACTATGCGGGATGGTGCTGGGCTCCGGGCTGTCTGTGGCTTCCGCGACTGGAACCTTGGTTGCTCTGCTACTGTGCACCTGTTTGTTTTGACATGGTGTCCACTGGTCTGAAGGTGCCAGGTGTGCTGGTGGGCTCAGGTTTCTGGGCCCTAGGTGCTCCCACTGCCTCCTCCCAGGGAAGACCTGGAAGCAAAATGGTGGGACCTCCCCGTGGCACAGGGAGAAGAGCCCTGAAGGGCCGCTTACTGCAGTAGCCAGCTGCTCTGGTCCACAGCACAGGAACCTTCTGCTCCATGTCTTTGCACTGCTCGGGTTTGGTCATCCACCTTCAAGTCCACTCACACTATCTCACACGCTCGCTCTTTCACACACTCATCCTCCCTCTGGTCCTGCCCATTGCCATATTCTTGTTAAAAGAGTTTTAAAAATATAGTGTACAAACATGGCAAATCATATAATGTAGTTCAATTATTAAGAGGCAAAGAATAGCATAATCTCATAATGTTTGTCTCCTGGCTATTTTCTGAAGATTGTACATCATTCAGCTGTATTTTTCCCTAAAAAGAAACATATCCTGAGCAGCTGTATACAAGTGAATAAATAAAGCAAACAATCTAAGCCTCCCACTGATCTGCTGTGTGTCTGGTCCTAAATCCTATATTAAGACATCTGTCTTTTCTAAGTTTCCTCACAACCTAAGGGTCCTATGCTCAAAGCATCTCAAATTAGCCATGTGCTCTCAAAGTAAGATTTTTCAGTGGTCAGATGTGGCAAATGACTGCAGCAAGCACTGTGGGGATATAAAACTTAGATTTTTAGACACAAATCTGGATGTGTACGACAGTTTATTTGTATACTTTCTGCTCTCTGCCCACAGCATCTAGAGAATGAAAGAGGTGTCAGAAAGGACAAAATGAGAACATGTGGTCTCTTCCCTGGAGAAATACATAAAATTGGAGAACAGCACAAGATGGAATAACACCTCAGAGTAATGTACTACTTTAAAGTGTATGAAGACTTGCCTATACATTACATCATTTAACCCTCAAGACCCGTGGCTTTCTGATTTCAAGTTCACATTTGACAAATGAGGGACTTGAGACTTAGGAGTGATAATTGGATTGTTCAAGAATATAATGCCAGTTGATGATGTTGATGAAAGTTGATGCCTGGACCCTTGACAGGTCTGTGAGTTTTCTTTCTGATTCCTCATCCCACAGTACTCTCACTAAACCACCTATACATTTAGTATGTTGTCTAGGCTTAGGGAAACCAAGGGTCCACTTAGTAGTCCAGTTGGACAGGTATAGATGTTTCATGTTGGAAATTCCAGGGAAAGAAATTTGTGGAAATATAGCACTGCCAGGTGCAATTCAGCCATCTACCTACTTTTTGGGTGCAAGTGAAGCACCTCAGTTTTAGCCCCCCTTACTAAAAGTCTGAATGATGGCCTGCAAATGAGGTCAAAGATCAAGGTCAGGGCTCATGGTAGGATCACCATTATAAACCAGCATTTTCTCTCCACTGGTGTTGATTTGTAGGCCTTCCCTTTGAGGGTATTGTTTTTATTCTATAAAATATCTCACTTTAGAAAGTTGTTCATGAGAAGGTAATTAGATATGCAGACAGAAATAGGATGTGCAGTAATGAGAGCATGCTGTCCAGTTCATGAAGTTTTGTCATGCTTATTCTGAGGAGAAGGGGAAAGTAAGATTGCTGATGTTTAGGAAAGTGGAAGGTACCATCACTTCATTTCCCTTATAAAATTACAACCCTCCTCTCATTCCATTTTGTGACTTCTAATTCTTACTTTTATAGAGTTACACTAACTGGAGAAATGGAATGTCTAATTATTGCTATTAATATATATTATATTAATATATAAATTATATATAAATTAAAAATATATTCATTTCTATTATATACAAAAATAGGGGAATGTACTTGAATATTCATGTTTTTTTCTAGAGTATTTCTTTTGTGGTTCCCCTTTATGTATCCTAGGTACCTTACCTGTACATAAGAAGCATAGCAAGAGGGAGAAGGGGAGGAATATCCCCATGGGCCTGGCCCCAGGCACAGGCAGCAGGAGAGAAGATGCCTTTGCTGCCACCACAGAAGGTAGAAACAGGAAGTGATGGTGATGGCCTGGCTTATTAGCCTTTAAATCATTTGGTTGTAAGAAGTGAGTTCATTTAAATAATTAAAAAAGGGTAATAACAAAAACCAGTGTTATGTATACTTAGACAAGATACCACTAATTTGGCTAAAAATTATATGAAGTGAGCTGACAGCTTCAGGAAAAACTTATCCTACTTGGAATTCAATGAGCTTCTTAGATGTTTATATTCATGTATTTCATCAAACTTGGAAAGTTTTTGGCCATTATTCCTTCAAATACACTCTCTATTTCTTTCACCCTTATCCTCCTGGAGTCATACAATACATATGTTGGTCTGACTGATGGTATCCCACAGGTCCTTTAGGCTCTGTTCACTTTTCTTCAATCATTTTTTTTTCTGTTCCTCACACTTGATAATTTTAATTATCCTATCTTCAAAGTACACTGATTATTTTTTCTGACTGCTCAAATCTGTCTAAATATAATTTTTAATTATAATGTTTAATTGATTTTCTTATTTATTCCAATCTATAAGACCTTTACTCTATCAATCACATCGACCATTCCTTCCAAGTCCAAGCTTCATAGTTCAAAATATGTTCAAGGCATGTACTAATCCTTTCTTGAAAAAACTGGTGTCTTTTAGTAGCCCTTCCTTCATCCTTGCTCCAGAACTCAAATTTTACAAAAAAATCTACCTTGTGTCTGCTTACCCTATCCACCTGTTACAGTTCTTGTTTTCCAGTAATTAATCAAAAAAGAAAAGTCATGTATTGAGTCACTTTTTGATATGTTGTGCTACTGCCCGCAAAAGCCCCATTTGACAAGGAGCTGCAAGCAAAACTAGATATTCCTGTGGGACTCAGCTGCATATGAGAACTGTCTGTGCTAAAAAAATCAGACATTTGGGTTTGTAAGGTGGCTTATGCTTACTCTATCTGATCATTCCACATTCAAATGACTGTATATCCCTGCTTCCAAGATATAAATCTTGACCCTTGATCTAGAAAGACGCTGGAGAATGTGGACTGGCATTCTGCTGACTTTTTTTAGTTTTTATATTTTCCCATGCTATCCAGAAAATGTAATTCAATACAAACAACATTCTATTGGACCATACAAACTTGCTGCTATTTCTTCCCCATGTACAATGCAGAAGGATGCAAAGCAAAACTAGTCTCCCTGTGGTCTTGAATTATGGGTCTTTGAACAGTGTAGGAATGAAAAGCCCATTTTAAATTAGTCTGCCTGGATACTTCTCTGTGATCTTGAGATAGGGCAGGGGATTGACCTTGGAAATCCAATCAGAAAGGAAAAGTATTGCTATGACTTTTTAGTGTGAAAAAGGGCAGATATCATCAGCTACCTGATTATTTAGGGTAGAAATCTTCTACTTTTAGCCAGCTGTTTATTTAAAATGTATACATTAACTGCAATTTTTTAAAATTAGAGGCTATTTACAGTCAAAATGCTTATAGACAGGATAGTTTTAACAAGGTAACTCAGCACAATGTTTAAAGGTAATTCAGCAGTCTTGATAAAGAATTTAAATATGCATTTTTTTATCCAGCAATTTTACTTCTGGGAATTGAGACTACTGCAATACTGGCACAGGTGAAAGTAATTATGTTCAAGAATACTCAATGATAAAGCATTATTCACACCAGCAAACAAAAGTATATTAAGTAGCCACATACAGGTGAATAGTTAAAGAATATGACACAGCCAGTTAAAAGAATAAGGTAGATCTGTATGTACCAATTTAGAAAGTTTTCTATGATTTATTGACTGGAGAAGAAAGCAAGTTGCAAAACTTTATTTATAGGAAGATCATATTTGCAGAGCAAATGAAGAACATGGATATTGTATTTATATATGGGTGTGTGTGTGTGTGTGTGTGTGTATGTGTGCATGTATTAGAAAAGATTCAGTAAAGTTATTAGTTCAAGATAACTTTGGAGAGGAGAAATAAAGTTGAGGAAGAATTTCCATTTTTTACTTTTGTATTTTTTAACTTTTTTATTATCTAGCATCTACTTTGGTAATTAAATCATTTTTTTTAAAGAGTGAAACAATGATAGTATATCATTTAGAGAAAAAGGAAAATATTTATGTTGGACACAAAGAATAAAATAATTATTAGAATTGAACTATAAATTTAACTCTGAGCTTCCTCAAAGCTGACACTAAAAGAGAAAGGTAATACATTGTATAATTCTCATTGACAAAAGAAATACATAAATATCAGGGAAAAAGTTTTTTTCCTAATACTAAATGTGAAAGAATTTTATTACATAGATATTTATAAAAAAAACCATTAAGCCTGACTGGTGAGGCTGAGTGGTTGGGTATCGACTCATGCACCAAGTGGTCACTGGATCAATTCCCATTCAGGGCACATGCCCAGATTGTGGGCCAAATTCCAAGTGGGGGGCATGCAAGAGGTGGCCAATTGATGTTCTCTCTCATCGATATTTCTATCTCTCTCTCCCTTCCTTTCTCTCTAAAATCAATAAAGAAAAAAATACATTTAAAAAACCATTGAATAATACAATGAACAAGGTCCTCAATAATAGTTTTTGGAAGTTATAGAAAAAAATCATTGTTTATTCATGTGTACAATTTTGTGGCTGATTATATTGTCCAAAGGTAGCTACACCAATATATATCCTATGCCACATGCTTTTTATACAATGTGAAGTTGCTATACCACTGAGAGATAAGGTCTTTGTTCCCTTCCCTTGAAAATGGCAGATCTTTGTAAGTGCCTCAGCCAATAGAATGTGCTAGATATGATATGGAGTGAAGCTAGAATATAAAAGGCAGCACAACTTCTGCCTAGCTCTCCTCTTAAATAATGTATTCTACAGGAAACCAGCCATCACATTATGGAGGACATTAAGCAGTCTATCAGGAGGCCCATGTAGAGAGGAACTGAGGCCCACAGCTACCTACCAGTCCTAACACACCACCCATTGAATGAGCCCTTGGTAATGGACATTTCATTTCTAGTTAAGCCTTTGGATGACTCTAGCCCAGTGAACACGTATCTGAAGCTGCATGAGTGACCCCATGTGGGAACTGCACAGGGAGTTCTTTCTAAATTCTTGACCCACAGAACCTGTAAAAAATAATACATGCTTATTGATTATCGTTATTTTAAAACACTCAGTTTTGAGATGATTTGTTATGTAGCCATGCAACTAATGCTAAATCTTAATTAAAAATAAATTTATGGGTGTAGCAGCTTAGTAGAGACATTCTCAAAATAGTTAACCTACTGTTATTTGATCAAAATATGGTGTTTTCAAGTTGCCTCACCTTGATACAAGAGAGAATCTGAAAAATTTAGAAACAAATTGGTTAACACAACATTTATCTTAAAACAGGTAAGAATGAGATATCACAATTGAGCTCTCTTTGGATTATCTGAAGTACACAGATGTTCTGGAATGTTGACTGAGAAGAGACTCAAATTTAGATACTAGAGGGAGTTAAGAGCAGGTTTGATATTACAGAAAACTAAGCCTTCTCAGCATTTCCTTTACTTGGTCAATGAGTGTATAATAAATATTAAACGTTTGTGAATGGACTCTATAAATAAAATCAGTAACAATACACTCTATAATAAAAAGTCTGACTCCATTTCTAATGGTGGACTATTGATATCTTTCAAGCCCCATCTTTTTCTTTCTCTACATCTGGGTAAGCCAATAAGAAAGCCAGTGTGTTCCCTCTTTTGGCACAAGACCCTGTTCAAATTATGTAAGTCTCAGCCTGCATCCCTACCCACAATAAGAACCAAGATAACTAGCTCCCACTGTCTCTCAAACTGCTCAAGCCATATTCACTCCAGCTTCAGTGCCTGCCCTGTTCTCCCAGAAGCACATGAGAAGTGAATGTTTTTATACACTTTTGGTCATGTGGTATCAGCAGTATTGACAATGGAACCAAGTTTGCATAGGAGATCCATTCCATTTCTGTAGAGTGACTATGACACACGGCTATGCTCTGATTGGAAAAGCTTGTCCCTTCATTACTCCTTGTTTATCCATTTGTGTTGTCTTATGATTGTGCCTTGATCACACATCACCTCTGCCATCTACAGATTACATGTGGGTGTGTGCTTCATGGTGAGATTTTTATTGGTTCATACCATATTGAGAATAGTAATTTTCCTAGTGTTCAGGACATAGATGATGTCATAATAATTTGAAAAATATCAAAACATTATTGTTGGAAAAAGATAACACACATTGCTTGTTTTTCTATGGCTTCATGGTGCTAGTGCACCACCAACATCATGCTTTTTCCAACCTTGCTTGATGCCTTTTCTATCTTTTCATGGGCCTCTACCTCTGCCTAAAGGTCACTGTCCAAAAATAACAAGAGAAATGTTCAATACAGATTTTAAAAACTCATTATTATATTTTTCATGTAAATGATTTCCTAAACATATCATTGATTCTTTTATTTATTGGGTAGGTAGAGAGGAATTTATTATTCATGTTACAGATCAAGACACTAATCTCACATGTTACACAGCTGTGCAAATTGTAAATCCATTGCTTTTTCCTTGTTTCATGCTACATCCTTTGCTTGTTTCTTCAGGATCTTTTCCCATGCTGGGGTCAGTCTGAAATATCCAGCTGAGAGGATAATGTGTTATTTCTCAGGCCAAACATTTACATAATTAACAGGAATATTGGAAATCTTTACATAAAAGAAATGATTAGCAGTAGGATTTCTAGATAACCTGCATAGTAATGTCATTTCCAGGTATAACATAGTGGAAGAACTCTCCTTAGTTTTCTGCCCCAGCATTTAAAAATGACTTACTCCTTTTACTCATTATACTGCCTAAAAGAGATTCATGTGTAGATGTTTCATGAGTTGTTATATTTAACACCATTCAATTGATTCAATGCGGATATAAAAGTTTTTAAGCCCTGGCCAGTGTGGCTCAGTTGGTTGAGCGTTGTTCCATGCACCATGAAGTTGCTGGTTCAATTCCCAATCAGGGCACATGCCCAGGTTGCAGGCTTGATCCCCAATAAGGGTGTGCAAGAGGCAGCCAATCGATGTTTCTCTCTCTCTCTCAAATCAATAAAACATACTTAAAATGTTTTTAAGAATAAAAATATTAACTTATTTCTCAGATTATAAATAAAAGACTATATGTGAACTGTCCCATCTTCTTCCAGACCTCAGGTGGCAGGGCGTATTGTTAACTGCAGAGAGATGCCTCAATTAAAGCCATTATCACATAACTTCATAGAAAGCCGGTGCTAGAAGGGATTTTAGCAGCCATCCAGCCTAAAACCTCATGTAGGGTTAAGGAAACTGAGGCCAGGAGTGGGGGTAGAGCCTGCCCAAAACTCATGGTTAGCTAGCAGAACAGCTGACACTAGGGCCTGGGTCTCCAGCCTCATGTTTCCTCAGAATACTCTCAACTCTCAACATTTGTACCTAAATCTAGAACTTTTACCCTTTGAGGTGCTTATACAAATAAAATATGTGAATAATAAAGATGTTAACAAAGCCAATCTCTGAAGGAGAGCTAGCCTAGCATTACATCTGATATATATGTACATTAACATTAAAACGCACTTTCCATAGCAGAGTGAAAAGAATTTGCAGATGACAGAGTTCAAACAGGTTCATTATCTGAACAAGAGCACGCTGCACTATTTTTGAGTATTGTCTGTGGGCAAAATGCATACATATTTCAATTTGTCAATCAGCAAGTGATCTTTGAGCACTGTTTGCGTTCAGCAGCTGTGAAGGATTCCAAGAAGGGTTCCTGCCCACGAGGAACTTTTAATGCCTTTGGGATGCACAACTAACACCCACAAGATAAGAACAATAAAATATAACATTAAATGGTATTGACTCAAATTTCAACAGATGAAATCTGGATGTTCATCTCTCCCTCACCCCCATTAGTACAATTACAACCTTAGATGGATTTGATCAATGCGCAAAATGGGGAAATGTCAGCAATCTTGCACAGAAAGCATGGCATTGTGAGGGAACAATCCTTGGCACAGCAGGGTAAGATCCTGATGTAAACTAGATCTTTGCCCAGCCCAGTCTTGTATACTTTAGCCATTCTGCCTTCCCTTGAACTTCTGTTCCCCCTCACCCTTACCCAACACAGTAAGCAAAGCCTGAGCTCTCTTACTGCATTCAAGGTCAACCTTATTACAGTTTTGAACTTATTTTATTTTGTGTGCTGCATCTGACTTGTTCCTGTGGAGCTCTGGCCTTTCACCTCTTCTTCAGACTAGACTTGTCCTTCTACTGGAGTTCTTGTTCTAGTCCTCTGGGACTGATGGGTGGCCTCTTCAGAAGACGTAGTTTACAACCATCCATAGATTAGCTCTTCTCTCCATGCAAGGTAACATCTGACCCAGTCAAGCCTCCAGCATGACACCAAAATGCTTACCTGTGGGGCTGGGATTTCCTTGCAAAAGGCATCTGAACTATTTATTCATTTCTTTATATATTCATTTTTCAAACGTTTGTTGAGAAATTACTAAACTGGGCACTGTGCTAGATGTCAGAGCTATAGAGACATTGAAATATGGTTCTTGCCTCAAGGAGTTGGTTCTCAGTCTAGTGTGGGAGACAGATAACATAAGAAAGTACAGTGTCCTGAATTAGAGCTTTGAGAGATAATCATAGGGCACTTTGGAAACACAGCTGTGGAATGTTGATCCAGCCTGGAAATGTGTGTGTGTGTGTCAGGGGTGGGAGTGGGATAGAGTATCAGGAAAGGCTTCTGAGCAGAGCTGACCTAATATACCTGCTGAAATTGTTGAGTGGCCATGAAGGTAATTATCTTCTCATAAGGCCCTGGAAGGGCCATACACATCTTTGTATTTGGGGATGAGTCACTTTACTCCTTGTCCTTGCAAATGAATTGTTTGTGAGTAGATACAGGGTTAATAGACAGGCCCCTATTAAATGTTAGCAAGAGGAGTACATTTATTTTTAAAATGCCTAGTATCTTTCTGGAAGTATCTCAGAAACTACCTAAGAATGTTAATTCCAATAGGAGCCAGCACTTCTGGGGCAACAAAAAATGACTTGAGGAGATGCAGAGGTGGTGAACAGGTACACTTCTCTTTGTATTTTTAAAATTTATTGGAAGGGGGGAGGGAGCGAGAGAGAGAGAGAGATTGATTTGTTGTTCCACTTATTTGTGCATTCATTGGTTGCTTCTTATATGTGCCCTGACGGAATCAAATCCACAACCTTGGTATATCAGGATTATACTCTAACCAAATGAACTACTCAGCCAGGCTATTTCTCATTTGAAGAGGTATGTCATGCACATGGCAAAACGTTCCAAAGGTACAGGAAGTTTATGGTATAAAGGAAGTCTAATTCCCTTCCTTTTAGGAGTCATTTGCTTTTTCTATGACCCATTTGTTCACACCTTCTACTCTTCTTTTATATCAGTGGACTTTTATTTATTGGTTGTAGAGTTCATTTATATATCAAGGAAAATATCCCTTAGCTCTCACATGAGTTGCAGATATTTTCCTCATTTTGTTAGTCTTCATCTGATCCTGCTTATGTATTTTTGTCATGTTGTATACATTTGCTTTATTTTTATGCAATTGAATATATCAATCTTTTATTTTATGGGGTTTTTTTGTTTTTTTTTTACATTTTGTGTAAAGAAAGATCTCCCCTCTGAGATTATTATTTTTTAATTTTATAATTTGTTTTAGTTTTATGGTTTCATTTCTTTTTACTTTTAAATCTTTGCCCATATGAAATGTATTTTGAAGTAGGGACCTCACTTTATATCTTTTTCAGACAGTTACCCATTCCTAATAACACTTACTGAATTGTCTATCTTTCTCTTCCTGTGTTGAAATATCACTATTGTTATTTTCATCACATGTCTTCTTAATCAAATATTGTATATATTTTACCTATTTTTAAAATTTTCAGTCTGTTCTACTAATCTGTGAGTTAGCTGAGGTTTCATCTGGTTGTATATAAAAGAAAGCCCAAATTATAGTTGTTTAAACAGGATAGGGTTTTATTTCTCTCATGTAACATGAAGGCTAGAGTAAGCATTCCTCACTGTAGCATTGGTGCTATAATATAATGCTATAATATAATGAATATACCAAATGTTCTCCATCATTCTTCTCTGAAAACCTTACTGCTGGCTTCTAAACTCAAGTGCTTCGTGGTGGCAATATAGCTGCTATAGTTCCAGCAATCATGTGGAAATTCTATTCAGGAAGAAACAGGAAGAAAAAATTACAAAAGGACTAATGCCAGCTGAGTCAGCTTCCTGCTAAATTTTTGCCTTTTTATTTTTTATTTCTTTCTTATCTGCATGCATCCTCTCCCGCTCTCTTCCTTACTCCTTCTCTCCTTCCCTAGAGTAATCCTCACTGCAGTGATAGTTCAGTGCTTCTACAAAGGCACGACCCAACCAGAGTCTCCACTGAATGGGCTGGTAATCATCAAAGATCTACTCTGCCTAGTTGGGGCTCTGAAATCTGTGTTATCTATGAGAGCTCTTCATTGTTTAACTCACAACTATCTGGTAGTTATTTGACTAGCTTTGTGAAGTTTCAGTCTGGCATGCATGACTGACTTACTACTTAGCAGAGATTCAAGATGACTTGTATGCAAATTTAAAAATTTATTTTAAATTTATTTTTATTTTTGAGAGTATTACAGATGTCAAACTTTTTTTGCAATTTTTATTAATTCATTTTTGTTACAGATATTTCTCCTTTTTCCCCTCTAGACACCCTCCAACCAATCCCGCCTCTCCCCTTCGCACCCCTGCCCTGGCCCCCCTGCATTGTTGTCTGTGTCCATTAGTTATGCATACATACATATAAGTTCTTTAGTTTATCTCATCCCTCCTTCCCCACCCCCCTCCTCTGAGGTTTGTTAGTCTGAACCATACTCCTTTCTATGTCTCTGGGTCTATTTTGTTCATCAGCTTATTTTATTCATTATATTCTACAAATAAGTGAGATCGTGTGGTATTTGTCTTTCTCTGATTGGCTTATTTCACTTAGCATAATGCTCTCCAGGTCCTTCCATGTCATACAAAGGATAAGAGATCTCTCTGTCTTACAGCTGCATAGTATTCCATTGTATATATGTACCACTGCTTTTTTTATCCACTCATCTATTAATGGACAGTGGGCTATTTCCAGATCTTAGCAATTGTAAATAGTGCTGCTATGAACATAGGGGTACATACATTCTCTCTGATTGGTGTTTCAGGCTTCTTAGGATATATTCCTAGAAGTGGGACCGCTGGGTTACATGGCAGTTCAGTTTTTAATTTTTTGAGGAAACACCGTATTGTCTTCCATAGTGGCTGCACCAGTCTGCATTCCCACCAGCAGTGTACTAAAGTCTCCTTTTGTCCACACCCTCATCAGCACTTGTTGCTTGATGATTTGTTGATGGCAGCCATTCTGGCAGATGTGAGGTGATGCCTCATAGTTGTTCAGATGTCAAATTTTTTATGCTTATTTTCTGTGTAACTCCTTCATTTACAGAACTATTCCTTGCAACTTCTGGCACTTTGGGCTAATTGAATTCCAATCTTTATTTCTTTAACTCAGAGAGTGCCCAAAACCTGTTTGGTTACCTTTCCTTTTACATGATGTCTGAAAATTACCTCCAGGAAGAAAACCAAACTGCCTGTCATGCTCACCATGTTTATGTCTTTTCTCCTTGGGGTCACAGTCCTGTGTTGCTTTTTATGCAATAACTAAAAACAGTTGCTTTTATTTCTTCCCCACAGTTTTCTAGCTGTTTATGGCAGGAGATTAAATTCAGTTTTTGTTTTTCTATCATGGCTGGCAGCAGATGTCTTCAGCTTTCTGTTAACAACCTTTCCAGAAGACCAGCTGTTACAGACAGAATAATGCCCCCCTTGCCAAAGATGCCCATGTCCTGTTCTCTGAATCTGTGAATGGCAAAGGAACTTTGCAGATATGATTAAATTAAGGTTCTTAAGAAAGAAAGATTATTATGGATTATGTGGTGGGCACAACATAATCACAAAGGTCCATATAGGGAATCTAAGTGTTAAGTTTTGAAAAGCATATGTGATGACAGAAACAGCAGTTGGAGTGATCTGCTCTGATGAAAGAGGGGGGCATGTGCTGAGTGCACCAGCCCCTGGACACTGGAAAAGGCAAGGACAAATTCTCCCCTGCAGCCTCTAGAAGGAACAGCCCTACTGACACTCTGATTTTAGCCCTGTGAGACTCATTTTGGACTTCTGACACCCAGAAGTATAAGATAACAAGTATGTGTTGGTTTTGTTCTTTTTTTGCATTTTATATTTCTTTTTATTGAATTGAATTTATAGGGGTGATGTTGATTTGCAAAATCATACAGGTTTTAAGTGTACAACTCAACAAAACATCATCTGCACACTGCACCATGCATCCATCACCCCAAACAAAGTCTGTCTCTTTCTGTCCCCATTTTTCCCCTTTGCCCACCTGCACCACCCGCCACACTCCTTTCTCTCTGGCTATTACCACACCATCTTCTGTGCCTATGTGATATATATATATATATATATATATATATATATATATATATATATTTTTTTTTTTTTGCTTAATCCCCTCACCTTCTTTCATCCAGTCTCCCAACCCTCCTCCGCTCTGACAGATGTCAGTCTGTTTTATGCATCTGTGCCTCTGTTTCTATTTTGTTCATTAGATTCTACATATGTGAGATCATATGGTATTTGTCTTTCTTTGACTAGTTTATTTCACTTAGCATAATCATCTTCAGGTACATAATCCATGCTGTTGTAAAAGGTAAGATTTCCTTTTTCTTTCTTTTTGGTGTGTGTGTGTGTGTGTGTGGCTGAGTAGTATTACACAATGTATATGTACCACAGCATTTTTATCCATTCATCTATTGATGGACACTTGGGCTGTTTCCAGCTCTTGGCTGTTGTATATAATGCTGCAGTGAACATAGGGGTGCATATATTCTTTCAAATTAGTATTTCAGGTTTCTTAGGATATTTTCCCAGAAGTGGGATCACTGGATCAAAGGCAGTTCCATTTTTAATTTTTTAAAATTTAACTTTATTAATTTATTTTTGTTACAGATGTTTCTCCTATTTCCCCATTGACACCCTCCTCTAGATCCCCCCAAGCCCACCCCCCTTCACACAGGATTGTTGTCTATGTCCATTGTTTACACATACATGCATATAAGTTCTTTGATTTCTCTCATCCCTCTCCCCTACCCCACTCTTCTGAGGTTTGTCAGTCTGAACTGTACTCCTTTCTAAGTCTCTGAGTCTATTTTGTTCATCAGCTTATTTTAATCATTATATTCCACAAATAAGTGAGATCATGTGATACTTGTTTTTATCCAATTGGCTTACTTCACTTAGGATAATACCCTCCAGGTCCTTCCATGTCCTCTCAAAGGATAAAAGATCTTCCTTTCTTACAGCTGCATAGTACTCCATTGTGTATACGTACCACAGCTTTCTTATCCATTTGTCTACTGATGGACATTTGGGCTGTTTTCAGATCTTAGCTGCTATGAACATAGGGGCACATATATTCTTTCCGATTGGTGTTTCAGGCTTCTTAGGATGTATTCTTAGAAGTGAGATCACTGGGTCAAATAAATGACAGTTTAATTTTTAATTTTTTGAGGAAACTCCATACTGCTTTCCACAGTGGCTGCACTGTGTTGTTTTAAACTACTTAGTTTTTCGCAATTTATTGAAACAAATAGAAAACTAAGATATCCAACCATGCCACAATGGTCAGAATTTAGTCACATGGCCACCCACTCTTTGCAAGGGAAACCTGGAAAATGTGTTTTTTAAATATGAGCACACTGACACCTTGTCTTAGTCTGTTCAGGCTGCTATAATAAAATACCATAGGCTGGGTGGTTTATAAACAACAGAAATTTATTTCTGAAAGTTTTGGAGGCTGGAAGTCCCAGATCAGGATGGCACCATTGTCAGGGTCTGGCCAAGGCTCTCAGATTGCAGGGTGCTGACTTCTTGCTGGGTCTTCACATAGAGAAAAGGGCAAGGGATCTTTCTGGAGCCTCTTTTATAAGGACACTAATGCCAGTCATGATGGCTCCACCCTCATGATCTAATCTCCTCTCAAAGGCTCCACCACCTTATTTCATCACCTTGGAAGTTAGGATTTCAACATGAATTTTGGAGGTATACAAACATTCAGGTTGTAACACACCTCTAATAGAATTAGGGTTCTATTAAAACCAGAATGATCTGTGAAAAATGAGCAGTCTCTGCTACAATGATATTCTTTTAGTTCTTTACTATTTTAATTATTTCAGTTATGGTGAGGTGTTTTTTGTTTTGTTTTGAATATATTTTTATTGATTTTAAAGAGAGGAATAGAGAGGGAAAGAGAGAGATAGACATATCAATGAGAGAGAAACATCAACATCAATTGGCCACCTCCTGCATGACACCCACTGGGGATCAGCCTACAACCTGGGCATGTGCCCTGACTGAGAATTGAACCATTGACCTCTTGGTGTATGGGTCGACTCTCAAGCACTGAGCCACAGCAGCCTATTTCTTTCCATTTTCATTTGTAGTTAGAATTCTTCTGATTATTTCTGCTTATATATTCTGCTATAGTCTGTAATTTATAGTCAAGCTGTTTAATAAAAAATATCTGTTGGTATTACATTAAATTTACAGATTAACTTATAATTGGCATCTTTATGATACTGAGTTCTTCCACCTAAGTGATTGGCATGGCTCTTCATTGGTGCTGACACTATAAGACTAATTTTGGACTTCTGACCCCCAGAATTTTAAGATGTGTTTTTTTCTCTACATAGACTTTTAATTTCTTATTTGATAAAGGTTAATCATGTTTTCTATGGCATTTACATGAGTGATTTTTAAAAAGCCAAAGTGAATAGTATGACAGTAATATTACATTGCATTCCTTTTCATAGAAAACTACTTGTGTGGAAATATCAATGGGAATAGAATCACAAATAGTTTTGTTCACAATATAGTTTCTTGTATACAATAACACCTGAAACTTATTACAGATCTATTATTACATATGAAAACTTTATTAGAACTGAGGTTCATTCAATACAGCCCCATAAAATTCTGAACACTGAAATCTGAGTGAACAGAAAAAAAGAAAGCATTGTGAAAGTGTTGAGTTTTGGATAACCCACCATGTTGGGATGGGAAACCAAGTCAAAAGCTGTGAATGTACTCAAACCTCAATGGTCTATGAAATGTATTGTCCAGAAACTACTTTCAAATTCTTATGCTGTTATATTAAATTGCCAGTTTATTAGCAATGCTATAATATTTTATACTTACTGAAAAATTCTGCATAAATAAGAATTTTATGTGTTACTTCCCAACCATCACACATAACAAACCATAAATTGTCTAGTTTTAGTGAAATAGTCAGAAGTTGAACTCACTTGTCCTCTCTCACTGGAATCTATAAAGAAAGAAATAATCCTAAAATATTTACTAGGAATATCAAACAAAGTTTTTACCTCTTTAGTCACTCTGTTATTTTTTGACAGGTTTGGATACATAAACTTTCAGGGCATCACTCAGATGTAAACATAAACAGGAAAAATGAATTAGGGAGAGCCTTTAAAATGATTAGCTGCTTGGAGGAGATTAGCCCTATAACCTGAATGTTTTAATTAGCATTCATAGATGGGAGAGGCAAAATGGGATGAGACCAAGAAATGATGCTTAGACAAATCAAGATACAAGCTCTAGTTGTTTGCATCAAAAGAGCTACACTAAAATGATAAATTGTCCAGTTGAATTCAAAGGGGAAGTAGCACATGCTTAAAATAGGAAAACTATTTGAAAGGTGAAGGGGTTAATCTGTATTAATATTTAGGTAAACCAAGTTTTATAATTCCATGAAGGAATGTAAGCAGTAAGGGAAAAGTGGTTTGTAGCCACTGTAAATGTCAGACTGGACTGCCTGTCACTCATTAGAAGCTACAGGAACTGCGTTGAAAACAGACTCAGAACATCACTGACCCAGTTTGGAAGGTATGTTAAATGTCAGCTCCCTTCCCATGCTCAATTCCTTTCTGCAGAAACTTCACAAAGTCACCACCACATCTGAGCTTGTACACCTCCTGTTGTGGATACTCATTTCCTCCCGAGGCAGTCTGTCCAATCTTTGATAAGCTCTGGCTCTTATATTCTCCTGTATATTGATCCCAAGTCTGCTTTGTTATAGCTTCTACCCATTACTTTTAATTCTATCCCTTGGGGAGGAACAGATACATTTAATCTTGGTTCTGTCTAATAGCTTTTCACCTCTCTAAAACTGGCTATCATTTTCACAATGTCCTGTCTTTAGCTGGCTAAATAACTTTAGTTCCTTCAACTACTCATAACAGGACTAGAGGTCAAATCTCTTCATCTTCCTCATCTCCTTTTTGTGAATGTGCTTGAGTTTCTTTGTTCCTACAGGCAATTCACTCAATAATCCAGGTATGAATTACTAGTTGCTGAACAGAGCATACTTGTTGTGGTTCTAAATCCTTGTCATCAATGTGTGTTCTGTGAGCTAGAAGGATTACCTAGGAACTTGTTAAAAATGAAAACTCCACCGACCACCCAGACCTTCTGAATTGGAACTTGTATTTTAATAAGATCCCAGGTGACTCATGAACTTTAAAGTTTGAAAACCACTGTTCTACATCAGTGGTTCTCAAACTTGACAGCACATTTCAATACTGGTATCCAGGTCGTTTCTGACAGATTGCTGAGGAAAAGTGAATTCTCTAGGCATCAATACCTCTTATCTTTCCATAAGAATGATGAAAAATAGAGGCAACTAAGGGATGCAGAGCCAAATAAGCATGTAATGGGCCAAGAGTACTAACAATTCCAAAAAAAAGAAATTCAATTTCCATCTGCTAAGTAGTGGTACTATCCAATCTTGGCTGTATTCCCTTGAAATGTAACATAAAGATCATTGGTGATTACAGTAACTTTTTTTTTTTTTAATTGATACAAGAATCTGGATAATAAAAGAGAAAACTTATCCCACTGAACTTAGAAGTCACAATGATTAAGATATCAAATTTTATAACCTATGAGGGCCTGCTGTTTTATGTTACTAACTTGTTTTATAAAAAAATAATTTTTTATTTATTTGCTAATGCCAGATGATGAACAAAAACACACTCTAACAGATGCCTGTATCTTACCAACTACATGGAGTCCAGAAGGCATACTCAAATCCTCTTCTGTTGTAGAATATTGAGTCAGTGTTTTGTAAACTGTTCATCTGTCATTTCTAAGGCAATACGGAGTGTCTAAGCTTACTTTTATGAAAATAAAATAAAATTTAAACTTTTTGTATACTATTCACAAAAATTTAGATTACAATTTACTAACTCACTGGGGACAGAAAGAGTACAAAACAGAAACAAGAAAGATTTTGAGAAGGACTCTCTTGAGAAAAAGAGGAGAGAATCAGAGAGGAAAGATTTTATCTCACGACACTGCTTTTTGAATAACATATGTTCAGAATAAATGAGTTGACTTATTTTATCAAATCTCACAAGGCAGATTCTCTCAGCTTCATTAGAAAAGAAAATAAAGAGAATGAATGCAGTATTTTTAGCACATCATTATCTTGGTTTGTAAGGGGAAAAATGCATGTAGCTCACGTGTCACATTCCATGAACCGCTCTGGCTGTTTGTGAGGTGCTTCGCCTCTAGGAAAGGCCGCATTGTATGGTGAGAACGGCACCAACCAAACCATCACAATCAGGTGCAGACACATTTCCTAAGAATATAAAATATTAGGGACTTGTCTGGAGACCATGTTCTGCTGAAATTTCATTCTTTCCTATAATGTGACAGGTGGGAATTGTGGTCATTTTAATCTCTGACATAGGCTGAGAAGAAGGCTAAAAGAAGTTGAAGAACTCTTGCCTTGGCATCTGGATAGATCAGCAGCTGGGATGAGACCAGAAGTCAGAGGAGAGGCGTCACATAGCACCACCTCGGTGCCTTCTGCTCTCCTCCTCTCGTTGCACCTCTCAGCCATGCCCTCCTTCTGTCACTTTTTCACTTACTTCTTCGTTCATGCATTCATTTAGTGATAATTACTGAACACTTACTGCTGGCCTTTAAGGATACAGCAGAGAGCAAGACGATAGGTCTACTTTTGTGGAGCTGATTGTTAAGCAGAGAAGACATGCTGTTAATTAATCAAGTTACAATAAAGTGTCTAGTATCACCTTCCCTATCTAGCTGTCATTTACCTCCAATATCTCTATCTTTTCTCCTCTCTCTAAGCATATGGAAATTAGGGGTGAAGGGAGGAAACCAGGATCAGATGAGGTCACTTCTTATGTTTTCTGAACCTCATACTTCTGGGAGTAGAGTACTTGTTTTCTATTTAATGTTAAAGATTTATTTTTAATTTCCAAACTAATATTACAATTAGTATTATAATATTATCTTACAAATTGGATAGCATTTTAGAGTTTGTGAAATACTTTCACAGTCATTACTACATTGACTCAAAATAATACTGCGAGGTGAGTAGCCCATTTTACGGAGGAGAAAACCAAGGCTCCTGGAGACTAAGCTACTTGAATCATTAGTGGCAGAGCTGAAACTTGACCTCTTTTGCCTGATTTATAATGGTTATGAGAACAAACTAGATTTAATCCTGTCTTTGCCTCAGTGATGCTTCATAGACCACCTGTTGCTCTTGGAAAATGTTAAAAATTGTAATTTGTGTTACCTTAGTAAATTTTACAGAGGCACAGATTAGCTTTTGTCTTAGCTGTTTCTGAAATTACACAGCAGGTGGCACATCAGAATATTCAAACCTAGGAATGCATTTGCCAAGTGGCTTCCTGGAAGCTCCCTGCTTTTGATTCCCTTGCCAACACTAGTTGTAGGAGGCTGAAGGGCTACAAGATGAGTTAGGACAGGGAATAGCAGGAGAGTACCGGACCAAGGGCCTGAGATACCTACACAGGTCAGAGTTTTATGATGTAAAATGGGTTAAAACTGGGAAGACAGTAAGAGAAGGTGTCCACATGTGAGAATTCCATGACTGGTTTCAGTAAGAGTTAACCAGCAGAAGGACAGATGCTGGCTTCATGGGGCTGTGATGTGTGTAGTACCATGAAGAATGATGCTCAAAAGAGCCCTGCACTTGGTTTAATATTCTGCTGTTGCCATCCAGAAATTCTTGATAATTACATCTTTATATGCCTATTAAGTGAAGTACAATGTGACAAAGGATGCACATGGAAGAGAAGGTCTGTGCAGTATGCGTGTCCTTAGTTACTTCCCTCCTCATTTGAATATAGCACTCACCCTACCTCAGGAGCACAGATGCTCCAAGAATGCAGGCTGTCCATGAAAATAGGGTGCCTGTAAACATAGGATGCCCCATGAGTACAGGGTGTCCCATGGGTACTGGATAATGTTGGCAGACAATCATCATGTTACAGGGCTAATGGGAGATCAGTGAGACTCAAAGTGAGTACTAGGTAAGCATGTTACATCTATGATTAAGTGGAGGTGATAACAGTCCCATAAGTCATGTCCTTCACTCAAACCAGAACTTGTTTCAAAATCAGAAAGAAGTCAGTGGCATCCTAAGAAACACACATTGACTAAATATCTCTATCATGTTCTTTTTTACTCCTGTTGCTTTTCTGCATGAGCTAACCACTTACACTGAAAAAAAAAATTACAGCCCTGGCCGGTTTGGCTCAGCGGTTAGAGCGTCGGCCTGCGGTCCGGAGAGACCCGGGTTCGGTTCCCGCTAAGGGCATGTACCTCGGTTGCAGTTTGTCCCCGGCCCTGGTTGGTTGGCAGCCACTCGATCTGTCCCTTTCACATCGATGTTTCTCTCTCTCTCTCTCCCTCCTGCTCTATCTGAACAAAGAATGAAAAAGTGTCCTCGGGTGAGGATAAAAAAAAATAATAATAATAAATGAAAAAAAAAAAGAAAAAAAAATTACATAAAAAAAGTGAAAGAGGATAACCAATAATTTAACTGGTCTCAGGGGAGTATTATCCTCAGTGAGCCTTCCTAGTCCATTTTCTAGCCCTCGTGTGGTTTCTGTGAAGACCCAGGAAGGAAAGGGCCCTGGGAAAGAAAATGGCAAGTGCCGAGAGCTAAAAGAACCAGGTGGCTGTGAGGTGCAATGTTTGGTCGAGGTGTTTTATGACATCCTGCCAACTTCTCATTCTTTTATTGTTGAGGTCAGCCAAATTGTATTTTATGAGTTTTCAGGTAAACCAGGGAAGAAATTCTCTGCCCCAGTTGTCTAAGCAATAAAAAAATGAACACTTTTGCTGTGCTGACCCTGGGGTACACGGGTGCAATGAGACAAGAAAGCAAAGATGTTATTGCAGATTGGATCTGAGCTGCATCTGGGCAGCAGCTGGCAAGCATTTCCACTAAATGTATCTAAACTTCACAGTTCTCTCTGTCCACATCTGGCAAATAGAGTGAGGTTCATAGGCATTCACAGACAGAATGCTCTTTGCTTTCTACCCTCAGCTCCTAATTTTGAGCCTATCCCTTGGAGGCAGTTAGAAATACCAAGTGCACCTCTCCTCCTTCCTTCCTACAAACACATCACAGCAGGGGGAGGTGTATTCATGCAGAAAACAACTATTATGGCAAACTGTCCTTAACATCTTTTATTTCACTGTTGTTGGCTTCATCACTGATGCTGTGAGCATGCAAACATACATACATGCCATATAAGGATTTTCACCAAATATGGAAACTTGAGAAGTCTCAGAATGATGGGCCTTTCCGCCATCCTTATTTGTACCCACACATAAATACTGCTTCTGGAAGATATAAGAACACCTTTTAACTTTAGAAATAGCCAGAGGTGATGGTGTGCTGAAGGAGGAAACATATTGCATTTAGTATCAGAACTTGTCACTAGGGCACCTGAAAAAGTTACCTTGACATCAGTGAGCCTCCTCTGTGAAATGGGAAAAAAAATTTCTTGTCTCTGTAGACTATATGAGTAATGGCTTTGTTAGTGGTAGAGTCTATGCCAGTGTTAGTTACCATTATTACAATAGGTACATAAACTTCTGTTGAGCCTTGATGTTCTGGGAAACCCACTGACACATTATTCTGATATAGTCTTAGACCTCTGCTTGGCACTAGATATCCCAAAGGGAAACCATGACTGAGGATGAAATGATGAGGCCTGGTGATTGGAACATTCTGGCTAGTTCTCAAAACAAATTTGACATCCACAAGACCAATTAAGAGTTGTGCTGGGACATGGCCAGCTGCAAAAAAGAAATACTAAACACAAACTTACACCTCAAATAAACTCCTTCATCTTATATAGTTCACATTTGTACTTTTAAAGTTGTGAGTACTTTTAAAATCAGTTCATCTGCTCGGAAAAATGGCGGCGGAGTGAACGGAAGCTACACAGACTGTCTCCCAGGACCAAACTAGAATTACAACTATAACACAGACAAATTGACAAGAAAAAGCAACAGAAAAGCAGCTTGCGAGAACCATATAACGAGGGACACTGACTCGATCCTGGTAGGTTTGCGAAGGCATGAGACGGGGGGCTGGGAGCCCACAGTCGGCAGATCGGCAGCTGCCTTAGCTGGGAGCAGCGCCCTCAGGCTCCCAGGCGGCTCCACAGCGCAGAGCCAGGACAGATGCTAAAACAGCCACAGCCACTCACCTTGGGCTCTGGCAGAGGGAGGTCAGACTGGACTGGAACTGTGTTGGGACACTCGGGATTTGGAGGGCACTCAGAGCTTTTGCTGAGTGCAGCCACGCAGGACGGTGGCCATATTGCTCCTTCCCAGGGCTCTGAGGAGAGGCAGCAGCCCCTTCCTCGGAGACCAACCCCACCCAGTGGGCCACTGAGGTGCTAATTGAAGCTCATTAACAACCAGCATCTGCCCCACCTTCGTGAAATCCCCTTGTGCCCAGCATCTCAGGGAGTTTTTCAATCAACTGACAACCCAAAACTCATCAAGTAACCTCGACTGCTAGCCTCCAGGCAAAAAGCTAGAGGATAACAGTACCTTTCCTGGGCTAGCAACTTTAACTAGGAAAGTAAGACTTGACAGTGGTGTTTAACGTGGGTCCTCCCTCGCTCATCTAAACACAGGAGAGGGAGCCACAAACAGCAGAACACCAACACCCACAGGGAAAACTTCACAGGCTCCAAAGCCCACTGTGATAGCCAAAATGGTGAAACACAGAAACAGAAGCCAAATGAAAGAACAAGAGACCTCCACTGAAGATGAGATCAATGTGGAGCAATTAGGCTTGTTAACAGAGCTAGACTTCAGAGCCATGATCTTGAGGAAGCTGAACAGCATGAGTAAGGACATAGAGACACTGAAAATAAGCCAACTGGAAATTAAAAACCATCAAGAAGAGATAAAAAATGACATATCAGAAATGAAAAACACATTGGAAGGTTTAAAAAGCAGAGTAGAGGAAGCTGAGGACCGGATCAGTGAATTAGAAGACAGGGTAGAAAAAAATCAACCAATCAGAAAAACAAAAGGAAAAAACTATTAAAAAACAGGAAGACAGCTTAAGAGAACTGTGGGACAATTGGAAACGTAATAATATTCGCATCATAGGAGTCCCCGAAGAAGAAGAAAATGAGCAAGGGATAGAGAATATATTCAAAAAAATAGTGACAGAAAACTTCCCTAATTTGGTGAAGGAAGAAGGCATTCAAGTTCAAGAAGCACAGAGAATCCCAAGTAAGAAGAACCCAAACAGGCCCACACCAAGACACACAGTAATTAAAATGCCACAAATTAAAGACAAAGAGAGAATCCTAAAAGCAGCAAGAGATAAGCAACAGGTTACCTACAAAGGAAACCCCATAAGGCTCTCAGCTGACTTCTCACAAGAAACACTACAGGACAGAAGAGAATGGCATGAAGTAATCAAAGTCATGAAAAACAAGAATCTGAATCCAAGACTACTCTACCCAGCAAGGCTATCATTCAAAATAGAAGGTCAAATAAAGAGCTTCCCAGACAAAAAAGGCTAAGGGTGTACATTAGCACAAAACCAGCACTGCAAGAAATGTTAAAAGGACTGCTGTAATTACCAAGAGAAATGGGAAGAAAAATAGAACCACACTAAACAAAAATGGCAATAAATAAGTACATATCAATAATCACCTTAAATGTAAATAGATTAAATGCTCCCATAAAAAGACACAGAGTAGCTGATTGGATAAGAAAGCATGACTCATATACATGTTCTTTACAAGAGACCCACCTCACAACAAAAGACTCACATAGGTTGAAAGTGAAGGGATAGAAAAAAATTTTCCAAGCAAATGGAAAGCAAAAAAAAGCTGGGGTAGCAATTCTCATATCTGATAAAATAGATTTCAAAATGAAGACCATAACTAGAGACAAAGAAGGCCACTACATAATATTGAAAGAATCTATCCAACAGGAAGATATAACCTTGATAAACATATATGCACCCAATATAGGAGCACCAAAATATATTAAAAATCTTCTGGAGGACTTCCAAGGAGAAATCGAAAATAATACAATCATAGCAGGGGACTTCAACACCCCGTTGACAGCACTGGATAGATCCTCTAGGCAAAAAATTAGCAAGGAAACAGAGACTCTAAATGAAGCACTAGACCAAATGGATTTAATAGATATCTACAGAGAATTACACCCCACAACTACAGAATACACATTCTTCTCAAGTGCTCATGAGACATTCTCAAAGATAGACCACATAATAGGACACAAACTAAATCTCTACAAGTTCAAGAAGATTGAAATCATATCAAGCATCTTCTCAGATCACAATGGCATGAAACTAGAAATCAATTGCAACAAGAACATGCAAAGACATTTGAACACATGGAGGCTAAATAGCATGTTATTAAACAATGAATGGGTCACCGAGGAGATCAAGGAAGAAATTAAAAACTTCCTGGAAACCAATGAAAATGAACACACAACAACACAAAATCTATGGGATGCAGCAAAAGCAGTTCTGAGAGGGAAGTTCATAGCACTTCAGGCCTACCTCAAGAAACAAGAAAATTTTCTAATTGACGGTCTAACCTCACAACTTAAAGAATTAGAAAGCAAACAAAAAGAAAACCCCAGAGCAAGTAGAAGGAAGGAAATAGTAAAGATCAGAGCAGAAATAAATGACATAGAGACCAAAAAAAACAATTCAAAGGATCGATGAAACAAAGAGCTGGTTTTTTGAAAAGATAAACAAGATTGATGGACCCTTAGCTAGACTCACCAAGAAACAAAGAGAGAGAACCCAAATACACAAAATCAGAAATGAAAGAGGAGAAGTAACAATGAACACCACGGAAATACAAAAGATTGTTAACAACTACTATGAACAACTATATGGCAACAAATTCGACAATCTAAGCGAAATGGACAAATTTCTAGAAACACACAGTCTCCCAAAACTGGACCGGGAAGAGATAGAAAACTTGAACAGACCAATAACAACTAAGGAAATTGAAGAGGTAATCAGGACTCTCCCAGCAAACAAAAGCCCAGGCCCAGATGGCTTCACAGGGGAGTTTTACCGAACATTCAAAAAAGAACTAACACCCATTCTCCTCAAACTATTTCAAAAAATTCAAGAAGAAGGAAGACTTCCAAACACGTTCTATGAGGCCAGCATAATTCTAATTCCAAAACCAGAAAAAGACACTACAAAGAAAGAAAACTACAGGCCAATATCCCTGATGAACATAGACGCCAAAATCCTGAACAAAATATTAGCAAATCGGATCCAGAAATACATCAAAAAAATTATTCACCATGACCAAGTGGGATTAATTCCCGGGATGCAAGGCTGGTACAATATTCGCAAATCAATAAATGTGATACACCACATAAATAAGATGAAGAATAAAAACCACATGATCATATCAATAGATGCTGAAAAAGCATTTGACAAAATCCAGCATCCATTTCTGATAAAAACACTCAACAATGTGGGAAAAGAGGAATCATATCTACACATAATAAAGGCCATATATGAAAGACCTACAGCCAACATCATACTCAATGGACAGAAACTAAAAACATTTCCATTAAGAACAGGAACAAGACAGGGATGTCCACTTTCGCCACTCTTATTTAACATTGTAGTGAAAGTCTTAGGCACAGCAGTCAGATATGAAGAAAAAATAAAAGGGATCCAAATTGGAAAGGAGGAAATGAAACTGTCATTATTTGCAGATGACATGATATTATACATAGAAAACCCTAAAGACTCCATCAAAAATCTACTAGACTTAATAAATGAAGTTGGCAAAGTAGCAGGATACAAAATTAACGTCTAGAAATCGACGGCATTCTTGTACACCAATGATGAACTCACAGAAAGAGAAACTGAAAAAACAATTCCATTTACCATCGCGCCAAAAAAATTAAGATACCTAGGAATATACTTAACCAAAGAAGTAAAGGATCTATTTGCAGAAAACTACAGGTCATTGAAAAAAGAAATAGAGGAAGATATAAGAAAGTGGAAGCACATACCCTGTTCATGGATTGGAAGAATTAACACCATTAAAATGTCCATACTACCCAAAGCAATCTATAGATTCAATGCAATCCCCATCAAAATACCAACGACATATTTCATAGAACTAGTATAAATACTTCAAAAGTTCATATGGAACCAAAAAAGACCCCAAATAGCCACAGCAATTTGAAAAAGAAGGACCAAGTAGGTGGGATCACAATACCAGATATCAGGTTATACTACAAAGCAACTGTAACCAAAACAGCCTGGTACTGGCACAAGAACAGGCATATAGACCAGTGGAACAGAAATGAAAACCCAGAAATGGACCCAAGGCAATACGCTCAATATATATTTGACAAATGTGGCAAGAGCATACAGTGGAGTAAAGACAGCCTCTTTAATAAATGGTGTTGGAAAAATTGGACAGCTACATGCAAAAAAATAAAACTAGACCATCAACTTACACCCTACACAAGAATAAACTCAAAATGGATAAAAGAATTAAATGTGACCCCGTGAATCCATAAAAATTCTAGAAGAAACTGTAGGCAACAAAATTTTGGACAACATACGGAGCAGAATTTTCACTGATACATCACCTAAGGCAACAGAAACAAAGGAAAAAATGAACACATGGGACTACATCAAACTCAAAAGCTTCTGCACAGCAAAAGAAACAATCATCAAAATGGAAAGGCAACCCACTGTATGGGAGAACATCATTGCCAATGATGTATCAGATAAGGGGTTAATTTCCAATATATATAGAGTGCTCATACAACTCAACAAAAGGAAGACAAAGAACCCAATTAAAAAATGGGCAGAGGAGGTGAATAGATACCTCTGTAAACACGACATACAAATGGCCAAGAGACATATGAAGAAATGCTCAACATCACTAATCGTCAGAGAGATGCAAATAAAAACTACAATGAGGTATTACCTCACACCTGTCAGAATGGCCACCATCAACAAATCATCAAACAAGTGTTGGCGAGGGTGTGGAGAAAAGGGGACTCTAATACACTGCTGGTGGGAATGCAGACTGGTCCAGCCACTATGGAAAACAATATGGTGTTACCTCAGAAAATTAAAAATTGAACTTCCATTTGACCCAGTGATACCACTTCTAGGAATATACCCTAAGAAGCCTGAAACACCAATCAGGAAGAATATATGTACCCCCATGTTCATAGCAGCACTATTTACAATAGCTAAGATCTGGAAACAGCCCAAGTGTCCATCAGTAGATGAATGGATAAAAAAGCAGTGGTACATATACACAATGGAGTACTATGCAGCGGTAAGAAAGAAAGATCTCTTATCCTTTGAGACGACATGGAAGGACCTGGAAAGTATTATCCTAAGTGAAATAAGCCAAGCAGAAGAAGACAAATACCACATGATCTCACTTATATACAAAATATAATGAACATAACAGTCTGAGGAATACGGTAGACCCAGAAATTTGGAAGTAGGGCACAGACTGACATCCCTCAGAAGAGGCAGTGTGGGAGGGAGGAAGAGATAAACCACAGAATTTATATGCATGTATGCATGACCAATGGACATGGACAACTAAGCCGGGGGTGGAGTGGGGAGGGGGGCGCCAATGGGGTAAAAAAGGTGAAATATTTGTAACAAAAATAAATAAATGAAGAAAGAAAGAAAGAAAGAAAGAAAGAAAGAAAGAAAGAAAGAAAGAAAGAAAGAAAGAAAGAAAGAAAGAAGAAAATCAGTTCATCTTAATTTTGTGGGTGGCACAAAATTCTGTTAAATTTTATATTCAAAAACTGGCAAGCTAATTGTTAGAAAGAGTTAGCAATAATTAATGTCTATACGATGTCTTATTCTTTATAAAGTACTTCCTCATTCATATTTGTTTCTTTAAACAACCTCATTGTAGAAGTAATCATTTTCTATATGTTCTATAAGTGACAATACTGTACTCTGTATCTTAGTAGAAGGACTAGACGTTAGTAGGTCTAGAACTTGAACTCGGGTGTTTTGACTCCAAAGTTTATCAAGTTTAATAAAATGTACAATTAATAGTCAGATAGCATATCTGACTGGCCCAGCACTCTGAACATGTAGTCCGAACTCTGTCACCATCTAGAGTTACCTCACTCACTCCATTTTACTAGGTCTCAGTTTCCTCATCAGTAAAATAAGAACTCAGTTGAACATCCTATGTTGTATTTCATTCCCTAATAATTGTATTGGTAGAAAGAAAAAAATTATTAAATAGCATTAAAAAGAAATTGTACTTCAATGCTGTCTGTTTTAAAAAGTGTGTTTTTTTGTTTGGATTATGGGTAGTAGGGGACAAGTGAGAACACTTTAGCAAATGCCAGGACTAGTCAAGCAAACTTTCTCACCAAGCACAAGTCCCCCAGGAGAAGAAACCAACTGGGCACTGAATACAAAGGCCTCCCTGCAGGAATTCATGAAGATCCACAGTGGGATGAACTGTGGTGATTTACCCAGCACATACTCCAGTCTGCTGAGCCCAAAGACAGGAGAGGGCTCCATCAGGAGGGTGGAAGTTGATACCATGCCTTTCTGAGAGAAGAGTAATTTTCATTAGTCGTAAATAAGTTCTGTGAGACACCGCCCACATCCCGTGTGAATATTTCAGATATTGTGCTTGGCCAAAAAAGAACAAAGAAAAAAAGAAATTTTTACCTTTTAAGTTTTTAATATTTATTTATCACCAGATTTAACCTGAAAAAAATTTTAGTATGACATCTTTAAATTTGTTCATCCCTGACATTTCTAAGTGAAACCCAAATGTTTAGGCAATGACTGGGGCTTCTTGGGCCTATCGACTCTTCTTTGTATTTCTTCTGCTTCTCTCTGCTGGGGTCTTTCCACACGGGAGGTCAGCAAACTGCCGTAAGGATATCTGTGGTGGGGAAGCAGGTCTCCCCAGCATCACCAGTGCCTAGGCATGCACATTGTTGGTATATTCTTGTATGTGTGTAACAAAGGTTTACTGAACAGCCACTACCCATCAGGCACTGCTCTACACATTAGTGGGGGTGGGGTGGGGAGATGATTAAGACAGTTTCTATCTCAAGGAAGCCCCAGCTAGGGTGAGGGTAAACAGCCAGGTAAATGAATCTAAGAAAACACTGTAAAACATGCACTCAGAGAACAGAAAGGTTACCATAGGCATATAGGAGGGAGCAGAAGGGAATTCAGAAAAGCCCCAAAGAGCAGATGGCATTTGAGCTGGGTATCGAAGAAAGTGTTTCACATAAAGAGAAGGGACTGGGAGGAGAAGAACCTTCCAGAGAGAAAATAAGACATGTGCAAGGTAGGGAGGTGAAAGAACCCCTTTCCTCCTGGGAGCCATGACCTATTTTGTACAGCAGGAGCCTGGGATTTATATGCAGAAATGGTGTGATATCATCCTGGATAGTTGAACATCATCTTGGATGGTTGAACATCAGCCAGAAGGTAAAGACAGCTTGTATGCTGTGAGGTTTTTTCTTTGAGACAATGAGAATCCTGTTTCAGGATTATTATTTTGGCAGAAATAGAATATATTAGAGGCAACAGAAGCTAGAGGTAGAAAGACCTGTCAGGAAACTTTCATGTAGTATCAAGGCAAGGAGGGGACACATGTGAGAGAGATTTAGGAGGCAGAATCAGTAGGACTTGGTGGCCATCTGGATAGACCCAATAAGCAGTTATGGTCATGGGGTATGGAATGGATACAGCATGGGAGAAGGGGGTGGTGAACAAGGTCTGCCTTTGACCGACTGGATAACAAATACTAACTGAGCTCTTTGTTGGTATTGGGGCCAACAGCTGTGGCTAATGCATCTTCTGCCTGTCCATGAGCTTGTCCTGCCTCACTGTTTGTGTACAGGTGGCACTTGAATAAAGCTATTTGGGGACAATAAAGATAATAAAAAGGTGAATAAAAAAATAACAAACTTAGTCTCATCTCTATGACATCATTATTCCTGGGATGCAAGGAGCTGGTGAGTATGGCTTTAATAAGGACTGAGCTAAGTTCTCCAACTTCTAGGTCAGAGAAGAGAACTCACAGAGGTCAGACAGGGTCACATGGCTCTGGGGCTTGGTTGGGAGCCAGGCAACATCAGGCATGGTGCTTGAGTCTATGTCACTGTGACATCTTCCTGCCGCAGGAGCTGCTCTTTGCTTTGGACACGAGCCTTGGTGATTTTGGCTCTTCCTTTTCAGCCTATCATCTACATTGTTGGTATGAAGTTATTAGAATGGAAACTTGATGTTGATCTAGAGCATCAAGACAAATAATATTTAACTGAAATTATAAAGATGATTTGGGCCAATAACAGAAAAAAAAAAGGCTCTGCAAAATGCCTAAACCACAAAAGATAAAGAACAGAAGGTGTTGCCTTTCACAAGCTCAAAATGGCATTCAGCTCTAGAAACAGGCTTAATGTAAACTTTGACATGGACCATCAAACTCATGACTTTCAAAGTTTGATGATGTATTAGTTGCATCAAAAGCACAGTAGAAGGTAGATCACATTCAGTTGCTTCTGCGATGACTGAAATGACTCTGTTAGAGCAGAGGAGTGGCAGAGAAGAATACATTAACTTCAGAAGCACTAGAGAGACACAGTCTAAACAAATCACAGCTGACTTTAGTGACAATGTTGTTTTTCAAGTACATAATAAATGATAGGATATTCTGTGACCCGTCCTGCAGGTCGAGCAACGAGGACTCTAGAGGGGGAGTGAGGATGAGGAGGGACAAGAGAAATGGAGACAAGACAGGATTCTGATCAAGTCTCGTTTATTCAGGGGTAATTCATACAATATATAGGGCAAGAAGCGCCTGTTGCCAAGCACCAGGCTTGCCCGAAGCAATTCTAGGAAATACTACAAAAGGAACAAAAGGTCAGTAAAGACTGGCTGATGAGTAAATGGTTACTTAAAGAAATGCAAAATACAGAGATAAAGAAATGCAGAATGCAGAGATATCCTGCCTTGGGGCAGGCGATGGTGGAGCAGATTATAACAAAATTGACGCCATGCAAAATGTCTCCCACAATTCTGTTTTGAACTATTCTAGTTTCTATGAGCCACAGCTATGAAGAGAATATATTTCTCAGGGACAGAACAAAGACTTGGAAATAGTTGAAAACACAACACAATTCATAAACTACTCTGAAGGAAGGGCTATTTTGCGTTACAGAAATCACTTTGGGGTGGTTTTTGATAGCACTGTCCTGGGATGCACTAGCAGGGGTCTTCATCCTGACTGCCACCAGCTGTATGAATTTAGACAAGTTATTTTCACTCAGTTTCTAATCTGTAAAATAAGAGACATCTTAATGCAGACTGAAGGGGCCCATCAAAACATCCTGTGGTTATCTCTCCAGTTCCTGGGTATAAAATAAGAATTACTCATCAGCTTGAAGAATTTCTATTTTAGCTCCTTGACCCATTAATGGAGTTTAAGATATCATGGTGGCAAAGGTCAAATGAAAATTCCTGAAATTTCTTTTCCCCTCTCTCCCATACCAAAATTGCCAATATGTGGGAGGATGGAGTGAAGAGGAGTGATTGTTATCATATTCTCATTTTACCCAATTGTTTGACCTGTGCAAAAGATATAGGATTAGCAATAAAGTATTTCAAGTTCAATTAGCTGGTGGCTTGAATTAGTTACTCCTCTAGATGTAATGTTTTTACTAGCATAAAGAGACAAATTCTTTGACACATTATGTTGCTACAGATCTGGCCACCTTTAAACTTGTGTTTAACACTACACACAGCATACTTCAGAGAGTGGGAAAGGGCTAGATGTTGTAACTGTAAGTATGGGGAATTAATTCATCATAGTGAAAACCATGGAGATAATAGACAGGAGAGCTGTAGACAAATAGCAGATCCCAGGAGGAATACCCTATGGCTTCTCAGACACATGCATGGAGCGAGGGGGAGGCGGAGACCTTTTTAGGAATTTCAGGGCATACCACCTCTGTTTCCTTTCTCCCAGTGGTAGACTATCCCAAGTTATGGCTTCTTTGCGGAGGCTGTCTGAAGTCATCTTGCATGGTTGAACAGAAATGTCTTTTGATGACTCATTGTGAAGCAGTGGCTAACATGGTAAACCATCACCTTGTATTGCTTCTTATCCTTCCCTGCCTCACTTCCCTTTCCCTCACTCTTAGTGCCCAGAGAATGAATTACTTGTCCTATTATTAACATATAGTAATATTATTGCTGAACAAAATACGCTTTCCTTCGAGCAAATGCTGTCTGAATGGGAGGCAAGAATTGGTGAATTAAGAAAAAGGACTGCAGCACACATGCTGTTTGATGTCTCAAGGTATCATCTTAACACAATAATTATCATCTTGCACACTTTTATCAAGATCATTCTCACTCATCTACATAATCTTTTGATTTGTTTGAATAAGAAAAAAATGTTGCAGATTAGAACCTGAAAGTGTATCATAGATTGGGGGTTAGAATTCTTTCAGGAACAGAATATTTATTTGCAGTGAGTTGGGCAGAGACTAAAGAGGAAGCACCATGACTTACAGTTGAGGAGGAGGGGTGAGCAGCAGGCAGTGATGCTAATGAGAGGTGTGTGTGTGTGTGTGTATTTAGGGGAAGAATGAAATAATAATGGAGGGAGGGTCTTCTGCCACTGATATCAAGTCTTTGCTGTCTTGGTGCCTGTTTCATAGATTTAATCTGTGCTTCTGTATATCTTTTAAATCTAAGTAAAGAAGTTATCTAAAGTGGTTGGCTAAGTCAAGAGAATCACTCTAGGAAGAGGAATCTAAGAAGGTGGTTCACAGGGGGATTTTCTGGTGGCCTAAATTCATATTGCAGTAACTGTCATTCATCTGATTCCACTCAAGGGAACCAAGGGGAAGAACTGGCCTGGCCACTCCAGGGGCAGGATTTTGGAACACCAAGGCAGAAGGAATTCAGGAAGGGGGTGGTGGTCAGTAGCATCAGATACAACAGATTATGTCATACAACCACATTACAGGTAAACACAATCATGAGGTTGAAGAGACTACTGACATGTTTGGAGACAGAGACTGAGCTCTCAGGGGCTCCAAATTCATAACAAAAAAGATCAAGAAAGTGATGGAAAAAATAATCATGAGGCTCATAGCGTTGAAATATGTATCCCAGCAATCTGTATGGTTTGTGTTACCTTCTAGGTTAACCTCAAAAAGGCAAAAAGTTGGTTTCGGGAAAGTTAAGGAGGCCCATGGGAACTAAAAACGTGATGTCTCAAACATCCTATGTGCATGTTTGATCCAGGCTCACACAGACTAAACTGTGTACAATGGGATTGGGACCTTGATATATGCATTTCCTTAAGGTGTCATCTTTCTCTCTCTCTCTCTCTCTCTCTCTCTCTCTCTCTCTCTGTTAACCCCCCCCTTTTTAAGATAGAGTGCAAGGAAGGAAGGGAGGGAAAGAGAGAAACACTGATGTGAATGAGACACATTAACTGGTTGCCTCCCGCACAACCCCGACAGGGACCAGGAATCAAACCTGCAACCCAGGTACGTGACCTTGGCTGGGAATCAAACCCAAGGCCCTCTAGTCTGTGGGCCAATGCTCTAACCACTGAGAAAAGCCGGCCAGGGCTTTTGCCTCTCTTTTATTGATAACAAGCAACAATTTGTAAAATTGAAATTGGCATCACACTTCATCAGACCCAAAGTTGCTTAATGTTTATATACTGCAAGGAGGTCATACTTCTTTCAGAAATATTAAAGACCTACTGGTGAGGAACAAAGATAGTAAAAAACAGACTTGAAAAAAATATTTTCAGGAAATAAAGGGGAAAAGTGTAAATGCAGATATCTTGAAAGTCAAGCTATCTTACCTTAGCCTAGCATCAAATACAGTGATACCTCGGTTCTCGAACATAATTCGTTCCAGGAGGACGGTCGAGAACCAAATTGTTCGAGAACCGAAGCAATGAAACCCAATAGGAAATAATGGAAACTGGATTAATTCGTTCCAAGCCCCAGAAAATGCCTATTTACTGGCCTAATTTGTATATAATATGTAGAAAAACATAAGTCTCAACAAGAAATAAAAGTGTACAGTATGTCTAAGGGTTAAATTCAGTGTAAAGCGTGACTCTCTCCACAAAGCGTGACTCTCTCTCTGCACTCACACTGATGATGCAAGCAAGGCGCGCTGGGCCGAATGAACGCCATTCGGCTCAACTCGGCTCATCTCGGAAGTTCGAGTTCCAAATATTCGTTCGGATTCCAAGACAAAAGTTTCTTGAATCTCCTGGTCGAATACCGATTTGGTCGAAATCCGAGGCGTTCGAGAACCGAAGTATCACTGTATTTGAGAGGGAAGTGTTTATTAGCATTCAAAATCTCTAACTCAGAGATAGCCCATCAGATGAGGCCTCAAAAGCCAATTTAATCCATTTTGTAGCTTCTCTGAAAGACCTGGTGAAACTGGAGATCACTTAGATGTTCAGCCTGAGTGTCCCAGGGATCCCCAAAAGCCTCTGGGCTTTTTGTTCTTTTAAGGGCTTGGTAGCCAAAGCTGGGGGCACTGGTAGTGGGAGAAGGTGGTTAAAACAATCTCTCATCTGGTGGTAGGAGTGGTGGTGGGGATAGATGGGCATACATGCACCCATCATTCCATGGGGACAGCTTACCAGGCAGAAAACTGCCTGAAAATGTTTATTTATCAACTTACTGCTGGTGAAGACCCAGTAAAGCACATTTGCTCAGAAATAGAAAAAGTAGTTGGGTGGGTAGATATTCTAGAATAAGGAAAGCAGTGAAGTAGTGTTTTTTTTTTTCCTTTTCTTTTCCCCCCTTGTTTTATGATATACTTGTCTCAATTTGACATTATTTTTTTAAATTAATTAATTTATCTTTGTTACAGATATTTCTCCTTTTTCTCTCACTGATTCCTTCCTCCTCCTCCCTCCCCACCCTGTCCCCACCTTTGTTGTCCATGTCCATTGTTCATACATACATGCATATAAGTTCTGTGGTTTATCTTTCCCCCCTCCCTCTCTTCAGAGGATTGTCAGTCTGTACCCCACTTCCACATATCTGGGACTACCCTATTCCTCAGACTGTTATGTTCATTATACTCCACAAATAAGTGAGATCATGTAATATTTATCTTTCTCTGCTTGGCTTGTTTCACTTAGGGTAATACTTTCCAGGTCCCTCCATGTCGTCTCAAAAGGATAAGAGATCTTTCTTTCTTACAGCTGCATAGTACTCCATTGTGTATATGTACCACAGCCTTTTTATCCATTTGTCAATTTGACATTATTTTTTCAACAGACTGTCTATTCTTCTACTGCAAAGGGAGAGTGTTCTGATATGCACACCTGGGCTGTATTAAATGAATAGAAAGGAAGGGATTTATCAAGTGATATTGTTTTTCATATTTTCCCTACACAGTTTCCATTTTCATCCATTTCCCCAAGCTTCTCAGAATTTTAGTTCTTATTTGAAAAGAGGTAACTCTTTGCCTGGATGGACTTGTTACCTATAGAAAAGGACACAATACAAGACATTGGGAATTTGCTGCTTCTCTTCAATGAAGGAAGCATATTGTAGATCTTCATAGAGCTTAAGCTGAGAAAATGCCACTTTATGTAAACATTCATATATATATATTAGTGGCAAAAGAAATGTTTAAATTTTCTTCCTTTACTGTTCAGAGTACATTCTTATTAGGGATCTGTAGGACTAAATAACAAGGGAACTAAATAGCACAGGGTTTGAAAAAGTGATTTTTTGTTGGAAAAACTACATTGGGTTAACCCCAGCCTACACTTAGACCAGGGTAGCACACAACTACAGGACATACTGCAACTCTGCATCCTAGTGTTCGTGCTTTACATAACACCCCTTTCTCCTGGTTGACACACAATTTAACTTCTCAAAGCTTCTTACTTACTAGAATGTTTTCCTTCTATTCTAGTAAGAAAGCCTCCACTTGAGAAAATGTGGTACCCAAAAAAGAAGTATTTCTTCTTTCCTTTTATTACTCTGATAAGTACTCCAGAGGTATAGCTCAAAAGTCAGTGACAGCTGCCTGTCAAGAACGCACTCTGTCAAATTAAACAAATTAACATTTTGACTATGAGACATTCCTATTTTTTTTTTTTTTTTATCCTCACCCGAGGATATTTTTCCATTTTTTGTACAGATAGAATGGGAGGAAGAGAGAGGAAGGGAGAGAGAGTGAGAAACATCGACGTGAAGGGACACATCGAGTGGCTGCCACCTGCACGACCAACCAGGGCCGGGGACAAACTGCAACCGAGGTACGTGCCCTTAGCGGGAACTGAACCCGGGTCTCTCCGGACCGCAGGCCGACGCTCTAACCGCTGAGCCAAACTGGCTAGGGCGAGACATTCCTATTTTTAATACAATTATCACAAACTTGCATCATCAACTACAGACAGGCACATAGTTCAGTTGTAAGTTGCCACAGTTAACACTGAGTAAAGACCTTCCTGGAGGGACCAGATCCAGTAGGAAGAGAATGAAAGACATCTGTGGTTTTGACAGAACATCCTTGTGGAATTTTGTTTGAAGAATTCAAGAGTGACTTTCTTAAAGATCTGTGTCTGTGTTAATATTGTATAATCTCAGTTTTGATAGAATCTCTTGAGGTTGTTCATCAATTGGTGTTCTTTTGGCCAGAGATGTATATCAAGTAATGTTCTGTAGTTCTCAGGAGATTTGGTAACCCACAAAACCTTTTCTGTGAGAAAATGTCCTTGGAATCACAATTCTGTTTAAATTCTTTGGCAGTAATTTTCCATCATACACTCTCTGGTAAACGCAATCTCCCATCCATGCTAATCTAGTTCCTCATTGTCTAAATACAAAATAATTTTCAAATTAAATATTGCATATATTACCATCTTTAAAATGTTATGTTATATTACACTATTGCAATCACTAAATTTATATTTCAAGTGTCATAAATAATTCATAATGCAAATAATTATTAATTAATTTATTTAATAACACAAAATTTCAAATAGTTTTGCTATTGTTAAGTCACCTATGAAGATCAACTTTATATTGATTATTATAGTAATACAGTCATCAACCTGTATTTAATTTTGTATCACATAGATCTCACAACCAAAATATGGCAGCAAAAACCAACTTATCCCTGATCAATGGCTCTTAGGAAAGTCAAAATCTTGTATAAAATTGATCTTCTATTTCCTCTGTGGTTAGAGAAAAATCACTAAATAATTCAGGTTGGGTGCTGTCTTAATTCATGATCAAAGTTATCTATCTTCTTCTGGTTTCCATGAAGAGTGATATTTCCCTTGATGGCCTTTATTCAGCCCTATGCAGACTAAGATAACAGACTTTTCTGATTAGGGAGTTTGATGGGAGAATCCAAGTGTGCCCGCCAGCTCAGTCCTTCCTTTTTCCTTTCTTGTTGCAATGTGTTCAGCTACAGAGGGCACACATTCTACTCTGCTCCTCCAAGCCGCCTACATTTCAAAGACAGGCTCACCTTTTGCAAGGAGATGGGAAACAGAGATGTTCTTAAGTGACCCTTATCAGATTCCAACACCTGGTGCATGGACTGAAGATTTCGATAAATAAACAGGGTAGAATTTGAAGAGAATAGTACCACTTTGAGATGGAGACTTTGGAGTGGGTCAGGCCACATTTTTTTGTTGTGCTAAGGTTGGCTGCTGCAGGTATCTGTATTGTGTTATGCTGCTCGTTTTTACAATTGTGGGCAGAATAGTGATTGGTTAGATGGGCTCTTAACTCGTGTGACTGGAGCAAGTGAGTTATGTTTTAAAGTATAGGCATTTTCAGTTTGACTTGGTGTTGTAAGAAAGCTGAGATGGGATTAGATCTGTCCGGTGTTGGTTATTCAAACAATATTTGCTATCTCAACAGTGTTTTCCAGTCAGGTCGATAGGCAGGAGCTTTAAATGTCAAGGATCTAAGCTCTGCATGCTTTGCAGAGCACCGATGTGGTGTGAGATCTCAGTTTTACTTGCCAGGTCTAAGTAGGCCACTCTGACTGGCTGCTTGAATTCCATTTTGCACTCTAAACCAACAAAGGAGGGAAGCTCTAGGCTAAATTTGGATTAATGTGATTTACTCATAAGCTTGGTTTATTCCTATCACATTCTTTCAGACTCAGTCTGAATTTCTTAATGACAGAATCCCCATCCTTGGCTTTAGTTTTCAGAAAGCCACACACTGGATCCAATCAAAGAAATGTGATAGATTTTATTAAAAAAATAACAAAAATATTTTGAAGCCCTTGTTATGATAAAAAATATGGCATATTTTTCAATAGGCATCAGTTACTGAATAAAGCAATTGCAGACTCAGAAGCTAGGAATGATGAAAGAGGTCTTTTTCAGGCATTCTCTATTTCCAACAATCAGATTTGCCAAGTCAATAAGGAGTTGGAATAATCTGAAAATAGTTTTTAAAAATAGAAAAACATCTTACTCAGTCCTAGTAATGTAATAAAAGGAATGAAAGAAATAAAATAAAAATTTAAAAGGATGATGAACAAGGAGAGAAGGAGAGAACCTTAAATGAAACACAGGTATTAGAAGATAAGCTGGACAGATATAAAAGGGAAAATGAGACCTTGAAAACTTGAAGTTCAGACCCGACCCATGTAACGAGGAAAATAATCCATACCCAGGTTGAAGTACTGTTACAGAAACTATTTGTAAAAGAGGATTTGTTTGGCACAGTAACTAGATCAGAATAGCTAACAAAACCCAAACAATATAATAGAGGGAGAGGAGTAACATTTCACACACAGACTAGAATGACTGCCTGAGGGAGTCAGTCCCCACGATGTATAGGAAATGTCATTTTTATTGTTTTAGTTATAGAGCCTAAACCAAGAGTGATCAGAAAACCACCCAGACTCTTTCTTGATGACTGTCTTCTCAAATTTTCCAAGGTTTCATATTTATCTGAATTCCAAATTCAGGCCACTATTCCAGCAAGACTCTTAAACTACTATAAATTCCTGAGGAGACTTTTCTGAGAGGATGTCAAGATGAGAAAAAATAAGTTTCAAAAGTAATATGGTAGCATTTGTAGAACACAATAGATATAAGCAGGAAAAACAATAATACAATTTATTTGCTTGTTTAGTATTTTGTTGTTAAAAATATATACACATCTTCTCCTTCGAGTCTCACAGTGCCCTGTGATATAGGATCAGTTGGTTCCAGAATTATAGTGATGGAACTGAAGTTCAGCAGGTTGCTTCTGGCTAAAGGGGATTCAGTTATCATCCTGTGACTGAGAGATCATCCAGATCTCTGAGTTCTGCCATTGACTTCATTGCTCTGAGCCACACGATTCTTCCCAACCCTAAGATGTGTTGTTGAGCCTGAAAAATGACCACGGGCAATATAGGATCTGGGTGTGTAGTAAGATAAAAATATTTTGAGAACTAGTGATCAAACCAATGCTGCACTTGATACTTGGCCTCTTAAGAAATCATTTGAAAGTGACCCAATTTGGTTTGAGGGAATAACAGTCTTTTCAGCCAACAATTTTAAACATATTTGAGCAGATTCAGAAAATGCTTGCACATAATAAAAACACCCCTTCTCCAGCAGCCTGCACAGTTATTATTTTGAATAATTTATATTTCTCTAGGGGATTGTGCTATTTATTGCTCTTAATTATTTGCTTTTCAAGTGCCACTGTAGATTCCCTGGGGGAAACCCTTGAAAGAAGGAAGCTGTCATGCTGGGGGAAGCATCAGCTGATGACTCACTGGTACTGGAGCTACAGGTCTGCGGCGACAGCAATTACCCTTCATTAGCCCAGCAGAGCTGCTGGAGCAAAGTTCTAAATGGGCACTTGACATGAATAATGGCTTTATTTTTTCCAAAGAAAAACTTCTTTGGGGGAAGGCATACAAAAATAGAAATGGAATGTTGAAAAGAAAGAAAAATATCGAGCTATTTTTGTTTTTTGTACTAAATCAAATAATATTTTGTTAAATATGTTTGAAGAGAACAATGTGGGCACTGAAAAGAATAAGCTGGGAATCCTGATGTTTGGGTTCTGTTACAGGGTGTCATTAACCCATTGGGATTTTTGTGCCACGGATTCTTAATTTATAAAATGGTGTGGGAGGTGGACAGGTAATCTGGGTAAAATCCACAGTCTCTTCAGTTACCCTTTTAACATCTAGAGAAAACTGATCAAGATGTCAAGTTTTCGAGGACCATAGAAACCAAGCAGTAGTGAGCAACTCAGATCTGCTGCTGTAGCTCTAGAGTGCCCCCTGGGGGCAGATGGTGGTGAAGTCGTTCTGTGATGCAAAAAGGGCACTCATCTGAATCATGGATGGTACCAGATGGCACCCATTGGTACCAGTCCCCTGTGGCTTCCAGACTCTGTCATTGCTCGTTTTTTACCAGTAGTTTGGAGGGGGACTTCACATTCCCAGGTGTCTTGATCAGCTATGTGAATTTATTACCCTCTTAAAACCTGAGTTTTTAACAAGGAGGCTGTGTTACAGGACCTCTATTTTTTTTTTTTTTACTAACTTGCACATCCTCTGGTGTTCTGAACTATACCTGACCCCAGACTCTCATTTCCTGGGGTCCAAGTCAGAAAATTAGTTTCAAAAACACAGTGAATTTTTTTTTCTACTCTGTTGAATTCCTATAAATCAGTGTTCTGATGAACAAGAAGATTCAAGTTGATGGTTTTAAAGAGAGTAAGTAATTTGCTTACAAAGCAACATCATTCTCTGCACAAATCCTGGAGAAGTATATATTCAGGTTGACCTGGTACTCCCAACCCTTAAAATAAACAGAAAATTATGCTAATATGCTAACATGTTGCTTCGTAAGAAGCACAACATGATAATATGGTCAAGAAAGGGATAGGAAGTTGGCAGCAACAAAGCTCTAAAATTAATTTGAATCATTAAATGAGATAAAGGTAAATTAGATACTATTTCTATTTATAAAACCAAGCCCTACTCTGTTGATTTGCAAAGGACTGAAGAATCAGCAGGCGCATATTTAGATAACTATTTTAGTAGTAGAGAGTGTGTGTGCGTATATACACTCACACACACACACACACACACACACACACACACACACATGCACATACACAAACTTTGACAAATGAATTAGCTCTAATTTTTCTTGGCCCGAAAGAGCCAGGTCACTGGTCTGCAAAGGCTAATGACTCACAGAAGGACACTGCTCTGCAGAGGCTAGCCTGCTCTCCTCCCCTGCAGAGTGAGTGTTCTGAACCAGGAGGCAGCACTTCCTTAGCTTTTAGGCCTTAGAAACAGTAGTTTGAAATTATGGGAAAAATTGATCTATAATATTATATATGATTTTTTGGAAGATCCTGATCCATTCTAATTTGTACATCTTAGGAGCAACAAATACATTTTAATCTAGGGATAATAAAGGAAAAACTTGAACAAAATTATAGGAGTAATAGACTGCAGAACCCAGGGAGAGGTCTAATAGCAGAAGTTAAAGTGTAACCCCAGGTGGGAGCATTTAGAAGTCTGCCTTTTGGGTAGGATGGTGAAGAACAGGACTTCAGGAAAGACAGTAAAAGCTGGAAGAGGATTCTAAGTCAGGAGTCGGGATTGGTTGAGCACCACCCCCCCCCATGCTTTCTATTCAAAGCTCAGTTCACCAGGGAGAAATCAGAAACATTCATTTATTCACCTTCTAGTTATCGAATACCTGCTATGTGCCAGGCAATATTCTGGGCATGAGTTGTGACCAAAGCGAAATCTTGCCTTCATTCTTTTTTTATTCCAATGAATCTCAATCAGTATATAAAGACTGGTATTGAGAGACAGTGTAATATATTGGAATGGGAATGAGTAAATTCTGTTTAAGCCTGGCATCACCATTTTCTAAAACTGTTACTGGGATAGTCCAGAAAACTCTCTCAGCTTTAGTTTCCTAATCAGTAAAATAAGGGTAATAATACTGTTTCACATGGCTGAAAGAACTAGCAATAATGTATGTGAAGTCCTTGGCCCAGGCCTAGTATGTAGGTGAGGCTCCACCCAAGGAATTTCTGTTGTCATTGGTAGTAGATAAAATTATTAGAGGCAGAGTGACTGCTCATCATTTCCCTACTTTCCGTTCGCATTGCTCTGTGTATATTACATTTTACTTCATATATTTGGAAATTGACTAGTCTTGCTGCCTTTAGTTCTACAGCCCTGAATCCATTTTCTGCCTGGCAGCCAGGGATAACTTGCTAATGCTTAATCAGATCATGTCGCTGCACTTTGCAGACCACCTCAGAGGATGCTCTGAACAAGAGATGAAGTTTTAATTGTTTAGCACAGTTAAAAGGTCTTATGTTTACTGGATCAGATCTACCCTGTAGCTTCCTCTCTCACTACATATTGTCCTCTCACCTTTGCACTTGTTATTTCTGTCAAACCAAACCCTCCCTACTCCAAGTCTAGGCACATTCCTCTTCATGGAATACCTGCCCCCTTCACAAGCCCATCTTCATCTTAAATTCTGAATACTCCTCTACACTTACCTTAGATAACGTATCATCCAGGTTGCCTTCCCTGGCACACAAGGCTAGGTCTTTAAAACCCTGATCTTTCTCCTTTCCTCATGCTTCTTGCACTGTAACTGAGCTTCCTAAACTGCATTGAGGTGCCCTGATGCGCTTCAGCTAATTTATAGGAGGCACTCTGAGATAGTTGAAAATGTTAAGTATACCACAGAGACAGCTATAAGCTATCACATGGACTACTGTATTAGTTACTTGGACTTAGTAACTCAATAAATCAAACCATTAGCGTTTATGTTAACCTACAAGCACATGAAAACATTAATGAGACACTGAAGATAAAGTATGGGAACCTCAGCCCTACACTGCAATCACTTCTTTACTTGTCTGAGTATCTTATTAGAGCATTTTTAATGTTTTGAAACTCTTTGGGAATCAGTGAAAATTTTGTCCCATTTTCTAGAAAAAAATTACATGTGCTTCTACATTTAAGAGACCCATGGGCCCATCTGTGGACCCCAGTAAGAAATCCAGTACAGGGTTTGCCAGAGGCTGGATGAATGATTGAACAAATAGCTTAACCTGTCTGTTTTTACATCTGTGGACTAATCCAGGGGAATTAGAACCCTGGAAATAAGCATTAGGAAAACAGAAAATTCTCAGTTGCTTGCAAGAAGAAAATGAAGATTTAACTCTACATATTGGAGATTTGGAATCTAATTAATAACATCTTTCTTTTGGTTTCTGAACCAATGGACAATAGACAGAAAGGGCCAAATAGGACCAAAATATCTGTTCTATGAATGGTGTAGATGTAATAGACAAGAAGCTGAAATTGGACTCTAACTGGGGAAGCACAGGCCTCTGGTTAATGCATAGAAAATGGGAAACATTAAAGAACGGAGTCTTTGCTGATCCATAAGACAAGAAGCATGAGAGAGATCATAAGAGACAGAGCTACCTGTGGGTAGTGATTGCTGATGCATGCCTGCCCAGAGGCAAAATGCCAGCCCATTGTTAACCTCTCACTGGTTTCCCTAGGAGAGTTTCTCATCCCTCTGTGAGGACGGGAAATTACACACCAGGTTTGTTCCCAGTCTTCCTTGAAAGAGTGCAAGTGGTACTGCTGTTTGTTTTTTAGTCTGTCAATAGACCCGGTCTTAAATCTCACTCAGAAGATCCCAAGAGGTCTGAAGGATGCCTACACAGGGGTCAGGGAGAAAATAAATATATCTTAAGAAGAGGCTCAAACAAACCCCTTTTCTTAGAGGTTTATTTTTTCTCTCTGTCTCTACCTTTCTATATGTCTGTCTCTCCTTGGTCACCCTGTAAATATCTCCATTTATATTAATTATGAGCTGTCCTGCCCATTGAGCCAGTTAGTGTCCCTGTGTGGCTCAATACCACAGATCTCCCCACCCACCCCGATGCTAGGCCTGTCTCTCTGGTCTGCAGCACCTTGCCTTTGCTTGCTGACAAATCATCCTATTTCAAAGATAGATATTGTTTATGACATTGCTGTGAGAACTAAGAACCTTGTAGTTTCATGTGCTAAATTTATTTATTGTTTATTTTTACCAGTAGAATGCTTTCATTTCTCACTCTGATTACTTTTATCTTTAGTTTCTCGAAAGGATGACAACTTCTATTTAAATTATTTGAAACATTTGCTATCTGGAACGAATTACCATTTTTAAATCAAATCCTGCCCCTGACAGTTTATTATACTCTGTTGTAAATCCCAAGGATGAGCTTTCTTTTCCTGTATGAGGAAAGAGAGGGATAGAAGATATTTCATCTAAAGTATCAATCTCAAAATTGTAGGAAATAGGGGAGATACCTCTCCTGAGAAGTCATTGGGTAGGTAGTTTATTCCCACCCAACCAATCTCACTTCACTGATTTTATTATTTAATAGAAAATTTGGGAGGGGAAAGGAGGTTGACAAGATTCATAGAAATTGTTCTGCGCTGTGCTTGAAGGCAGGACTTCTGGTTAGTATATAAATAGTATGCTATTTCTTTACCTAACGGCCACACTTTTGTTTCAAGTATTCAATTACAGAAAGAAAATCAGTAGGTCTGAAATAATCTGGGACCAGGCCTTTCAGAATTAGAAATATATAAATTGGGGAGGACAGACTGAATTAGAGATCAACAGAAGCACCTGAGCCCACTTCCTGAAGGAGACACAAAATTGTGGCATCAGAAACAGATGGTTCTTTGTACACTTGGGCAACTGGAGTCAATATAAAAGTTGCAAAACTGAAATGTACAGGCTATTCTCAGAACCAAGAAATCTAAGAAAACCTTAGAGGTTCGATTTGAGCACTAGAGTGCCCACAGGGACTGTAAATGAATGAGAAAGGTAAGCACAGTGGTCAACAGCAGAAGACATCAGGGGAAGGTGGAGACTGGCAGGGAGCTCATGCCCTGCGTGAACAGACAGCCACTGCTGTCTGCATTGTCGGCATGTGACACAGTTATGACCAGAGTAGTATAAGATCTGGCAAGATTTTAAAGAAGTAATTTAAGGATGATTTTCATTTTTACTATAAAAAGTATTTAAAGAAGACCTAATGTGAAATTTCTCCATTTCCAAATGCTTTCAACAAATTTAAAATTTTAAAATGTGCAGATCAGCCCTGGCCAGTTTGGCTCAGCGGTTGGAGCGTCGGCCTGCGGACCAGAGAGTTCCAGGTTTGGTTCCCGCTGGGGGCACATACAAAAAAAAAATATATATATATATATAGTGCAGATCAAATGAAACATTTGTAATCACTGAAATTTAGCCAATTCTCACCTCTGGTATCTGATGAGGAGCCACAGAAGGTTTTTTTTGAGCAAAGAGTGATGTTTATTCTTTTATTCATCCATTCAACATATTTCTGTCAAGAGCCTGCTATACAGAAAACTGGTCTGTAACATAGTACCAGCCTTCAAGAAACTTACATTCTAGTGGGAGAGGCAGATAACAAATGAAAAAGAGAGAAGTGGGTAATACAATTCTGGTAATGACAAATGCTATGGAGAATAGAAATCAGGCTAAGAGGACAGAGGAGAATGGAGAGTGTTATTTTAGTATCACTGGCAAAGGTCTCTCTGAATAAAATCTGTCAGAACAGAGACCCGCAGAAAGTAAGGGGGTACATCATGCAGTATGTGTGTGTGTGGGGGGGGGGTGTGGAAGTGGGCAGGCCCCAGGCAGAGTGCAGAGCCCCTGAGGAAAAGCTATAATTTAGAGTATTGTATCAGGAGGAAGGAGGCCAGGATGGTAGAAGCAACCAGAGCAAGGAAAAGAGTGATAGGCAAGGCAGAGTCGGAAAAGTAGCAAGAAGTCATATCACATGGGCTACATGCAGCTGCTTTTAAATGTTGCCCATCCTGCAAAGCCCATATCATAGGGGATACTTAAAACAATAGGGAAAAATATTGATAGTTGTTGAAGTTAAGTGAGGGGTACATGGATTACTAGAGAGGTTCTTTTATCTTCTACTTTTGTGTGAATTTGGTTGTTATAGAACAAAGTTTGTAAAAATTCTAGTTCAAGTTCTAAATTTTCTCTCCTTATTCTACTTGTTTATCTGGACTTCCAAATATATATTTTTATTTTTATTTTTATTTTTTTTAATCCTCACCCGAGGATATTTTTTCCATTTTTTGTGCAGATAGAGTGGGAGGGAGAGAGAGGAAGGGAGAGAGAGTGAGAAACATCGACGTGAAGGGACACATCGAGTGGCTGCCACCCGCACGACCAACCAGGGCCGGGGACAAACTGCAACCGAAGTATGTGCCCTTAGCGGGAACCGAACCCGGGTCTCTCCGGACCGCAGGCTGACGCTCTAACCGCTGAGCCAAACTGGCCAGGGCCCAAATATATATTTTTAAATAACGCAATCAAATCATGCCCTAATTTTGTAATTTACCCATTGTCGTATGTCTTTTCTTCTCAGTTAATTTGTAAGTACCTGAAAATCAGCACCATGATTCACATTTTATTTTTGTCTTAGCATTTAGCACATTGGTGCTGGAATTCACTTAATACACATAATTATTTGAGTGTCTACTTTATGCCCAGTGGTGTGATAGATAATGATGGGTGAAGGGATACTAAAATGTGGTTCTTGCTCTCTAAAAACTTCCAATATTCAGGTAGACATTGATGTTATAAAGAAGAATGTTGAGAATTAGGATGGATGTGATAAATAGTAAAGAGGGAATGTAAGGGCCAGATATGCCGAGAAAATGTTGACTATTTAATGTAAAGCTGCTCTATACACCCTTACAGGTTACTTGCTACTGCCCAGTGAAAGGTGAATGACAACAAAATGAATGCTTTTATTTCAGTACGGTCACCTTAGTTTAATGTGATAACCTTTGAATAGCTCCTTTGGACTATGCTCAGTATCTTTAAGGAAAAAAACAAACAAACAAACATGCTAGCATCTTAGAGATTTTATTTTCTATTTCTCTCTCCACTGTCAAAGCAAAATTTCACCGGACAAAGTTAAACTGGAGAGGAAAACTTTATTCAAGGCTATTGCAATACATGAGAGAGGCCAGAACTCAGTCTGAACTCAGCTCCACTGAAACAAGTGGACGGGTTTTCAAGCACCAGGTGAGAGGAGAATGTAGGCAGGTCATGTGTTTGCAAAAGTTTACTCCTTGCAAAAGTAAAGTTTCTCATGTCTTTGGGAGCGGTAGTAGTTTTACAACTAAGAGCCAAGTGGCTGCTCACAGACATCAGGAGATAGGGATGTTATCTCCCCTGATGCTACATTTCAAAGAGATGGCTCTTACATTTTTGAAAAAGACATTTCTGGGTTGTAAAACTGGTAAGAGGCTTTTAAAAAGATTTATATATATCTCAAAGGGACAGAGGAAGAATTTACAATGACAAGTTTACTAAGGTAAATACTGTAAGAAATGGGAGGTCAGGACCTAGAGCCAGGAAGACCGTCTAAAGTTCAGTCAGACCAGGGGCTGACTTAGTCACCACCTTCTCCTTTCCAACGTGGCATCTGGGGTATGGGCAGATCTCCTGGTGACTGGGAATATGTGGTCCTCAAATATGGTTTCTCTGTTGCTTTGGTGATGTCTCTTGTCTGCCTGGCTGCTGCTCATCCCACTAGCCCTTGAGATTGAAGTGTACAACTGCTGTGACTTGTCTAGTCTTTCCCGTGGCTTGATGAGTCTAAAGCAGTGGTTCTCAACCATGGCTGACCTCCCCCACCTCCCAAGCAGAGAGGATTGGGGTGAGGTAGGTATGGATAGTATGTGAGATGAGGTCTTCCAGAAGTCCAAACATGAATGAGGACAAAATCCTTTGCTTTCAGAATTTTTTTTCAATGTAGAAAAATTTGTTTTTTCTAAGCAGAAATCTGAAGAGGGTGAATGGAATACTCATGACTGACTTACCTCCAGCCTTCTATTTCCTTTTATGTGTCTCCCTTCTTCCTATAATACTCTGGGACTGGCTGGACCAGGCTTCTCTTTTGCTTCCCCTACTAGATGTCCCCCTCTTTTTGTAAGGCAGGAAGCCTCAGGATCCAGCCTGCATGAGAGGAAGGGACAAAGTTCTTAGGGGAGACAGCTCAATTACTTCAAGGCTTAGTTCTTGATAAGCTAAAGAAATCTGAAAAATCTTCTCTCTGGTCTACTCTTTAAGCATACAGTTTTTCTCTGGAACTTAAACCTCAGAAATTGGCCTCAGAGGGTAGAAGGCTACAAGGCAATAATAGTTAAGAAGAAAGTTAAAATGCATTAGTTTAATATTTGCAAAATGTGACCCCCAATGCAAATAGTCTACTTCTGTTTTTAAAGTTGCTAAGGAGAGTGTCCACATGCAGGTGAACTGTCAGTTCAAAGGAAGAGTGTAACAGAGATAAGAAAGTTTGAGTACAGGCTGGGTAAGGAAGGAAAGCCTTGAGGGAGATGAACGTTTCAAGTGAATAAGATCAGGTTTCAGATCTGAAAATAACACTTATTAGAGGACTCTCCCCAGAAGAGTTTAAAACTTTGGAGTTCGAGCAGTTCTAGGTGACATAATTTCTCAGATATATTTCTCAGTTAGCTAGTGAATTCTAGTTTTCATTCTGGAGACCCATGTATTCCTAACATGGTAGTATGTAGTGAAACTTGGTAACCCAGACCAACACCATCACCAGGCAAAGGAAATCCTGTTTGAACATTAGATGGCTTAAGATGTCAAAAAAGTCACCTTAAGTTGTAAGTCCCCTCTCTCTCTTCACCTTCCATTCACAACCACACCACCCATTCTCTTAATTAAGCTCAGCCTGTAAGTATATGAAACTGTTTCAGTGTGTCAAACTTTTGTGAAATAGTAGGATGAGAAGCCCCAGGAAACACATTTCCTTAAATAGCTTGCAGTCACCTCAGATCCACATACAGAGACTACGAGGTTCTTCATCTGTACAAACAGACCATGAATCTATTATTCACACTACACTTCTCTTTGAGATGTCTTTTCATATACAGAGATCAATAAAAAAAATGAACCAGTACTTTTATATAAATGTCATCTCATAAAAGCAGGCAACACAGGTAACCTTTTCCTGGAGTGATTCTATTCCAATGCACTTGTCACACATGGCAAAGCCTTCTCTTGATCACAGTCACTTGACCAAATCTGCTCACATTTATTTCCCTAAAAGTTATATACTGCCCATTGAAAAAGAGAGACATGCAGAAACAATTCTATATGAGAAAAAGTGCTTTGGAATACACAAAAAAATCAAGTTGATTTTTTTCCTAGGCTGCCTCCTTTCAACAGTTTATTTCTTGGTCTTTGAATTTCACAACTAGTGGGACATGACTAGTCTGTCAGTGGGACATGTCAAGGTACAGCCCCATACACACAAGGGGCAGATGTGAAGACTGAAGGGCGAAAGGGAACTTTCTAGAAAGTATCCTTTATTGTCATTTCTTCCTGATGGCTTTTCAAAAAATAACTGGCCTGAAAACTAATTTTCTTTCATGTTATTTTGTAATTTTAGACCAAGCAGTGTGGAGGACAATGAAGCAAATAACAAAAGCAGCAGTCATGAAAATTAATAGCTTCAACACTCTGCTTACCCTTATTCGCCTTTTGAAAACATCTGCCTACAGTGTTTCTTTCCATTTATTATGAGCATATCTGATCAATGTTTTGCATGCCATGTAGACGGTTTGACTATCTGAAAATTCAAAAATTATATAATTTTTTTCTTTATGATTGTTGTCATAAATTATGTCAAAAGTGGAATCCTGAAGTTGTACGAGTTCAAAAAAATCTTTTAGATTTTTCTCCTTACTTTCCTCTTTTCGTTCCTTCTATAGTTGAAATAAGGGAACTTTGGCATTAGCCTGAATTGGCTTTAAATGCCTGCTCTCCCAGACACTTTCTGTTTAGTCTTGAGTAAGTCAGTTAATTTTTTAAAGACCTCAGTTTTCATGTGACATTGCTTTTCTTGCATGATTCCTATGAGATATGGAGATATTTGTGAAATATGGCACACTAACATGATTTGTGTCCAATAAATAGTAGCTAGTATCATAATTTATTTAACTTTTTTTTTTTTTTTACCTACCATGTACAAAGACCATATTTTTGACAAGGGTATCAAAGCAACATGTAACAAGTAGTCTAATTGTTTGTCATTACAAGTGGCAGACTTTACCATAGGAAAAGCCAAGGGAAGCTGCTGGTTATGACTTGTGATCTAACTCTCTGATGTGATGGGGGAAGGTCTATTCAAGTTCTGGTGACATATAGTCAATATTAGTTGTCATCCATGGAAAAGGTGTAGCCTCAGCTGTGAAAACTTTCATTCTATAACTGTCCATATGCCCTCTCAAAATGACAGGCTATTTGATATAGAGAATAGACAATGGCTGACGTAATGAACTTCTGTTTATGTATTTAGTTAATATGCCAATAATTCCTAGTTTTCCAATCTATTCTTAGGGAGAGGAGAGATGTGGAAGACTTTCTTGTCAAAAAGCAGTGCTTAGCCCTGGCTGGTTTGGCTCAGAAGTTGGAGCATCAGCCCGTGAACTGAAGGGTCTTGGGTTTGACTCCTGGTCAAGGCACAGACTTGCAATGTGGGTTCGATCCCCTGGCATGGTTGGGGTTGTGCAGGAGGCAGCCAATCAATGTGTTTCCCTCACATTGTTGTTTATCTCTCTTCTTCCTCCCTTGCACTCTATCTAAAAAAAAAAAAAAAAAAAAAAAATCAATGGAAAAATAACCTTAGGTGAGATTAATAAAAATAAATAAATAAATTTAAAAAAAACTGTGCTTAAAAATTAGAGGGATCTCACTTATATGTGGAATCTAATGAACAAAATAAACTGACGATCAAAACAGGTCCAGAGGCATGGATGCAGAGAACAGACTAACAGATCTCAGAGGGGAAGGAGGTAGGGAAAGTATGGGAAGAGATTAACCAAATAGCATATACAAATATATGCATAATCCATGGACACACACAATGGTGTGGGGGAAGGCCTACGGTGGGATGAGGGCTGGCTGGAGGGGGGAAATGGGGGACATCTGTAATACTGTCAAAAAAAAAAATTAGTGGGATTGAGTTAAAAAGACTAAGATCTAGCAGAATGCCTTCCTTGTCCTTTATATAGTTATTGCCCATCTTCCCAGTTTTTCCCTCTCCCATCTCATAGTTCAGTTTTAGGATTTCAAAAATATTTATTTTCTTTGGAACAATGAAACTTGTTTATCTTGTGGTTATCAAGCAGTATACCTGATCAGTACCCCTTTTGTTGGTAAAACTAATTACACATCACTTTTTATGGGCATAGAATGTTTCAGGGGATAAAGGGTATGTTGTAAAGGGTAAAAGTTCTGGAGTTGAGCTCAGATTCCAGCTGTGCTATTTCCTGGTGCTGTTTACCTACTCAAGTTACTTAACCTCACCGAGTCTTGAGTCCTTGTCAGTAAAATAGGGTTTGTTGAGAGGATCATGCAGAATCATGGTCTATAATACTTAATATAGCACCTGCATATAGTAGACACTATAAATCTTATTTCAAAAGACTTTTTCTTTTTTATTTAATATTTGCTATTTTATTTTATTTTTTCCATCACCATTTATCCCCTCTATGCCCTCCTGAACCTCCCCCACCCCTTGTCTCCATGAAATCACCACGCTGTTGTCCATGAGTTCTTTTTCTCTCTTTTTTTTCTTTTTTGTTCAATCCCTCCACTTCCCCAATCACCACCCCACTCCTGACCAGAGCTATCTGCCTGCTTTCTGTCTATGAGTCTGTCTCTATTTTGCTTGGTAGTTCCGTTTATTCATTAAATTCCACATAAGGATTTTATAAGATTTTAATCTAAATTACAACTAAGTATATCACAATATGCCTTTACATATGTGGAATTTTTATTGGCCATTCATCTACTTTGCTGATTCAGAGGGGCTTTTCATTAAGAACAGGTTTACTTTATTGCTGCTTAAAATATTTTCTCTCTATCCTCACACTCCTCCCATTTCCATAATGATTCATCTTTGAATGAGGAAGCCAGCAAAAAGTTGGCATATTTGATTTCAGATAGACTTTATAAAATAGGACTACATAAAGAGTCAACTCCTTAATTTCTGTCAAATTTTGTAGGAAAAAGCTGAACAAGAATTTTTGAATTTTGATTCTTAACTTTCAGTAGACTAAATAAATTGTATAGTTATAGATATATGCATCTGTGTTAGGGAATTAATTAAAAGGAAAATCAGTTTTGCTTTCATCTGTACATATGTGCTAAACACAAACCTTAAATTTATATCTTGAAACTTGGGCCGTTTGAGAATAAAATAATCTCAACTGTTAATTGCACTTCTTTGTTTCTTTGGTTCAGGTGCTTATACTTAAAATCTTAATTCTTTAGTTGACATTCCCCTACTTATTGCTATATTTTGTGCCAGTTTGAAATATATCTCGGGTCCACCTCTCCTGTGAGATTGCTCATGTCTCTGAGGAACAGTTTGAGGGCTGGGATGATGGCTGTGAGGCAGACTGCCGTCTCCCCAGAGGAATGACTAGGACTGTGGCAGGCAACCGGGCAGCTGGGGGTGGTGGGGGGATGGCTGCAGAGGACCTAGTCTTCCTGTGGTCTGTCAGTGCTGACACGTCACCCTCAAGGTTCTCACACTCACTCTCTTGCTCTCTTACTTTTGTTTTCTATTTCTTGCTCTTTCTTTATCTCTGTCTCTCCTCTTCTCTCTCTCTAGCTTCCTTTGTATGCTTGTGCCATTGCCTGCATTGTTTGGTCTCTTTATTTCTATGGCATCAATCTCCATGGAATCTAGCCACTCAGACAAACACATTAGGTTAAATATAGGCCTGTGTAGGAAGAGACGGAACTGTCTCTCTTGCTTTCTTCCCTCCAGGATGATCTATGCTTGATTAAATGAAAAAGAGAGAAGGAGATGATTATTGTCCCATGAGGGTTGAAGAGTAGTCAGCTCTCCCCATCTGAAGTGCCTGCTCCAGTGGTCTGTCATGACCTCAGGGAGACAGAATAGAATATGGGAGGGCTACTCACTGGCATTGTGGACTTGGGTAAGCCATCTCACCTCCAATTTTGGCAGCTGAAAATGTAGGGATTGGTCAGGTGATTGCTGAGAATGGCTTTACCTTCAGCCTTGAGTGATTTCATGAGCTCCCCAAATGAACCAGGCTTTCCAGAATAGGCTTTCTTCTTGTCACATTACTCAAGACCAGGGTTATGAATAGATAGATCTAAATCACATGCTCAGAAGTCTTCCAATCAAAGGATTGGTGGTCAGGAGTAAGGTTATTGACCTTCTTCCTTTGTCCCTGCAAGTTTGCTGCTAGGGGCAACCTGGAGATGGTCTATAAGGTCAGAAGACCTAGAAGCATGGAGACAAGTTAGAAGGCTATTTAAGTTGTCCAAGTTAGTGAAAATGGTTGCCTGGAAGAGGGGAATGGCAGTGACAATGGAGAAAGTGAATCTGGGCATAGATTCAGTAAGATGTGATGATTGATCAGATGTAAGTGACTAAGAAAAGGAGAGATGATGACTACCAGGTACCTTTCCAAGACACTGACATTACCATTGGGGAACACACACACAAAAACCCAGTAGGTTTCAAGTGGGAGATAATAAATTCAGTTCAGTTTGGACCACTGGTAGCATGTATGATACCTCTAAACAGAGATGCTCAAGTAGTCGATGTGTGAATTGAAATCTCGAGAGAAAAGTCTAAGATGAAAATATATATTTTTGAATCATCAACATAAACATGACAATTGAAGCCATGAGAGTAGATGGAATGTCCCAGGAAGAATATAAGAAGATCATCATTCTGAGCAACAGTGTTATAACCTGTAACATTTACAAGATAAAGAGAGAATAAAAATGCTGAAAAAGAGACTGAGAAAGAATGACCAAGGAAGTAAGAGTAAAATTATGAGGGTGGTGACATAGAAACTCATAGGGGGTGGGATGGAGAACATTTCAGGGAGGATGAAGTGGTCTCCAATGTCACCATGACTGCTGAGAAATCAAATAAGAGTAAAGGAGAATGAAAGTCATTTTGCAATGAGTAGAATTGGTAGGAAAAGGGAGGTGGAGACTCTAAGGAAGAAAAATTCTTTCAAGAAGTTGGTTGATATAAGCAGTGAGAGGAATGACTAGGGAAGTTGGGGAGAGGTGGAGGACTACTTTATTATTCTTGTGGAGGTGGGACCACTGAGCATAATGGGAAGAAGCCATTAGAGAGTGAGAGATTAAAGATAAAGGGAGAGAAGTTACCTGAAAGATCCAAGTCCTTGAAAAAGTGGGAGGACAAAATTCATGGCAGAGAGAAAATTAATATTATACAGGGGGAAGAGATTAATTTTCTCCTGAATGGAAGGGAAGGAGAACAGGGTGGGTGTGGATGCAGGCAAAATTGCAGGTTTTGTGCAGAACCAAGGGATTCTATTTTCTGCAAACAAAGACAAAGTGGCAGAGTTGAAGTTGTGAGAAGTGAAGAAGGTGTGAAACAGTCTCTGCAGTGAATGGGGGAGCTTGGTGAAGAAGAGGCAGAAGTTTGACTGGTGGTGCTGAGGCTCCCATCAAGTAGGAGCTTGTGATTTTCAAGTGAAGCCTGGGAGACTGTGATTTCCAGTAATCTGTCAGTCATTCCATGAATTGGGCATGTGGATTTGCTGAAGGTTGGTGTATTTTCTAGGCAAGTTAATGGAAAGACAATGGAGCAAAGGTGTTGGTAAGACAATCATTGATGTGACAGAGCATGAAATCTGTAATGGAAAGAGTGAAGAAAGAAGGCTGCTGATTGAAAAGGAAAAAAAAAAGTGAAAGGGGAGGAGAAAGAAGAATCTTGGTGAAGTCAGACAGCAGCTGGAATGGAAGTATCTGAGTGGGAAAGCTGAACAGGTAGGGAGTTAAGATGACAAGAGTGGTTTATTGAAAAACTTTACCGATGACCTTGCTGAATTCTGCCTCTTTTCTTGCTCAATTTGGCTGATGCTATCTAATAGTTATGGTTAGTGAATCTTCTATGATTGTAAATGGAACCTTTTTCCCATTTCCATAAAATGTTCAGAAAATGGTAAATTTAAATATCAGCAAGAGTAAGTTGAGTGCAGTAGTGAATAGCTCAAGTTCTGAGGTTGGGTTATTGGGTTCAAAGCCTGTCTTTGAACCTGTTTGCTCATTTATAAAATTGGGATAAAATAGTATACACTAAAAAAATAGTTAAATGCGTCAACACACATAAAGTATTTAGAATAGTTTCTGGCATATTGTAGGTAACCAATAAATGTTAGCTATTATTATAATTACCATTATTATTAGAACTCATATCATGGTAGGTCCAAAAAAGGGCCACGGACAATTTTGTCTAATTAGCTTATTTTACCTGAGGGTCATCGACAAATATTGACATTCCCAAGGCAGGCAGTAGACCTGGGTCTAGATCCAGGCTCCAGATTCTTAGTCATTCTCTATCTTTTCTGTGTCATGAAGTTTGGATTTTGTCCACTTACAAAGAGCCAGACCTGCCCATTCCTGTTCCTCAAACAGAGGAATGCATAACACACAGAGATAAAGCCCAGCACAGAGCTCCTCCATGGGCTTCTCATGTGCCTTCACCACAGTGTGAGGCAGTCATGCACAAGGGCAGTGTAAGTAGATCCAGAGATCTGTGGAAAAGTCACCAAACTGCTTCTTCATGGGCCTTGTGCCATCTTGTCATAACAAAGAAAATTGCATTTTCAGAAGATTCAGTGCATTTCCTGTTGTTTTATGAAATGAAGGCAGCAGCCGGTCCCATCCAATTTACTGTCCTGTCCAGAGATGGTGGAAGAAAAGACATAACTGAAGTCATTGATGGTATTTTAAAGTCAGGGCTCAGTAAGCACCAACACTTTTCAGCTTTTGATTGCTTACACTGAATGCAAACTGACCTGTCCTGCTCTGAAATAATGGAGCTAATGTTAAGAAAAATGGGTGATTATGTTCTCAATTCCTATGCCTCCAAAGACTGTGTTTACAATTTTTTCTGACTGACACCTCTGGGTGTCTGTTGTAACTGAATACTCAGGCAATCCTAGTTGGGATGTATGTCACCTTTAAAATTTGCTAAAGTTGATTATTGAAGAACTTAAACTGAAGCAATGGAAATCATACAGGGTAAATCATGCTGATGAAATTTCCAAACCAATTTTGGGTTCAGGTGGCTCAATTTCATTCAAATTCCTGTGGGCTTCAAATCAGAATCTTGATTTGTAGCTCTCAGTGGTGGCATCAGAGCCTTCCTATACAATGGCCAGATTGTGTGTGTGTGTGTGTGTGTGTGTGTGTGTGTGGTTATTGCTGTTTTTTTTTTTTTTCCTAATTGAAATGAAAAAACCAAGGCTATGTAAACTCTTTATAATGCTGCATTTGCCATCATAATGTGCATTTAGATCTAGAGAAGTAGTCGTTAACCTCCTTGTGCAGCAGAATTACCTCATAAGCTCTTAAAAATCAGGAATCTCTATGTACTATTTCTCAAGTATTTATAAGGAGGTTCAAATGTTAGGCAAAATTGAGAACTGATGCTCCAGATCTTTGCTTCTCAAACTTTAATAGGCACATAAATTTTGTTGCTATCCAACTAACAATTTTATTCCTCAAAGTGTGAGCTGCAGACCAACACCACTGACTCAATGGCATGTTAGAAGTGCAGACTCTCAAGTCCCACCCCAGTATTCCTGCTTCAGAACCTTCACTTTCACAGGATCCCAGGTGTGTTGTGTTCACCTTAAAGTGCGAGAGGTACTTCTCCAAAGAGGTCTATTTCCTTCTGAAGATCGTGATTTAGGTCCACTGTCACCAAGTAGATACTATGCCTGAGTTGTGGCATGGAGATCCCAATAACTAGGCTTCCCAAAGCCAAAGATTATTAAAGGCTTTTCAGATTACTAAAATCATATACTATGAATTTTCAAAAAGGTAAGGTATAAAACTACATATAGAATGATAACAGTTATACAAAATGAAAATAAAAATACAGGAAATATATTATCAATCTGTGAGTTTAAAAATGTGGGTGATTTTTATTTATTTTAGATTTCTTTGTATCTTAGTAGTTCTCTATGTTACACACTTATGATACTATAGTCAGTAGATCTAGCAATGCTCTTTCAATATATTTATTCTCAAGGCTTTTCTAGGGTTAGTCAAAACATCTGATTTACAAAAAGGGCAAGAGACTAAGTACTTCAGATCATATAGTAATAAACTACTTGTCAGTCCTGAGGAAAACTTCAGGAAGAAAATATCTCACTTTTAGAGACAGAGAGGAGGTGACTGTTAGAAGCTAGCATTAGTAGCAGAAACATGATGCAGAATTACTTTCTTTTCTTATACAGCATAGGTGAGTCAATAAATCTATCTTGATTTTTCCCTAAATAATGCATTTTAAAATATTTTCATTAAAATATTAAAAATATCAAGAACTGTGGTCTGAATGATATTGCAGTTGGTAGTGATCAGTCAGAATTCTAGTAGAAATAAAATATTCAAACAAGATAACTGAAGACCATTTAATAGAGGGACTATTTGTAGCCCGGCCAGACTGGCTTAGTTGGTTGAACATCATTCTGTGTACTCAAAGGTTGTGGGTTTGATCCTCAATCACAGCACATCCAGAAGGCAAGGCAACGGAATGGTGTTTCTCTCTCTTTCTCTTTCTCCCTTCCTTTCTCTAAGCATGTTCTCAGATGAAGATTTAAAAAAATAAAGAGCCCTGGTTGGTTTGGCTCAGTGGTTAGAGTGTTTGCCTGTGGACCAATGAGTCACGGGTTTGATTCCCATCAAGGGCATGTCCCTTGGTTGCGGTTTATCCCTGGCCCTAGTCGGGGTCATACAGAAGGCAACCAATCCATGTGTCTCTCTCACACTGATGTTTCGCTCTCCCTCCCTTCCACTCTATCTGAAGATAAATAGAAAAATATACTTGGTTGAGAATATTTTTAAAAAGGGGGACTATTTGTAAAGACAGGGTATATTTTAGGAAAACCAACAAGGGATGGTGCAGTACCTAAAGGTTGGAAACAATGGAGAACTGTTATCACTTGGTGCCTGAAAAGGCGAAGGGAAGGAAAGGTAACCAGACTATAGAGAGGGTCCCTGTTTGGAGCTTTGATAGGAGATGTGGTGTTTAATAGAGAAACAAAGCCAAGCTACAGCAACCTGGAAAAGATGGATTACTTCACCTCACTCTTCACCTCTGAATTTCAGCTGCTGTCACTTATTGGTCAAACTACCCACAGAATGGTCCATGCAGGTCAGCCTCCAGGTCAGCCTCCCAGAGCACCAGGCAAGATGGCGAGTAGATAAATGCACATAGGAAATATTGGCAGTAAACCTAAGTATATCCCTACTGAGTTGACGGATAAAAAAGAATGAAAGAACTGGCTGATGGTTTAGAAATCTGTCCATTGCTTTGTTCCATTCAACATTTCATCAGTGATTTGGATAAGAGAGAGAGGACATATGTAGCAAATCTGAAGATGTCACAAAAATGGGGAATACAGAAAACATCAGATGACAGACTCAGCATAGTATTCAAAAGAATAATGTCTGGTTCTCATATCAAATATTTAATAGATATAAGTTAAAGGCCATCATTAAAGTTAAAAACACCATCTGCCTAATTATTGAAGAGATAAGACTGAGTAATATCACTCATCAGTAAGCTTTTTAAAGTGACAAGATAAATGTAAATAATCAGTGATGTGAGAAGACTTGACCCGCTCTCCAATGAATGTGATTTTACTCTGAATTAGAACCAAAGGGCCCACAGAAAAGAGAGACAATGGTATTACTTTATTCTGTATTGTACAGATAGATAATAAACTGTATTATGTTCAGGGAATTTATGACCAGGATTGTAAATATTTAACCTGGAGAATGAGAGCTTGCTCAGGAAAGGAGGTGGAAGACTGAATCCTGAAGTATCTTTCCACATGTCTGAAGGACTGTCCTGTGAAAGAGAGATGCAGCTTTCTTCCAGCTCCAAGGGCAGAAGATCGTAGGCCCAGGGAGCAGAAATCAGATTACATGAAGAATGATCCTCTAAACAATCTGTGCACCTGAAAATCAAATGAATCTACTTGTGGGATGGTAAATGTCTCATCCTATTCAAACAAAGGCTTAATGGCTACTTATTAGAAGTATTGCTAAGGAGCTTGGTTGCAGAGAACTGTGTTTTGGGGTGAGCTTGGAGGTAAGACCCTACCATACCTCAGGGTTAAGGTGGCCCCCTGTTGTCTTGTTTTCTTCTCTATACCTCTATTTACTCTGCACATTGGTGGTGTCTGCACCTTCTCTTTCCAGGAGCCAAACAGAAATAGAGGCTTAAGCTATGAGGTTTTAGGTCTGTGCAGGTGTAGAGCTGTTGCTCCCAATGTCTGTCAGTGGTTTACACCTTCTCATTAAACATCATATGCTGCAGTAGCAGTTCTGACCACTTACCCCAATTACTCTTTTTAAACAAAAAGGTAGCCTCAATTCCAAATATAATAGTTAAAAACAAATTTTAACTTAAGCTTTTATTTAATTCCTTATTTAATTTTTCTGTTTATAAAAGTTCAAATAAACTCAAAAGATATAAAAATGAAAGCAAAGATTTCTGGAAATCCTACCACCCACTATGAACGTTTTGATGAACGTTCTTCCAGCCCCTCTGTCTGAGTACCACCACATGGTTTTCTAGACCCACAGATAGCTAACTTTACATAGGCAGCTTTATGTTATACGTACTGCTCTGCCATCTGCTTTTTATATGCAACATTATGTTGTTGAAATATTTCCATGTTAGTGAATGCTTTTTAATGCTCTGTATAGATTTGAATATAATCTCTGAAAAACCATTTAAATGGAATATAGTAAAGTTTTTAAGATGCATGAATTGGTTCTTTTAAAAATGAACCAATGAGAGAGGATGGTATCCCAGTGACAGAATTTCAGCTCCCCTCCTGGATGATAGCAGTCTTCAAGAGGACGGGCCCATGACTATGCAGCGAGGCCACGTGGGATGCTGGGGGCAGCCAGAGCTCTGAAACTTAAGTGAAAATTAATTCAGGAATGAAAAAAGTACTTATTGACTCATTGCTGTGTTAAGATGAAATATTTAGTGTTGTTCTTCCCTTTTTCACATACTGAGTGGATTTAATCAACTTTATATTGTTTTTAACATGCTTACTTTTAGTGTCTATCAGATTATATTATCTGTAGTTCTTGAAGATCTAAATAGTCTGTTTCTTTCTGTCTAAAAACTTTTGTTCATGTTGGATATTTTTCTCCTATGTTTTGTTGTTTCAAATTGTCAGTACATTCTCAGGGGCCTTTATCAGCAGAAATCTTAGGCCCCATGGGCCAGAGATGTGTCCCTTCAAAAAGGCTCCACATGTAATTATGCTAAATGTGCTGGAAATGACCCAAATGTCTACCAAGAGGAGAATGGATTACATCATAGTGTATTTATACAATAAAATGCCACACCTCAAAAGGAAGAGAAAACGAGGAAAAAAAGCATTCGACATGTATGAATAAAAAAAACATGACGAGTGAAAGGTTAGACACAAAAGAGTATATACTGCATGATTCCATTTAGATGAAGTTAAAGAACAGGTGAAACTCATCTATGGTGATAGAAATCAAAATAGTGGTTAACTCTACAGAAGGGCAATGACTGGGAAGAGGCATATGGGTAACTTCTGAGTGGTAGAAATGTTCTATATCTTGATTTCAGTGGTTGTGTAGTTCATAGATACCTGAAAATGTTTCTAGCTCTGTACGTAAGACTTATGAACTTTATTTTTATATAAATTAGGCCTCATTCAAAAGATTTACAAAATGGAAAAATAAAAAATAAATATTAGTTTATGAAAGAATCAACATCTTTGATACCAAGCTGCTAAAATAGCTGCAATGGAAATATTCACTGAACTCAAAACTTTCAACAAAGTTGTCTTTACCAACTCTGGTAATTACCTTTCCACATATTCATTCTTGACTTCATTCTGGATTTTACACCCTTCCCCCACAGTGTCTTTCTGAGGTCATCATTATCCTCATGCAGTTTAAGACCGAATACTGATCAGTCCCTAATAACATATAAGCAGCCTTCAGTGCTAGGGAAAAATTTTCCTTCTTAAAACATGCTTTGCTCTTTGGCTTTTGAGACTTTCTTTTCCTGGGTTTCCAACCAAGTCTTTGGGCTCTATTTATGCCCACTAGTCCTCGTCAAACTAATATTTAAGTGTTAGTATTTCTGAGAACTTTGTCCTTGCTTTCTCTGGATTTCTTTGAATTCTTCCTCTCTCTTTCTTGAAACTCTTCTTTGATCTTTATATAAATCAGTTAAAAATTGTAAAAAGTACAGATGAATTATGTAGACCTATAATGTATCTCTAGGTCTGTCTTATCCTCTTAAAACCAGCTGTGAAAAGGGTTAGACATTGTTTGAACTTCCAGACCTATTATCCACCTTTTCAACACAGCTCTTTGCCCTGGAAGGCTGTCTTTTGCTCCTTGGGTATATAAGCTTGCTGTTTATTTTGTCTGTCTGCTTGAGTTCAGCTAATAGGAGACACCACCAAAAGATGTGTGTGTGTGTGTGTGTGTGTGTGTGTGTGTATGTATGTGAGAGAGAGAGAGAGAGAGAGAGAGAGAGAGAGAGAGAGAGAGAGAGAGAGGAGGCGGGGAGAGATTCCTCCTTCTCTTTCCCTGTCGGATCATGATTTGGCATTTTGTGTGTTAATCTACTGAAAGCCACAGCTCTTGACAGGAGGCCCTCTCTTACATCCACAGCTTTCTCTCTGAGGTCTGGTGATTACTCTCTTTCCTTGACTCTTCATGCCAAAGGGGGTTCACCTGTGTGCCATTTGTGAACTTGGTGTGTGTACTCTGTCCACTCATGTGTTAATAGTTCCTTCATTAAACTATCCTCAATCACTTCATTAGAGTGTGCCATCTGTTCCCTCTCAAGACCCTGCCAACACCTTGCAACACAACCCTTGCCCAAACTTGAATCAGATGTTCTTCTACTTACAATTCACCTACTTAGTATGATGGCTGCTAAAGCAGAGTCTTGATGTGGGTGGGGTAGGCTTCTCAGAGAAAAGGGGCTATGGTTGTTCTGAGAACCCCAATACAACCCTAATAGAGGGTCATCCACTGTTTAGGCCCCTCCTGCTCAAAGCTATGGAGTCTTAAATTTTCTTTAGCACCAGGTTCTAATAATCAATCTATTTATTACCACTGTAAGGGGCAGTCTATTGCAGAGGGCAGAAATTTGTACAAGAACCCACAATACTTGATTTCTAGTCTGACCTTTGCTACCAACCAGCTCTGTGACTTTAGACATGGCTTTTATACTCTCAAGGTCTCAGTTTCTTCTGTAAATTAGATGTTTTCTAAGATCTCTTCTATTTCTATGAATCTATCTCAATATATTATTAATCATATTATATGATAGTAAACAGATAAATTTCCATTTTGTTTTTGTTGGAATGATAAGAGTATTATAGACCAAAATTATGCAATGCATTTTAGGGTTTATAAAGTATTTTTACTTGCCCTTGTTCTTAATACATATATAGAAATAATAGAGAGGAAAATATGCAAGAGTTCAAAATAACTCTATTAGGAATAAAAACAAAACCCAAACTGCTCTAGGAAAATTATAAAAATACCATTAAAAAGTATTAAATCTTGCCCAGATGGTGTGGCTCAGTGGCTGAGTGTCATCCAATGGACTGAGAGGTCCCAGTTCAATTCCTGCTCAGGGCACATACCCAGGTTGTGGGCTTGATCCCTAGTAGGGGGCGTGCAGGAGGCAGCCTATCAATATCAATGTTTCTGTCTCACATAGATGTTTCTCTCTCTCTCTCCCTTCCTCTCTCTCTAAAAAATCATAAAAACACATTTAGAAAAGCATTAATTCTTTTCCTGTAATCAAAACAAAATGTAAGTTACTGTCATGTGTAGCAAGGTATAGAAATTTTCTGGCTTCATAAACTGAATAAAAATTGACACATATTCACAGAATACTGTTTCTAAAACAATTAAAATTGTATTACATTTTATTTTTTTTATGTCTTTTAAATTAATTTATTTTTGTTACAGATGTTTCTCCTCCCCCCCACTGATTCCCCCCTCCCTCTCCCTCCCTGCCCTGTCCCCAGCTTTGTTGTCCATGTCCATTGTTCATGTATACATGCATATAAGTTCTGTGGTTTATCTCTCCCCCAACACCCCCTCTTCTGGGGATTGTCAGTCTGTACCCCACTTCCACGTCTCTGGGACTATCCCATTCCTCAGACTGTTATGTTCATTATATTCTATAAATAAGTGAGATCATATGATACTTGTCTTTCTCTGTTTTGCTTGTTTTGCTTAGGATAATACTTTTCAGGTCCCTCCATGTCATCTCAAAGGATAAGAAATCTTTCTTTCTTACAGCTGCATAGTACTCCATTGTGTATATGTACCACTGCTTTTTTATCCATTTGTCTACTGATGGACACTTGGGCTGTTTCCAGCTATTGTAAATAGTGCTGCTATAAACATGGGGGTACATATATTCTTCCTGATTGGTGTTTCAGGCTTCTTAGGGTATATTCCTAGAAGCGGGATCACTGGATCAAATGGAAGTTCAATTTTTAATTTTTTGAGGTAACACCGTATTGTTTTCCATAGTGGCTGCACCAGTCTGCATTCCCACCAGCAGTGTACTACAGTCCCCTTTTCTCCACACCCTCTCCAACACTTGTTGTTTGATGATTTGTTGATGGCAGCCATTCTGACAGGTGTGAGGTGATATCTGTTGTTTTAATTTGCATCTCTCTGATGAGTAGTGATGTTGAGCATTTCTTCATATGTCTCTTAGCCATTTGTATGTCCTGTTTGGAAAAGTGACTATTTAGTTCCTCTGCCTAGACACTGACTCTGAACTGACACTGTTTCCGGGAGACCCTCCACTCAGAGTGGGGACTTATGAGGTCAGGTGATCAATGAAATTTTAGCTCAGGTCTATCTCACAGTGGGTCCAGTGGATCCCCAAACCCACCCTGTGGTTATTCCCCCAGTTCTAAAATGCATAATTGAAATAGACATACTTGGCCGGTGGCAGAATCCCCACATTGGTTTTCTGACCTGTGGAATGAGGCCCACTGTGGTGGGAAATGCCAAGTGGAAGCCATTAAAATGGACTTTACCTAGGAAAATAGCAAATCAAAAGCAATATTGCATCCCTGGAGGGAGTACAGACATTAGTGCCACCATCAAGAACTTGAAAGAATCAGGGGTGGTGATTCCCACCACATGCCCATTCAACTCTCCTGTTTGTCCTGTGCAGAAGACGGATGGATCTTGAAGAATGACAATGGATTGCCATGAGCTTAACCAGGTGAAAAACCATGAGCAACAGGGGTGCTTGCTGAAGGCAAAGGGAATAAAGAATGTGAAGATGGTAGTTGTAAATACCAGCTATGACCAGGTGGTGGCTGCAGTTGTAGCTGCTGTACCAGATAGGGTCTCTTTGCTTGAGCAAATTAATTCATCTTCTTGTACCGGTACGCAACTATTGATCTGACAAATGACTTTTTCTTCATCTCTGTCCAAAAGGTTCACCAGAATCAGTTCACTTTAAGCTGGCAAGGCCAATAATACACTTTCACTGCCCTACCTCGGGATATCTCAACTCTCTAGCCCTGTTATAATTTAGTTTGCAGAGATACTGGCTACCTTTCCCTTTTACAAGATACTGTCCTGGCCCATTACATGAATGACATTATGCTGATTGGACCTAGTGAGGGAGAAGTAGCAACTATGCTAGATTTAGTGGTAAGACATTTGCATGTCAGAGGATAGAAAATAAAACCAATTAAAATTCAGAGGCCTTCTACCTTAGTGAAATTTCTAGGGGTCCAATGACATGGGGCATGCTGAGATATCCCTTCTGTTGGGAAGGAGAAGCTGCTGCATCTGCCCCCCTTACAACAAGAATGAGGCACAGTGCCTAGTGAGTTTCTTTGGATTGGGAGGCAACATAGCCCTCCTTTGGGTGTGTTACTCCAGCCATTTACTGAGGTGCTAGTTTTGAGTGGAGCTTAGAAGAAGAGAAGACACTGCAAGAGGTTCCGTTGCTGTGAAAGCTGTTCTGCCCCTTGGGCCACATGGTCCAGTAGATCCCATCATGCCTGAAGTGGCAGTGGCAAAAAGAGACACTGTTTGGAGCCTTTTCCAGGACCCTGTAGGTGATTGCAGCACAGGCTTTTAGGATTTTAGAGCAAGGGCCTGCCACCATCCTCAGATAACTACTCTCTTTTTGAGAAACAACTCTTGGCCTGCTACTGGTCTGTAGTGGAGACTAAACACTTGGCCATGGGCCACCATATGCTAGGTAAAGAACCATGCTCAGCTGAGGTGCTTGCTGAAGGCAAAGGGATACAGAATGGGTAGTAGAAGGTAGTTGTAAATACCAGCTATGACCATGTGAGCAGCTAGAGAAACAAAGACTGTAACTGTCATAAGTATTTCCTCTTTATTTTGTTCTGAATATATTTGTGGGCATATGTACATATATTAAGCAAATATCTTTGTTTTCTCTCTTATTTCCTTATCATGTGTGTATTGACTTTGTGTCAGTATTTGTGTGTGTGTGTTTAAATTTTTTTTAGAGAGAGAGGAAGGAACAGAGATAGAAACATCGATCAGCTGCCTCCTGCATGTCCCCCACTGGGGATCAAATCCACAACCTGGGCATGTGCCCTGACAAGAAATGGAACAGGGACTTCTCAGTCCATGGGATTTTACTTGCTTTTCTGGGGGTAGGAATTAATGCACTTTTGATAGTACACAGGATAGTTGTTCATATAAGGTGGAATTATCTTCTTGTTTTTATTTGGAAATTAAATATAGTTTAAGAAATTGTATATGGCCCTGGCCGGTTTGGCTCAGTGCTTGGAGCGTCGGCCTGCGGTCCCGAGAGACCCGGGTTCGGGTTCCTGCTAAGGGCACGTACCTCGGTTGCAGTTTGTCCCTGGCCCTGGTTGGTCGTGCGGGTGGCAGCCACTCGATGTGTCCCCTCACATTGATGTTTTTCTCTCTCTCTCTCTTCCTCCCTCTCCCTCCCACTCTACCTGAACAAAAAATAGAAAAATGTCCTCAGGTGAGGATAAAAAAAAAAAAAAAAAAGGAAATTGTATATGGGAGCCAAGTTGACAGGGTTGGACTTGTGATGGTTAATTTTATGTCATAATCACTGGGCTATGGTAAAAATGACTTCTGGATTTATCTGTAAGGGTGTCTCCAGAAGAGATTAGCACTTTAATCAATAGACTGAGTAAAGAAAATTGCTCTCAACAATGTGGGTGGGCATCATCTAATCAGTTAAGGACCTGAGTAGGAAGAAAAAGGGGAGGAAGTGTGAATTTGCACTCTATTTGAGATGAGACATCCTCCTTCTGCCTTCAGTCATTTGGTGCTCCTTGTTTTTAAACTTTGGACTCAGACTAGAACTTAAGGTCTAGTCCTTATCAGGCCAGTAATCCATCAAGCTCTAGGGTCTACAGGTATCAAAATCTGCTTACTTGGGGAAACCAGCCATGGTCAAGAAAATTAATGTACAGATGCTGTTGTCAACTCTTGTGACTGTTTTTTTTTCATTCATGCAAGTAGTCCCCTCTTGTCCACTATGGCTGGACCCTCCTCTAGGCTCTGGGGATTCACCATTGAAAAAGATCCAGGAAGTTCCTACCTCATGGCCCTTACATACCAGCTTGAGAGAGAAAGACAATAAGCAAATCAACAGATAAATAAATAATATATATGCAATAAATGGCAATAAATACTATGGAGAAAAATAAGACAGGAAGAGGGGAGAGGGAGGCACACAGGGCAGATTTAAAGAACTTATAAGAACCAAAAAGAAAATGACAAACATGACAGAAATACAGAAAATAAATAATAGAGATAGAGGCATAAATTATAAACAGGCATTACACAGAAAAAGAAATCTGAGTGCCTAATAAACATACAAAAATATAACAATAGTTATCAGGAAGATAAAAATCAAAATAATGAGACACCATTTCCCAAGGTTCCATCAGATCCAATTATAATCTGAAAATACCATGTTTGGCAAGGCTATGGAAAAATAGGAACGCTCATCTACTTTTAGTAAGTAGTATAAAAATGGACTCATCCTCTTTGGAAAACAGCTTGGCATAATTTATTGAAGTTGAATAATGCATACCAAATGAATCCACTCCTTGAACCAATTTCTGTATCATTCAGGATGAGCTAGATAATGCTTTGGGAAACAAACACAGGTTTCTGTCTTACTCGTGCTACATGGTCATTATGGGTTGACTGGAGACCTGAACCAAGGTCACTGTCACCTTTGCTTAGGTATCCATGCTGATGGAGCAGCTGCCATGGGGATACTTCCAGGCACTGTAGAAGAGGAAAAAGAACATTGCATATATTGCTTCTCAAAGCTCCTGCTTAGAAATGTCACACATCACTTCAGCTTGCATTGCATTAGTCCAGCACAGCCATACAAACAGGATGAAGTGCAATCTGGACGCGAGCCTTGATAAAAACGAAAGCAGAGTATAAGAGACTAGCCTTAATGACTCTTCCAGTTTGTCCCCTAGAGAAAGTCTTGCAAAGCGTGCCAGGAGCCACACACAAGAATTCCAAGCAGCACTGTTTATAAAAGCACAAAATGTCCACAAACAGTAAAATGGATAAACAAACTGTTATACTCACAAATAAAATACTAAACAGCAATGAACAAAACGAAATACGGCTATACACATTATTGTGGTTAAATCTGAAAATGTTCAGTGGGGGAAAATCATGAAATCATACTGTGCAATTCATTTAGATACAAAGTGAAAAATCAGAAAAAATATCAAACAACATATTGTGTTGATACATGTGCATATGTGGTAAAACTATAAGTGAGGGAATGACTAAAAATACAAGAGTTTGGTTACCTCTGGACTAGCAGAGAAAGGGGGGTGTCAGAGGGAAGCACACACATGGCCTTCAAACACACCAGTTATGTTCTATTTCCTTAAGTTGGCTGATGATACATGGGTATTTTATTTTAATTTTTAAATACACACACACACACACACACACACACACACACACACACAGGAGTGAATCCTAGTGAAAGCCTTTTTCCTGTATGAAGGTTGTCTCTTGCTGTATCTTCATATGATGGGAAGAGAGATCATTTCTCTCATGTCTCTTCTTATAAGGGTACTATCTCATTCATGAGGGCTCCTCCCTCATGACTAGTTACCTCCTAAATGGGATTATGATTTCATCATATGAATTTTGGTGGGACAAAAACATTTAGTCCATTATACATATTTTGCATGTATGATATATTTCACAATAAAAGGTTCACAATAAAAAAAGGGGGGTCTTTTGAGTGACCTTTCCTGAACACAGAGTGACTTGATTGTCTGCCTTTAATGGTAACTTGTTGGATTCTCACCCAGCTAAGCATACATATCCAAAACCAATGCCAAGAGACTGTCCTCCTGAATGGGCACATTGAGGGGAGAGGATTGGGCATAACTATAAAGACAGCTGGCTTTTACTGGGCTGTTCATGCAACAAGGAAAAACATTTAGAATCCTGAAAAAAATTTTTCTCTGACCTGTTCTGTGTTTCAATGTAGCTTAATGGATATTTCACATTATAAAGTGTCTGAGGAGGTCACTTGGAGAATATTTGGCATCTGTCCTCAGATGTAGATGATGAGAGATGAAAAAGGGAGCAGCGCAAAGCGCAAGCAGTGCAGATGTCAGAATCTGCAGCGTCCCGGTGAGTCTCTGCAGAGCTGGGATGCCAAAATCCTCTTGCCAAAAACAGGCTGTCAGAGAGCAACAGTGATCTCTCTGAGGTCACCCAACACATTGCAGGGTCTGGGCCAACATTAGACAGGTCTTAGTTAAAGTGAAAAAATCAGTACAATCCAACAGGAAAGAGTCTGTTAAAAGTCAAACCAGGCCCTGGCCGGTTTGGCTCAGCGGTTGGAGCATCCGCCTGCGGTCCGGAGAGACCCGGGTTCGGTTCCCGCTAAGGGCATGTACCTTGGTTGCAGTTTGTCCCCGGCCCTGGTTGGTCGTGCGGGTGGCAGCCACTCGATGTGTCCCTTTCACATCGATGTTTCCCTCTCTCTCTCTTCCTCTCTCTCCCTCCCACACTGTCTGTACAAAAAATGGAAAAATGTCCTCGGATGAGGATTAAAAAAAAAAAAAAAAAGTCAAACCAGGAGTAGAATGATTTGGTCTCTGTTCTCTAGTTGACTGAGATAAATGTAGAATCACACAATCATAAACATTTTGTCATTTCAGACACGGAGAAACCGCAGATTACTCAGGGGAAACAGGTCATCTTCACTGATTGTACTATCTTCAGAGGCAAAATGGAGTGAGCTATTAGAACAATTATTTGGGCAACCAAGTAAGTTCACCATCCTGAGTAAGAAAACACCTTTAAAAAGCCTATACCCTCTAGAAGGTTGTCTATCTATATTTCATCCAGGGATAATAACAAATGCTATTAATAAAAACCAAACAGAACAATATAATAAAGAGTTACTGGCTCTGTTTGGTAAGGAAGCCATTTATGAGGAGACGACATTTGAGCAAAGAATTGGATGAGAAGGTATCCTTTGCATAGAAACTCACTTAGCTATCCTGTGCCTTTCATCCCACCAGTCCACTGAGTTTATAGACTACTGAAGTGATTTTCAAACAGATAGGAATGAATTTGGTGAATATCATCTCAAAAGTATGTGGATTGTGCAGCTGTTCTTTTTGATCCTTGGGACAATAAATGGAAATTATTGAGCGTGTATATATTTAGTAAATGAATGGTATTGGTATGTTCTCCCAGCAACACCTGGCTGACCTGATCATCTAGCAGCAACACTAGCCTTACCTTAAAGAGTAACATGTCCCAAGGACCCACAGCTTTCGGCATCACAAACTAAGTTGCTATATACCAGTCATGGAATAATAATGAAGGTACATCAAAGGGAAAACATTGGCTTTGGAGTTTTGTCAAAAACCTGCCTTAGCTCTCCTTTGCTGTGGGCTAATCGATGTAAAATTCTACTCTTGTCTAGCTCTCCTCTGTTGTCCTCTTTCATGCTTCCATTCCCAGAACAGCACTGCCCATTTTAAAGCTTATTTTCTATCTCTTTTATTTTTTTGGCACAAGCAAAACTGTTGCTGATTTCTCTTCTCTTTAAGTCAGACCAGGAGCATCCTTCAGCTCTTCTCTTTCCATAACTATGTTTCAGACAGAAGCTTACATCACATGATATGCTAGAATCCGTTCTCTTCCTTGTTCTAACACCAAGGGTGGCTCCGCACAAGGATTCTTTTTAGTGACTTGTTCATAAAGATGCAAAATAAAGTCAGAAGGGCACCTTTAAGGAATTTTCTCCACAGCTGTCCTTGGAAGCAAAAGTCCAAGAAAATTAAGAATCATTAATGACTCTAAGTTATCCTGGCCCATTCTAATCATGGAGACCTTGAAGAGTAGCAGAACATGCCACCCCTCAAATAAGGATTATTTTAAGCTAAAAGCACTTGAAAAACAGCAGGTTCAAGAAGGGTACTCTGATTCTCCCTATTCTTCCTGGAGGTGGGAGATAGAACTCCCATGTGAAGATGCCCTTCCTGTACCAGGAAGAAAGAAACGTTGTTGTCACCAAAGAAGAGAATCAAGGCCAAATAGATCTGGGTAAAATAATTCTTATTTTCCTCTAGCCTCTTTATATATCTTACTTACTTTTCCACAATTGCTTCTTTGTCCAATCTAATATAAAAGCATTTATGCTTTGACTCTTCTTTCGGTCTTTAGTTTCTTATGGGAACTTTCGTGTCATGTAAAATTTACATTAAAGAAATGAGTATATGCCTGGCTGGTGTAGCTCAGAGGATTGAGCGCCGTTCCATAAACTAAGAGGTCCCAGTTCCATTCCCGGTCAGGGCACATGCCCAGGTTGTGGGCTCGATCCCCAGTAGGGAGCATGCAGGAGACAGCCAATCAATGTTTCTCTCTCACATTGATGTTTCTATGTCTCTTTCTTTTCCTCTCTCTCTAAACAAAAATCAATAAAAACATATTTAAAGAAAAAAAGGAAATGAGTATGATTTTTTCCTGTAAATCTGTTTTATGTCAATATAATCCTCAGACTTACCCAAAGATCCTAATAAGGTAGGGGTAAAGTTTAATCTCTCCTACCACCTACAAAGGTAGGTATTGTGTAGACCTATAGTACACACTTCCCTTTATGAGGATCAAGTGTCACTTAGAAGTTAAATCTATGCAGTCACAGTCCAAATACCAGTGCTGTACTCTCCCAAGCTGTCCACAACAAATAACAGCAGCAAATCTCCAGTCATGTAGAGACTATTTTCCCAATACCACTATGAGCAAATCCCTGATATCCTTGGCAAAATTTTACAGCAATTTTCAAACAAAATGAAAGTAGAATTCTTGGCCAGTTAAGGAATGCACTCATTTAGGATTGTAAAATCAAGTCCCTTTTTCCTAGATGCAACATACCCAGAACTCTGTGCATGTTGTAGAAAACGTCTGTTATTTTGACATCCCGATTTCATTTTCTTTTCTTCTATAAGTACAATGTGATTTCCCAAAGGAGACCAATTTTCCACCACTTGCTGTTCCAGGTAAAGAATTCAACCGCTGCTAAACAAATCTAGTTTTTTTATCCCCTTGGCCATGGTGATCAGTTCAGAAATTGCCACATAACCTAATTTAAGCAAAACAGTTTCAAAAAGATTTATTTTAGGAATTTTGGGGTTGCACTGTATGGAAAGTAATTCTTTATTAGGGATTTTTTAGGTGCAAAAAGCCAAAAGAATCAAGAGCCATTAAAAAACCAAAGATAGCCCTGGCTGGTTTGGCTCAGCGGTTAGAGCATCGGCCTGCAGTCCAGAGAGACCCAGGTTTGGTTCCCACTAAGGGCATGTACCTCAGTTGCAGTTTGTCCCCGGCCCTGGTTGGGTTGTGTGGGTGGCGACCACTCAGTGTGTCCCTTTCATGTCGATGTTTCTCTCTCTCTCTCCCTCCCACTCTATTTGAACAAAAAATGGAAAAATGTCCTCAGGTGAGGATAAAAAAAACCACAAATATAATCCAGGCTAATTTTAACAATCAAAGTCTACCTAAGCCCATGATAGATTATATATATATATATATATATATATATATCTGCTTGTTTGTTTGTTTTTGGTACATGCCCTAGCAGGACTGAACCCAGGACTCTCTGGTCTGCAGGCCAATGCTCCAACCACTGAGCAAAACTGGCCAGGGCACCAATGATATATATTTTAAAATACTAGTTGAATAACCATCTTATGACTCAATATGCAGTATTTATTAAAAATGAATGTATGGGTAGTTCATGGCCTAATGCTTCCAAATATGTACCCTAGTGAAATTCTCACACAAGGAGACAAGCACAAATATATTCACTCATCATTGCTTGTGGTAGCAAGAACTGGAGGCAATCTCAGTATCATCCATCAATAGGGAAACGAATAAATGAAGTATCAAGTGAGTATACAATGCAGTATCATCTCTGAGTAAGCCATGAAAGCAATGTTAAATAAAAAAGACTCAGAATAGGTATATGGTAGAACACCACTTAAGTAAATATTTTAAAGCATTTCTGTGGCAGCCATGAATGTGTGTCACTTGGGTCTCCCTTAAAGAAAAAAACCTATCATTCAGTTGCTAGGAGTGTAGTTAGCTGACAACCTTCATCAGTTAGAGCTTTCAGAATGCCCCTCAACTTTCCAACCTAAGCCACATTCTTCTAGGGAAGCCCCCAATCAAAGTCTAAGCACAGTGGAAAGACAAGAACACAACCATCTCTGCCCAATGTGGGGCTCCACTAATGGACAGTCTTTGCTGTGGAGCTCCCCATTGGAACTGGCTGAAAGTTTTTCAGGGCACCCTTCTCTAGGGTTCTCCCTTCCCTAAGCCTGCTACTGTCTTCTTTTTTTATTTCATATAACAATCTAACAATTACTTAATGGTGGGAAAAGGTCCAAGGTAGAATTTATGAAAAGCAATGGGAGAATCACAATGCAATTCCTTGAGTTTCTGGAGTGAGGCCGTGCCATCTGCAGCTGAAAGTTAAAAGCCTTTTGAAAAATAGCTCTTGACATGCTACAGAGCCTTGGTAAAGATGGAACACTTGACAATGGGATATCAAGTGGCCATACACTTTGAAATGCACATCATGAGCTGGGTTCTGTTGAAGTCACTATGTTATAAAAGTCAGGTAAGTACAGGAGTAATCTATGAGCTGGAAAAGGTACATCAGAATCAAGCTCAAGTGAAACCAGATGACATGAGTAACTACATGAGAAGTTGGCCCAGAAAGGTATATTATTACCCACCATGGTCGCTCCAGCTCCTACCACAGTTCACATCTATGGTATCTAAGAGGATTATTTCATATATCCAGATAAATAAAAAAGAAAAAGCCCAAACTGGGTTTCTGGATGCATAGGCTTTCTACATGGATGCAAACCAAACTGGAAAAGCAGCTGCGTTTGTCCCACTCAAGGGTGCCTAAAATGATATTGCTAAGGGAAAATCTTATGAACTGGTAGGCTTTGGATGTTGCACGGCTCATTCACTTTGTGCACAAAGAGAAGTGGCCCAAGGTAAGAATATAAGTGGGTACATGGGCATGGGATTAGATGACTGGTGAGTGTCCTTGAAGTGTAAAGACTGGAAAATCAGAGACATGAAGGTCTGGATAGAGGTATTGTGTGTCTAGGTAGAGGTTTCTGTAAAGGATGAACATATGAGAGTGAAGATCTATGTGTCCTATGTAAACATACACCAGAAACCATCCACCTTGGCAGAGGCACTAAACAACCAAGTAGGAGTAGAGAAAATGACTTGGCCAGTAGACTTAGGCAATTTTGGTGTTGGTCATCTCAGAAGTGGTATGATAGGCATATGGCAGGACCACCATGGCAGAGATAGAGGCCACACATGAGACTCCTACTTCCCAAGGTCAATCTAGCAATTGATGCTTTGAGTGTCTCAACTTTCCTGCAACAGAGAGCAGCATAAATCCCTGATATGGTGACATTAAACCTCAAAGAGGATAATGGACTACTTTTTGGCAAGTTGCCTACCTTGAACTACTTCTAACCTGCTTTCTCCCCTTTTCTTTTGAGGGTGTCAAATCTGTATCACACTCTGAAGTCTTTCCCTGTTCAGTTCTTCCTCCCTCTTTTATTTCTCACAGACATACTCCCTGGGAAAGTGTGAACTCTTTAATATCCATCTTAACATATGTTCCCCAGGTGACCCAACTGATGCAATATCTTAAACAATACTACATGTTGTTCACAAATACATTTATGTGTATATAATTTATGAAACACATTAAATATATTAGAATGATTATAGGGAGATGAGGAGAGTGTGATAAATGCAACAAAAATAAAAGGAAACACACAAATATAAAAAATACAAAAACAAAAAACCCCACAAAAACCAAAAAGCCAAGATGGGATGGAGAATTGAGTGCCACAAACAGAAGATGACTGGTTGTGTTAAACCAGTCACATGTGTCTGAGGTCTACAGGAAAAATAATGCACAATTTACATTTCTTGTTTTTCTCCTGAGGACCTGAGTTTTTTAGTTTGTCTTCTAATTCTGAATGTAGAGTGACAGCCTCAGTCATGGGCTGACTCTAGGGTGAGCTTTGATCAAGCAACCTGTCACTTTTCTCTGAAGAAAGAAAGAATATTCTTTTATTATTTTATTAATTTATTTATTTTTGATACACATGCTTCTCCTTTCCCCCCATTGACACCCTGCTCCCAATCCGTACGCCTCACCCCCACCCCGGTCAATGTTATATATGAGAAAGAATATTCTTAAGTCCAGTTACCAGAACTCTCCAAAATGGTTTTCAGGGTTTCTAAGTGTCATTCATATTTCGGAAGGTTCTCACTGTTTGTTTCTAAAAGGATGCTTAACAGTCTTAAGTGGGGCTAAGCTCTGGTGTTTTTGTTTGTCTGTTTGTTAGTTTGAATACTCATTCCCAGTGCCAACTGCCACCTTACCCTCTGCCCCATTCCTGCTCCAAAGAGAGATTTCCCTTATCTTTCTTGCCTAATTTTGTCTACTTCCACTTGTCCTAAACTAGGTGATCTTTGTTTTTATTCTAGAGAGACCTCCCTCCTTTCTCACCCATTTGATTGGCTTGCCAAATTCCAAAGGGCTAGACACAGGGATCTCCCGTGTCACTCTTAAAGGATTGTTAAGGTTGTCACCCTTTCCCCCAAATTGAGTACACTGTGACTTCAGGCCACACATCTCTCCCTTTGTTCCTTCTTCCTTATCCCTGGTTAATTAAAGGGGAACCAACAACACTGCCAAAGTTAAGAGAATTATTCAAATTTACCTACAAACTGAAGGCTCTCTTGAGCTGTGTTCCCTCTGGTCAAATGTGTGATATCTCCTGAAAAGTGCACAATGGAAGCCAGTGAATTCTATTATAAGTCAGTAATTCTTACCTCTCAGGGTAGATGTTGCTACAAAGGTTATTGTTGATTTGTCTGAGTTTTAGGACAAGGACATTGCCCTTTAGATAGTTATAGCCTCTCTTAAACCAAGGAAAGCCATCCTATTGAGAAAAGACCCCCTAAGAGGCGTGCCTCAAGGTAGAGACACTGAAGAGGTATTTTGTTCTAAAATAGCACCTGTAATATAATTCCTTAGGAACACAATGATTCCCTTTTAAACTGAAGTTGTTCCCCAGGTAGACACTAAGATAGTTTATACACCTCACAGTACATGAAAACACATGGGGAGTTTATTAAAAAGTACAGTGCTCAGCCTGGCCAGTTATGGCTCAGTGGTTGAGCGTTGACCCATGTACCAAGAGGTACTGGTTCGATTCCCAGTCAAGGCACATGCCCAGGTTATGGGCCAAATCCCTAGTGTTTCTATCTCTCTCTCCCTCTTCCTTCCTCTCTCTAAAATCAATAAAGAAAAGAAATTTTTTTAAAAAGTACAATATTCAGACACTACCATCAGAGATTTGGTTTAAATTGGTCTGGGTGAGGCCCAGGCATCAGTATGTTTTAAAGTTTCTCAGGTTATTCTATTGTGCAGAAAAGTTGAGAACAAAAGTGCTAATGATTTAATTTTCAAAGAATTCTTTCCTTAAGAGATATTAATTGATGCAGGAGGAATGTAAATCAGGATAGTGTCTGATGAATGTTTTCTTTTGGAAGAGGTTTGCTAACAGGAGGAAAGGAAACTAAAAGTTGAGCTGAAAAATGCTAAAGATGTATTTCTCCTCCAAAATTGTACAAAAGGCCCCTGACCATTTCCTGGCTTAGTGACAGATGTGTCAGGTCAATATTAACAAATTATAGCTAATTCGACGGACTTGATATTTTATGTTTATTGACACAAATTATGTGATTTATAATTTATTTTAAAATTCAAAAGAGCACAATGATTTATCTGGCTCTTGAGTGGACACATGTTGGTGGTGTGCCCAGTTTTCCTTCCACTGGAGAAATGCATTCCCTGACTCCATGTGGTCCTGACATCCTGCCGACCCAGGAGTGGGGGAGAGCATGTGACTCAGGCTTGTCCCTGGGTCATATGTGAGTATTTTTCTAGCCTAAATTGTCAGAAGTGAAATTACTGGGTTCTAGAGTATGCATATTTTTCATCTAAATGCCCTTCAAAATAGATACATTGACTTACACTTTCCATGAGAAGCAGATGAAACCATCTGTTCACCTCTTCAACACAATATCTTTCTAAATATGTATCTTAAAATTTTTTATATATAAAATGTGTGAAATAGTATCTTTGGTTGTTTTAATTGTTATTTCTTGGGTTATTGAGATTAAGCATATTTTCAATGTTTATTGGACATTTTTATATATTCTGTGAAATATCTATTACTATTCTTTGACCACTTAAATTGTGGTTAAGAGCTTAGATCCAATTATTATTTTTTAAAATTCTCACCTGAGAATATTTTTTCATTGATTTTTAGATAGAATGGGAGGGAGTGGGGGAGGGAGAGAGAGAGAAAAACATTGATGTGAGAGAGACACATCAATTGGTTGCCTCTGGCACGGCCCCAACCAGGGCTGGGAATCAAATTGCAACCAAGGTACATGCCTTGACTGGAATTGAACCTGAAACTCTTTGGTTGACAGGCTGATGCTCTAACTGATGAGCCAAACCAGCCAGGGCTAGATCAATTTTTTATGGAGGATAATTCGACTTTGAATTTTTGCTTATATTGTGAGGTAACAATTACATTTATGGACATTAATTCCAATAAACTATATTATTAGACATTGTGTCAAGAAACTTTTTAACAGACGTGGTTATAATTACAAATAAAAATAAATAAATATACAACAATAAGGAATTGGTTAAACAATTTATGATAATAATTATTAATAATAATTCATTATATATAATTATGTATTATATAATATGTGATGGGACATAGTAGCCACAGTATATAGATATGTGATTAAAAGTAGAATATATATGTTCCCCTCTTTATAAAAGTAAATTATGTATGTGAATATGTACATACCATTTTCAAAAGCCTGGATGGAAATTTAAAAACATGTGACAGTGGTTATCATCAAGGTAAGATCTCAAATGATTTTTATTCTTGTAATGAACTGTATTTTCTAAATTTTGTATTCAAAAAAACTTGTATAATTCTGTAATAAGACAACATAATAAAAGTCATTTTAAACTATTGATCAAGCTGAACCTTTTGCTTGGCCAAACAAAATCTGGCTAAGTTCATTTTTCTCCTTAGTGTTTGTCATTTTAAATGTGATAATCATGCCTTTATATTGCAATTTGCATTGAAATTTTGCCTAAAGTCCATTGGCATAGTGATGCTATAATCTATCAACATGGTAATTACAATAAGTAGAAATTATATGCTTTAAGAAAATGAATGGTATTAAGTTCTCCTGCAGCTGCTTCAATTATATCCTAGGAAGAGTAAACAACAGTGGTCACAACCCTTTCCATGAAGCTTTTGAAAACACATGACTATTGATTACTAATATTATTGTTACAAACTGAGTCAAAGGGTTATGAAAACAGCATATGGTTTATTGATAATAACAATTTCCTCAAAGTCTTATTCTTACTAGAGCATCCTTAACTATGTGCTGAATTGAGCTCATTTATAACCATGCCCTGAAAGGAGAACTTTCCATTGGTATGCTCGTGATAAATCTTTTATTATGACTGAGCCATAGCTAGCCACTTAGTCCAGGATTAACAAGTAATGTCAACAATAGATTTATCTTGTTGACAGAAAACGATCACAACTTTTCATAAGTTATTAATGACTGTTTTTACTCAGATAACAGATAATTCTGTTTCTTTTCTATGTGTTGCTCTCCTTGGGAAAATTCTCATATAATATGCATTTAACTCTATCCAGAAGTACAGTGAACTGTTCTCTGAATGCCATATCAGACAATTATTTATTGTTCTCTGGAGACATAAATTAAATTTCAAGTTAACACACATAAAGCACTTAAAGTAGTTTCTGGCACATATTGTGTATTCAAAATCACGAATATGTTCATTTCTTTTATGAAGAAAAATGGGCAAGGAAAATAATTATTTGTAATGAGACTCACAAGTCCTTTTCATTATCTGGATCACAGTGAAAATACAGACCCAATCTATATTTTTAAAAATACATATATATTTTAATATATTATTTAGCAAATGCATCTTTGATTTTCCTCCCGTCACTTTGGAACAGGTATTTGGCAGTTCTGTCTATATATATATGGCAGAAGGTGAACAACTTAGAAAGAGTTGTTATAGTCCTACTATGTATTTGAGACACACATATACCAGTGTTTTGCATTTCGGGGACTAGTTCAGATGCCCTCAACTTTAATAATTCTTCCAGATCTTTTTTTGTATTAAAAACATTTTATTGTATATGTATTGAATATCTGTGCCTGACTGGGAATTAAAAGACCAGTGGTTCATAGAAAAAAAAAAGACGGTAGCTAAATATCCCCAATTCTCAGAGTTTAGAAACTCTCAACTGCTTCTAGTGGTTCCATCAGATAAATCCTGGGGGAGTTGATCACAGCTTCTTCCAGAAAACATTGGTATAAGGGGAATAGGAAATGTTCTAAGCACATGCCTTCATCTTCCAAAGGGAGAAGGAAAGATGATGGGCAAACACTGACCCGTCCCACAGGTCGAACAACGAGGACTCTAGAGGGGAGTGAGGATGAGGAGGGACAAGAGACAAGAGAAATGGAGACAAGACAGGGCTCTGATCAAGTCTCTTTTATTCAGGGGTAAGTCACACAATATATAGGGCAAGAAGCACCTGTTGCCAAGCACCACGCTTGCCCGAAGCAAATCTAGGAAATACTACAAAGGAACAAAAGGTCAGCAAAGACTGGCTTCTTGAGTAAATGGTTACTTAAAGAAATGCAAAATGAAGAGATAAAGAAATGCAGAATGCAGAGATATCCTGCCTTGGGGCAGGCGATGGCAGAGCAGATTATAACAAAATTGATGCCATGCAAAAAGTCTCCCACAGGTCCCCCTTTTCTTTAATTTTTTAAGGCCGAAATAATACCTTGAGGGGACTGTGCCTGTCTTAGGTCAGGAAACTTGCACACGGTGCCAACCTGTTCGAACCCGTCATTGGAATAGCAAGGCAGCATAAGGCCTTGTTCCTGTCTTCGGTGGTGGTTGGTGATGCGTGTGAGTTCCAGTTGCCCGTCTCTGGCTATCCAGTCCAGCGTGCCAAGGTGACGAGGTTTTTGAGACTCACTATTTGCCATCTCGGGCATAGTCATAGCTTACTGACTCACAGCTAGAGTGAGCTTCTCTGTCGGCCATTTCAAGTCTATGATAATGGACCTGTATAGATTGCAACTCAATGGCATCTGTCTGCTGCTTGATAAAAGCCATCACCTCATTGAGTGAAAAGGCCAAGTAAGGGGCCCAACAGAGGGAGAAGATAAGGCAGCACCCCATTTAGCCTGCTCCAAAGGGGGTTATTGAAGAAAAGCTCTTTTAAGCAGCAGCATTCCTGCAAGGCAATCGCATGGGGGGCCAAATAAGGCCCTCAGGAGTTCCTCAGGGTGTGGAGGAGGCCCCAAACCTCCTTCCACAAGCAGGCAAAGATGCAGTAGTATCCCTACCAGTAAGATTTCAGCCTTCCGGTCCATTCCTGAAATAAAGAAAAAACAGGAAAAGCCTCTCAGGGCGAATTTTCATCCCTGGAGTTATCTATATGGTTATCTGTTATTCCTTTAACTTGATCAATCTGTTTAACCAAACGCTCTGGTAGCCATCTGGCAGATTTCATTTTCTTAGAGTAAATGCATACAGAACCTCGGCCCCAGATGAGGACTGGGTCTGGGCCATGCCAAGAGTTAGTCAAGGGATCTTTCCACAACACTGAGGCAAATTGTTTTTGAGTTTCTGTATGCCAAAAGCAATTAGCAGTAGATTGCCCATCAGTGTCCAAATTTAAAAAATTGAAGATAAATAAGGCATGAGAGAGAATATTTCTGGGTGACCCCCTCGTGGGGTACCATTCCCCCTTTTTTATTTTATTAATGGTGATCTTTAAAGACAGATGTGCTCTCTCTACAATCCCTTGGCCCACGTTGGGCGCCACTTGACCCGTCCCGCAGGTCGAACAACGAGGACTCTAGAGGGGAGTGAGGATGAGGAGGGACAAGAGACACAAGAAATGGAGACAAGACAAGGCTCTGATCAAGTCTCTTTTATTCAGGGGTAAGTCACACAATATATAGGGCAAGAAGCACCTGTTGCCAAGCACCACGCTTGCCCGAAGCAAATCTAGGAAATACTACAAAGGAACAAAAGGTCAGCAAAGACTGGCTTCTTGAGTAAATGGTTACTTAAAGAAATGCAAAATGAAGAGATAAAGAAATGCAGAATGCAGAGATATCCTGCCTTGGGGCAGGCGATGGCAGAGCAGATTATAACAAAATTGACACCATGCAAAAAGTCTCCCACAAAACACCAGATGACCCTTCTAATCAGCTGAAACCAGGGGAGGACAAGTTCAGCCTCTACTTTAAGGGATAAATGCTGCTCATAGAGCGGTAAGATATGAAAAATGTGTGGAAAGAAGCTGTGATTCCAGTGGTCCCGACTAGTTCCCTCACGGGTGCATTGGAAACTGAACGGGCTGTGATCTCCCAGCTGAGTTCCAGACTGACCCTCTGACCTGGCTAGGGAGAGCCACTGGAACTGAGCCTGGGAGTCTTGAAGGGGTGAAGTTACCTGTGCATCTCTACCTAGCACTTCAAGCCTGAGGGTCTTCGTATGTCTTGCCTCCTTATGGCTGCAAATTTTGTTTCTTTTTCTATTCAGCTTTGATGAAACTATCAAAGGAAAATATTTAGGTGGCACTCAGAGAGGTAATGGCATCTGTTCTGCTTATTAATTTTGAATTCTCCATTCCCCTTGCCAAACATGGCTTAGCTATGCTTCTGAGCTTTCAAATCCCTTTCTGGGGCCCCTGGTAGTGGCCATATAATAACTTTTTCTACCTCAGATGCGAAATCAGAGGCTTACTGCTCATTGATGCACTATTGTGATTTGGCACACACTTCTCTGTTCCTGCCCACCTGACAGATTCTAGGACACTGAGGCAGATGACTCAAGTTCTTTAACAACCATGAGTGGTTTCCATCTGTACCTTTGGACCTGGCATTTCTGCAGTCTCCCTGAGGCATATGCTAACCATTACTCAAAGTCCCTTTTATGGCTAAGTGTGCCTCCAGTTTCTGGGAGAGAGTGAACAGATAGTTGATTGCAATACCTGAGCATTGGCAGTCCTAGGGTATCAGTAGGTGCCAGGATTAAGTACACTGGCAGAGAAAAGATACACAATTGAACTGGTCCCAATATCTATCACTGACTCTCTGGCCCCATGTGGAAAGATCTCCAAATTCATAAGCAAAGGTTGTGTTTAAATGGAAATTTCCAGGTAGAAATTTGGCAAGAACTTTTTTGTAGTCTTTCTCAATTTAATGTCATAAAACTTCTTTCTGAAATCTCGCCTTTGACTCACGGTATAATTCCATTTTTGACATGTAATTGTACTTCTAATTTGAGTCTTGGTAGAGTGGGACCCCCAAGACTCATGGCTGCTTCTACTGGGTTTCTTTTATCCCTTTTATTTAAAAGTTCAGCATTTGACACCCATGATGAAAAAACATATTAACTCATTGTTAGGGCAATGATTTTTTATGTAATTACAGGTAGAGTCACACATTAGTTTCAAAATCAAGAAAGATAATCCCCTTGATAATCATTACCCTATTCCTGCATGGTCATGAATTTAAAGAGACACAGTTTTTTAAAAAGCCACTAAAAAACCTCTTCACTTTCAAAGCTCTCTCAAAATTTAAAGGATACACAGAACTTCTTATTTAAATCTTCTGCAGTGTGCTATTCTTCAGTTCCCTCAAACTCCCAAGAAACATTCAATTTCTTACCCCAAGAGAGTGCTCTCTCCTGTCTACATGCGTCTTCCTGTTTATTTATATACCACTCTGAGCCACACTCCCTCAGAGTCCCCCACTCCCACCCCAGGTATATTTTCCTCTCCAGGTGTAGCATCCTGGAATATTTCCCCCCACCGAGTCACTGTTTAAATTTCATGACTCTGCATGTCCTATTTTTGATTCAAGTTTTTGGTTCACTTACAAAAAACATGAAAGAAAGAGGAATTTTCCTCAAAAGTGAGCAGGACGGAAGCTAAAGAAGATGTGAGGATCTATGCATATCATAAAGTGAAAGTTAATAAATTAAGAATGAAAAAAAAAAAAAAAAAACCCTGAAGAAAATGGCAAGGTCCAGCATGGATAGAAATGGTTGGAAAAGAAAGAAAAAGGATGGTGGAGAAAAAGTTCTTTGGACAGACACCCCCACAAGTGCTGTTGATGTAGAACAATTTGATTACTTAATAGATCAAGTGATAGTGACAGGAGTGAAAAAGAAAAGAGGTGAAAACACACAGTATATTCACTGGATTGGACATCAGTCCAGGGTTGAATTGTGAAGCCAGCACCCTGCAAGCCTGCCATACTAGGCTTGGACACTTCTAAGGACCAAGAGCCACAATCTTCAGAGAAAGCCTATTCTATTGCCAGGTGACTGTCAATCAAGTTTTCCTTCTCCTGAGCTAATGTCTCTCTCCCCATATATTTCCACTTATTTATTTTAAGTCTACTCATTGGAGCCATATGGATAATGTTCACTTCCTACATATGATCATACAGCACCTCATTGAAGAAAACTATCTTAAGCACAAATTTGTTACTTTTAATTTGTGGACCATCTCTATTCAGCAAATGAATATGCTGTTGTCAGTGCTACAGCAAGTTTAACTCAAACAGCTAAAATTTTCATACAACAATGATGGCAATTCAGATGGTTCCTGAAGCTTAAGCTGCATCTCAAGGTGATGGTATTGTGTGGTAGAAGACAGGCCATATTTCCCAAATTATTTTGGTAAAATAATTGCATCATAATGTACTAATCCTTCTTTCAAACATGTTAAAATGTGATATGTTTTCCCACTTGGGTTATTAATGGTTTATTATTCAGTATTAAATGAAGGTGGTTCATTTAAACCTTTTTCATTTTGGTATGGTCCTATTCAAATATGAAAAAAGAACACTTGTCTATAATTATACTGCCACTGTTGTTTTGAATCACACCAGCAAGAAATATGCTAGCAATAAAAGCCAGCCTGATATTTCTAGTGACTTTTTTATAGAAGGTTACCTAGTGATTTTATTTTATCAACAGAAAGAAATAATTGAATTTAATTTAATTTTTAAAATTATGAAGTATATCACTCATGTTGAAGAGTATATTGTGATGGCTTTTTGATATGTCAACTTGGATGAATTACAGTTCCAAGAACTCTAATACCAGTCTCTTCCCTGTTAGGGAGAGCTACAGACATATTCTCCCAGGACAGCTGGATGACAGAAGGGAGGCACTGGCCAGTTTGTGCCACACACTGTTACTCAATCGTATACTAATCTAGGTTCTGCTGTGAAAGGACTCTGTAGATGTCAATCACTTGGCTTTTAGGTTAATCAAAGGGAAATTATCCTATGGGGGCCGAACTTAATCAGTTGGAAGTTCTTAAAAACAGGACTTTAGGACTTCCGTGAGCTCAGAGACTTCAAATAGTAGCTGGACTTATAACTTATTTTTCCTTCCCCTCCAGCTTCCTTCTTCGATGACTGCTGTGGACAATCTTCAGGTCATGCCCTCGGGATCCCAAACTGCTCCTGACTTTCCCTTCCTGCTTGCCTGCCTATGGACTTTGCCTTTGATTAGCCAGTCCCCACTGTTGCATTAGCCAATTCCTTATAATATATCTCCTACTGGTTTTGCTTCTCTGGTTGAATACTGACTGATACATATACAAAATAATCTGAAGTTAAAAATTACTATGCATTAAATCCATGTAGTCACCATTGACCTAAGCTAAGAAACAGATATTACCAGTTTCTTAGATGGTCCCTTTCTCTTTGTACCTCTCCCCCTCCTTCTTCTCCAGAAGTAACTACTATTCTGACTTTTGAATTAAATTCCCTTACTTTTACTACATATGTATCTCTAAGCAATTCATCAGTTAGGTTTTTTGTTTGTTTGTTTGTTTTGTTTTAAATTACTGATTAGAAAGCACAAATATAACTATGTAAGGAAAGGGTAATATTAGATGAAGCCTCCCAGGAGAAGATATACCAAACAAAGTAACTGGATTATTGTCCAGAGAAATCAATGGGCAAGGTCATGAATAACCCTGGGAAAAACAATGACAACTGAGTACCTGATGCAGAGATTTAAAACACATAGGAGTAATGTGATTCAGGAGACAGACATGTGGAAAGCTGTTGATCCCAAGATTCCTGCCAGCTACCAGTCTACCATCTTTTTAACTTAAAGACAGAATACACAAGGGAGCCTGGCCTAGATTCTTGTCTTGTCTTGATATATGTTAATGAAGCTTCTGCTCTCTCCTTCAAGTCCTGCTGCATAAATTAGCTGAGGACACTCACCCCAGATGAGTTCTCTCTTTTTTTAAAAAAATTGTCTTTATTAATTTGTTTTTGTTACAGATGTTTCTCCTTTTCCCTCCATTGACACCCTCCTCCCCATCCCCCCCTCACACTCCATCCCCAGCATTATTGTCTATGTCCATTGGTTATGTATACATGCATATAAGTTCTGTGGTTTATCTCTTTCCCCACAATATCCCTCTTCTGAGGTTTGTCAGTCTGTACCCCACCTCTATGTCTCTAGGTCAGTTTTGTTCATCAGTTTGTTTAGTTCATTATATTCCACAAATAAGTGAAATCATGTGATATTTGTCTTTCTCTGCTTGGCTTGTTTCACTTAGCATAATACTCTCCAGGTCCCTCTATGTCATCTCAAAGGATAAGAGATCTTTCTTTCTTACAGCTGCATAGTACTCCATTGTGTACATGTACCACAGCTTTTTTATACATTCATCTACTGATGGACACTTGGGTTGTTTCCACATCTTAGCTATTATAAATAGTGCTGCTATGAACATGGGGGTACATATATTCTTTCTGATTGGTGTTTCAGGCTTCTTAGGGTATATTCCTAGAAGTGGGATCACTGGATCAATTGGCAGTTCAATTTTTAACTTTTTGAGGTAACACCATAGTGTTTTTCATAGTGACTGCACCAGTCTACATTCCCACTAGCAATATACTACAGTCCCCTTTTGTCCACATCCTCGCCAGCACTTGTTGTTTGATGATTTATTGATGGTGGCCATTCTGACAGGTGTGAGATGACACTTCATATTTGTTTTAATTTGCATCTCTCTAATGATTAGTGACATTGAGCATTTTTTCATATGTCTCTTAGTCATTTGTATGTCCTGTTTGGAGAGATGTCTATTTAGGTCCTCAACCCATTTTTTAATTGGGTTCTTTGTCTTCCTTTAATTGAGATGTATGAGTACTCTATATATTTTGGAAATTAACCCCCTATCTGATGCATCATTAGCAATTATGGTCTCCCATATAGTGGGTTCGCTTTCCATTTTGATGGTTGTTTCTTTTGCTGTGCCGAAGCTTTTGAGTTTGATGTAGTCCCATGTGTTTATTTTCTCCTTTGTTTCTGTTGCCTTAGGTATTGTATCAGTCAAAATTCTGCTGCATATGATGTCTGAGATTTTGTTGCCTACATTTTCTTCTGGGATTTTTTATGGATTTACGGGCTACATTTAATTCTTTTATCCATTTTGAGTTTATTCTTGTATATGGTGTAAGTTGGTTGTCTAGCTTCACTTTTTGCAAGTATCTGTGCAATTTTCCCAACACCATTTATTAAAGAAACTGTCTTGACACCACTGTATGCTCTTACCACCTTTGTCAAATATTAATTGAGCATATTGTCTTGGGTCCATTTCTGGGTTTCCTGTTCTGTTCCATTGATCTATCTGCCTGTTCTTATGCCAGTACCAGGCTATTTTGATTACAGTGGCTTTGTAGTATAACCTGAAATCTGGTAATGCGATCTCTCCTACTTTGTTTTTCTTTTTCAAGATTGCTGTGGCTATTTGGGGTTATTTTTGGTTCCATATGAACTTTCGAAGTATTTGTTCTAGTTCAGTGAAATATGTCATTGGTATTTTTATGGGAATTGCATTGAATCTATTGATTGCTTTGGGTAGTATGGACTTTTTAATGATGTTAATTCTTCCAATCCATGAACATGGTATATGCTTCCACTTTTTTTATATCTTCCTCTATTTCTTTTTTCAATGACCTGTAGTTTTCTGTGAAGAGGTCCTTTACTTCTTTGGTTAAGTTTATTCGCAGGTATCTTAAATTTTTTCTGCAATGGTAAATGGGATTGTTTTTTTAGTTTCTCTTTCTGTGAGTTTATCATTGGTGTAGAAGAATAGCATTGATTTCTTGATATTAATTTTGTATCCTGCTACTTTGCCAAATTTATTTATTAAGTCTATCTACTTCTTTTTCTAAGCTGACATAATTCCCAGTGAGCTCTTCATAATTCTTATTAAGTTGCTTGTAGTTCTCACCAAATTGTTTGAGCATCCTTTAAATCATTGCTTTGAATTCTTTATCTGACAAATTGCTTTCTTCCATTTCCTGTAGTTCCTTTTCTGGTGGTTCCTCTGTTTCTTTCCTTTGAATGTTGTTTCTTTGTCTCCCTATTTTAGCCGTCTGGTAGCTCTAGACCCGGTGAGGGATGTTTGGATGTGTAGGCAGCTCACTGTACATCAAATAAAGCTTTTGTGCCTCCCAGACTGTTCTGTTGTGTGTTACCTCTTGACTGCTGTGGATCCTGGAGGATTGACTACTGGGGGCTGGTACTGGTGTGTCCTGGTAGGTGTTGTTGATGGATCAAGTGGTCCCCTCTAAAGCTGTATTCTTTGCTGTTCGCTGGTGCCACCTGTAGCTGTATTACTCAGGCCCTGCTGGAGCTGCACTCCCTGCCCACACTGTGGGCAGCTGGGTCCCACAGGCCCCTTTTGGACCCCAGCTCCCTGCCAGTCCTGTGTGCAACTGTGTCACACAGGCCCCACTGGAGCCCTGGCTCCCCACCGATCTTGTGGGCAGCTGGGTTGTATAGGCCCCATTGCAGCCCTCTCTTCCTGCTGATTCTATGGGGAGCTGGATCACATAGTCCTCTCTGGAGACCCAGTTCCATGCCTATCTTGTGGGCAGCTGGGTCGCACAGGCCTCTTTGAAGCCCCAGCTTCCCACCGCTCTTGTTAGCCTCTGGGTCACACAGGCTTCTGTGGAGCCCCAGGTCCCACTGCTGGCAGCTGGGGAGTGCTGCTGCCCAGGGGAGTTCAGCTCCTGCTCAGCCTTTGCTGTAGTTATTGGGGATAGGTGTCAGCTGCTGATCTGTGCTCTTGTTGCCTAGGGATGAATGTCTATTCCCCAGCCTCTGTTGCTGGGGGTATATCTTGACTCTGATAGGGCTGCTACTTTAGGGGATGGTGCTGGGCTCCCGGCCATTTGCGATTTCCACAGCAGGCTCCTTGACAGCTCTGCTACTATGCACTGCTCTGACACAGGGGGTGCACTGGTCCTATGGTTCCAGGTGCACTGGTGGCCTCAGGTTGCTGGGCCCTACCTGCACCCACTGCCTCCTCCCAGGGAAGACCTGGGATCTTCCAAAATGGTGGGACCTCCCCTCTGCACAGGCAGAAATGCCCTGAAGAGCCGCTTACTGTGGTAGTTGGCTGCTCCCTGTCCACAGCACAGGAACATTTTGCCTTGTGTTTCTGCACTGCACAAGTTTGGTCGTTCACATTCATGTCCACTCACACTCTCTCACTCACTAGTTCACTGTCTCAAACACCCACCCTCCTTTCGGTCCTGCCTGCCACCATCTTCCTACTCCAGATGAGTGCTCTTTGATCTGTTCTGAAGAACTGTATGTTGTCAACAGTAAATTAGAAGCAGGTAATACCTAAGAGCCCATGCCTCACTTCCACCTCCCTGTGGTGAGCCTTGTGTTTCTCAGAGTAAGTCACTCAACCTCTTTCCTCATGTACCCTACTGCTTTTTTCACGGGCTCATGATTCAACCACCCTAGATGGCAGGGATCATGCTATAATTAGTGCATGGGTAGAACCTTGACTGTCCCAACTATTGAGAGGTGGTTGAATTTAGAACAGATATTGAAGATAGAGTTTACAGGATGTGCCGATGCATGAGATGTGAAGTGAGAGAGAGGGAGGTGTCAAGGATGACTTCAAGGCTTTTCGCTTGTGCCAAACAGAATGCCATTTACTTAAGAAGAAAGAGCAAATTTGGAGTGAGATCATAGTCTAATCTGGACAGTCAGATGACTGCTTCCAGGACTTAAATCTTAAGCGAGTGACACAGAGATGAAGATAACATCACATTCATTACAATGGCAGTGGTAGAGCCAGACTAGATTGCTGCTGGCTACTGCTGTCCTTTCTGATGTCCAAATCCCTGGGGTTCCCCTGATGTGGCCCAGTTTCAGGCCTGCTTCTCCAGCTTCTCATTTGTTTTTATCAGTCTTCTGCAGTCTTCAGTGGCTTTCCAATGAATTGTATTCTGGTAGGTTTAGCTGCAGTTGCAATCTGACTGACAGTGTGGGTGAGCATGCTGTGAGGCATTAGTTTATAGTCAGTTGGTGGTCTCAGGACGATAGGCATCCCAACTAACAGAAGCTAGCTGGAGTTTCTATAACATAAAATGTGATGTGTATGTTTAACTTAGAATATGTTGTTTCATGGGAACACTGAACATTATACTAATCCTTGCCTGTCAGATCTTTCATCTTTATGAGATCTCCCTGGAAACCATAATTATCAGAAACAACAATCTTAACAGTATTCTTTTTTCTTTCCCCCAAATATGTCTTTATTGATTTTTTTTTTTTTTTTGAGAGAGAGAGAGAAGGGAAGGGAGAAAGAGATAGTAACACTAATGTGAGAGAGAAACATCTATTGGCTGCCTCTTGCACACCCCCTACTGGGAATCTAGCCCAAAACCCAGACATGTGTTCTGATTGGGAATTGAGCCAGGACTTCTCAGTCCAAAGGACAATGTTCAATCCACTGAACCACACCAGCCGGGCTTAACAATATTCTTAAATTTAATCTAACAATGAGGGTTGATGAGGTTTTTAATAATCATCATCATAATAATGACCCTCAGTATAAACAGACTGCCTTACAACAAATTGCAATTCAGTAAAAATATTCTTGGTGTGTGTAGGAGCAATCATCTCATTTTCTTTTTTCATTTTGAGATTTATTTTCATATTTTGTTGTATTATACATTTTCTTAAAAACCACCTCAATTTTTTTTTGTATTGAAATAAGACAGGGAATATATCAATCAAGCAATCTTCATGGAAAATTATAATTAAACTATACAAATACATGTAAGTCTTTCTGTTAAAGATATTCCACAAGTTAGATCAAGCATAACAACATTCATTATTAAAATATTATTTCTAATATATAATCTAGGATCAACTTGCTTTAACTTACCATAACTCTCACTTGACTTAATGTTCATAGAAATGTTGAACAGCCAGTCATCTTTCCTTATGTCCAACTCTTTTTAACTTACAAATTTTTCACTTTATGGATTATTAACTTTATTGGGTTCCTTTGTAATAAATAGGACTTTCTAGTGCATCCTGCTTACCTGTGAATCAATACTTATCCAAGTGTTATTATCAGATATAAAGCAGTTATTAAAAGAGTAACAGATAACCTGCTTTCACACATATAGACACTTTTGTATATTATGAAAATGCCTCTTTACCAAAAGGAGTTATTTTTCCTAATTTGGACAATACTCAATTTATAATTGCAGACAACACCCCTTATTCATCTTGAAAAGGTACAACTTTGGTCAACATCAAGGTAACTGGTTAAAATTTGATGTGGTGAAAATAGGGAGATTCCAGACGGCAAGGCTCATTGATGTTAAAATTTTGAGAAATGGAAATAGTATAACGACAAGTATCCTTAAGTGAAAGTGTTGGAGTGATGTAGAGTGATCTTTAAGAACTCACAAAGACTCAGAATTACTTCATGGAAAATTATAATAAGACTCAGAATTACTCTTCTTGATGGCATCCAGTATTATAGATGCTTTAGACAGTCTCATCCAACACAGTACCATGGAAGATAAAGAGGAAAGTGGAAGGAAAGGGGAGGAAGAGGGCAGCACCTAGGTCGACCTCACAGAGACACCGTTGGCTTACTTAGGGAGAGAGGAAGAGCATGGTCAGCAGGACCTGTGCCCATCAGGGAGGGCTAATTAGGGGCAGGATTCACATCACCCCACAGTCTTCATCCTAAACTCAGCCCCTGTCATCCCCCCAAATTTAATTTAAAACATGTATATTTTCAGCCCTACAAAGGAATCACAGATATTTCTCCGTGGATTTAACTGATTTAGCAATTAAATAGTCTGGCCCATTAACAAGATTATTTGAAGAGAAAATTTTGAGAAGACAATTCATAATTATTCCTGAAATTAGCCCACTGTTTTAGATGTGTTTGAAGCAAAGGATTCGTACTTGACGAGTCAGGCATCAAAATCAACCCGCTACCCCAGTGACTTTCTCTTGCTGTTAATCATCAAGATTACTGAAGTAATTTATTTTCTTGGCAGCATTCTAGCTTCGGCAGTGGAAATAACTAAAAGACAATTCTATTTGTATTAGCATATTTCAGATATTTCCCTCTCTTCATAAAATAAAAATAATACAGTAAATAATGCTCTTCTTGACATTATAGCAACAGCAGTTATCACACAAATCTCACACTTTCACAGATAATGAATGCCTAAAATTGACCACTAAAATTTAATGATGCTTAAAAAGTACCTGCTTCAAATCAGCTTGACTTCTTTTCCAAATAAACATTTAAAAAATCACGTGCTCATCGTAATAGCCTAATACAGCATTGGCTTCCAGATATCCAGCTTCCCACCTAGTTTTCAAACAAATGAAAGGCACATGGCAGGACACTGCAGTGGCTGCTCTAAGATTATGTAACTCATTCCACATCTACAATCTCATTTCTTTGTTTCTTCACCTGGATACCCCCACCTTCTCTCTTCTCCTTATCTAAATTTTAGCCAGCCTTTAATGCCCCAGTTCCACTTTCTTCCTGAAATCTTGGTTATTCTAGGTGTTACTAAATTCTTACACCCATATTCCTATAGCATATTATTATAGGGTGACTGATGTTTATCCAGTTAACAAACATTGTTATCTATTAAGTAGTAGACATTATGAACTGGGACTGTAGAGATTTTAAGAAAAAATGTCATTGCTATCCTTTAGGAGCAAGCCAGAGTCTTTCTGTCTATTCTCTATACATATTTGCTGAAAGGCAAATTAATTATACTCCTGCCCTGGCTGGATGACTCAAATGATTGGAGTGTTGTCCAAAAGGTTGTGGGTTCAAACCCTGATTAAGGCGCATACAGGAGGTAGCCGATCAATATTTCTCTCTCACATCAATGTTTCTCTCTGTCTCCAAAATCAATAAAAAACATATCATTGGGTAAGGATTAAAAAATAATAATTTCTATGTATTGATTTAGATATTGTTTTGATTATGAATTGACGTTAATAAAGATATAAATGAGTAATAGGATTAACAACTCAAAGAGTATTTATCTCTTAATTGCTTAAAGAACACCCCCATTGTTACTTTTTGTAATTTTCTCTCTGTCCATCAGAGGATAGGAGCTGTCTGGGGTATGTGTGTATAAATCAAGCCTGAAACCTGTTTGGACTAACACATCTGCCATCTTCAAGAAAGGAAGATGTGAATGAGCTTAAGTCGTAAAAAATTAAAATAAGAGTTTGCCCACCCAAGTGAATATCTGTTTGAAATTTGACTAGAAGATATTTTCACACAGAGGAGGCTTTCTGAGGCTTTGCCTAATGAAGACTCCCACAATCCACCTCCCTCTTCTCAGCCTTCCTCACCAACCCCTCTCTCTAATCTGCATTTCAGGGGGAAAAATGTAAGGGATCAACATTGCAGAGGCATACTACCTACCCCTCTCAATCAATAATCTGCCTAAGGACATTTGCATGATCGCACCTAACAAATACTGAATAACCGAAACCATCAATTACAAGATTCTTTAATGTTGCATCCTACAAATATAATTGCTCCCTTATGTAGTCTTCTCTCTCTCTCTCTCTCTCACACACACACACACACACAGTTTGCATAATTTTGGTTGAAATTTACAACCCAGAATACACTGACAATGCCTGGTAAACCAGGGTGCATGAGAAAGGGAAAGGTGGGTTACATGGTAGTTTTTAACACTGCCTTGCCCTAGAGGAATTACTTAGCTTTATTTGACTAAAAGTACACGTGACATAACTGTCCCTTGAAAAGAAAACGTGCTCCAGGTCTCTACATTATGGTGCATTTTCATAATCAACGTAAGTGATTTCAGAACCAGGCATTTCCATACATGATGGTCTAATCAAATTAATGTAAATGAATACATCATGACTATATATTAAATTTAATCAAAGGCATGGGACTGCAATATATGACTTACATTTAAATCAGAGTGGCCATCTCTGTGCATATAATCCAGTTATTCCTGGATCCCCAAGAAGGACACTTGTATAATATAATATAATATAATATAATGTAATGTAATGTAATGTAATGTAATGTAATGTAATGTAATGTAATGTAATATAATATAATATAATATAATGTAATGTAATATAATATAATAAAGAAATAGGTGAAAAGGCATCAAATGAAGGAGGAAGAAATGGGGAGAGGAGTAAAGGAGACCAGATGCAAAAGCAACAGAAGAGATGAATGAGTTGAAAGAAAGAAAGAAAGAAAGAAAGAAAGAAAGAAAGAAAGAAAGAAAGAAAAGAAAAGAAAAGAAAAGAAAAGAAAAGAAAAGAAAAGAAAAGAAAAGAAAAGAAAAGAAAATATAACAGAGCAGAATGGGAAGAAAGGCTCCTTCTCAACTCTTGCAAATAATCTATAACTCACAGTTGCATGTTTGACCTCACAATAAGCCCATTGAACAGGAATTTGTGTTCATCTGCTCACTGATTCAAATATTTATTTAAAACCTACTCTGTGCCAGGCCTTGTTCCTAGGTTCTGGGAATAAAACAGTGGAAAACAGAGAGTCTGCCTTTTCTATTATATATATTATATTTTAGTATGGAGTGACAATAGCAACAGCAACAAAAGTAAAAACATTAAAAGACAGATTTTAGAGTTGACTCTCAGAGCTTATATTAATTTCCTGTTGCTGCTATGATAAGTTACCACAAATTTAGTGGCTTAAAGCAACACAAATGTATTCTCTTATGCTGTGGAGGTCAGAAATGAAATGCGCCGTCGGGCTGTGTTCCTTCTGAAGGCTCTAGGAATATCCATTTCTTTGCCTTTTCCAGCTTCTAAAGGCTGCCAGCACTCCTTACTCCATGGCCTAGCATTACTTTCTGCTATCACATCTCCATCTCCGACTCTGACTCTCCTGTTTCCTCTTATAAGGACTTTTGTGATTATATTAGGCCCACCTGGATAATCCAAGATTGTTTCAAAATCCTTGATTTAATCATCTACCAAGCCTCTTTTGCCACATAAGGTAACATATTCATAGGGTCCAGGGATTAGAATAGGGGCACCTTTGGGGAGTCATTACTCAATTTACCGAAGAGCCTTAAGTGAATTGTTCAACTTCCTACATCTGGTAAGACCTCCAGTCTTCTGGGTCCTAATGCACTGATCTTTCTTCTTTATTATGACTGAATCCCCTCACCCACTCTATCTTGTTTGCTGAAGACAGAGTCTATTTTGATGTTTTCTACATTTTTAGCTATCTTTCTTCACTCATGTAGTGTTCTGAAGCTGGTGAGAATAAGCCCAGTTTATTCAAAGGTAACAGTGACTGGCAACTGGTTAATATGTCTGTCCATTCAGTAAGTACTTACTGAGTGCTGCTTATGTGCTAAATGCAGAACTGGAATGGAAAACAAAGCAGAACTTGCCTTGTTGGAACTTTTCTACTTGCGGGAGACAAGGATATTAAATTATCTAACACATAGGTAACTATGCATTTTAGTAAGAGGTAAGAAAGAAATGAAAACTGTTTGATGGCAGATTACAATTTGAAGATTTAATTAGACAGGTAGGTCAGGAATGGACTTTCTCTGGAGGCAGCATTGAAGCTTAGAGAGAAGGGTGAGCAGGAGTCTTCCATGCGGAAGGAGTGTGGGCAGAGAGGGGTTATGCTGTGTGGGGGTGAACGAGGGCACATTTACAGGCAGGGAAAGTTCAAAGGCTCTGAGATGGAAAAGAGCTTGATAACTTGGAAAATTTGTGTAACTGGAGAATAATGAGTGAGGTAGTGGGGGAGGGGTCTGAGATAAGATAAGCCTAACAGGTAGGCAGAGTGTAGGTCATGCAGGCCAAAGACCATGGAAATGACTGGATTTTACTTCAAAGTGCATTGGGAAGTAATCGAAGGATTTTAAGGTGAGAGGAAAGTGATGTAATCATACTTGTGCTTCTAAAAGATGACTTTGGCTCTTGTGGGAACAGACTAAAAAGTTCCAAGGTGAAAGCTGAAAGACTCATAAGGAAGCTGCTCTCTGGAGACGGAGAAGATGGTAGCTTGGAGCAGAGCTGGGCCAGGAAGGAGGTGAAAAGTGGAAAGATATGAGATTTGTTTTGGGGTAGGAGCAACAGGATTTGCTGTGGGATGAGGTATGGGTAGTGAGGGCACATGAGAATCAAGTTGGATTCGCAGGTTGCAAGCTTGAGAGTGTAGGTACATGGTGGGACTATTTTTTAAGATGGCAAAGACCAGAAGAGAAATGACATTAGGGTGAACATCAATACATTTCTTTTTAGACCCCTTAAGTTTGAGGTTTTTGTGACATTTCAATTGTAGATATCAACTAGGCAGTAGGATAAATGAGTCTGGAGGTCAGAGGAGAGGTAGACACAAATTTAGAATATATCACCACAGAACAGTATTTAAAGCTATGGGACTGGATGAAATCAGCTAGGGAAGGGAGTATGGAAGCAGAAAATAAAAGGGCTTAGAAGTAAGCTCTAGGAAATTTGAACATTTAGAGTTGAAGAAGATTCAGGGGGAAAGGAGGCTGAGAATCAGGCCGGAGATGTAGAGGAAAATCAGAGAAGTACAGTGTCAACAAAGCCAAGATAAGAACATTTTGAGAAAAGCAAGTGGTTAATAGTGTCCACTGCAGTAACCATTGTTTTGGCAACAACAACAACAGAAAGCATCCTATAGGAGAGTTTTTTAAACTCTATAATGGTCAAGTACAACCAAACATTACATGTGAAGAGAAGATATTTTTCTTCCCTTATGAAAAAAGCAGTTTTCTCTGACTGCTGAACGTGATGCTCACAGCCAGGCCATGCTGTTCTGTTGGACATAAATTCACAGAACATCAGTCAAGCTTACTCTGACACCTCAGAAAAGTGAATTACAACAAAATCACCATGCAACCTACAAAATATCAAACACCTCTTGTTCTTGGCTAAAATAAGTGACTGCAAGTTTGGCTGAGGAAAGATGGTGGTGGGCAGGACCAGAGGGAGGGTGAGTGTGTGAGAGAGTGTGAGTGGACTTGAAGGTGGATGACCAAAGTGCAGCGATGTGGAGCAGAAGTTTACTGTGCTGCGGATGGGAGCAGCCAGCTACCTCTGTAAGCGGCTCTTCAGGGCACCTCTCCCTGAGCCAAGGGGAGGTCCCACCATTTTGGAAGATCCCGGGTCTTCCCTGGGCGAAGGCAGTTGGTGCGGCTAGGGCCCAGCATCCTGAGCCCACCAGTGCACCTGGCACCAGCGGACCAGTGCTGGACACTCTATGTGAACACAGACCAGTGCACAGTAGTGGAGCTGCCAAGGTGCTGGTCGCAGAAGCCACGGACAGCCAGGAGCCCAGCACCATCCCCCACAGTAAAAGCTTTATCAGAGTCCAGATATACCCCCAGCAACAGAGGCTGAAGAGCAGACATCCATCCCCAAGCAACAGAAGCACAGACCAGCAGCTGACACCCATCCCCAAAAACTACAACAAAAGCTGAGCAGTAGTTAAGCCCCACGGTGCAGCAGCACTCCCCAGGCACCAGCAGCGGGACCTGGGGCTCCACAGAGGCCTGTGCGGTCCAGCAGAGACTTTGTGATCCAGTTACCCACAGGGCCTGGGGGGTGCTGAAGCACCAGAGAGGCCTGTGTGACCCAGCAGCCCATAACATGGGCATAGAGCCAGGTCCCCAAAGGGACTGTGCGATCCAGTTACCCCCGGGACCTGCAGGGTGCAGGAGCACCAGAGTGGCCTGTGCGACCCAGCTGTGCACAAGATAGGCATAGAGGATGTAAAAATGGAGGCAGAGTGAATAGAAGCTACACAGATGATCTCCAAGGACCAAACGGGAATTACAACTAAAATAAAGACAAATCCTCAGAAAAAAGCAACAGAAAAACAGCAGGACAGGACCATATAACCAGGGACACTGATAGGATCTGCGGAGGCACGAGAGGGTGGTGGGCAGGAGCCCATGGGCAGTAACAGTCTTTGCTGTGAGCAGCGCCCTTAGGGAATAAAGACCAAGCCTGCTACACAGCCCAGAGAGCCTGGACAGAGCGCTAAAATAGCCACAGCCACTCACCTGGGGGATATGGCATAGGGAGGACAGACTAAACTGGAACTCTGTGGGGACATTCGGGATTTGGAGGGCACTTAGAGTTTTTGCTGAGTTGCGGCCACAAAGGACGGTGGCCAGTGTGCTCTTTCCCAGAGCTGTGGGAAAAAGCAGCAGACCCCCCTTGGAGATTCAGCCTTTCCCAGATGAGGCAAAGAAATGCAAATTGAGGCTCATTAACAACCAGCATCTATCCCACCCTCTGAAAAATCTCTTATGAAGAACACCAGGGCTATATTCCAAGGCACTGAGGAACCGGGACTACTAGCCTCCAGGAAAAAGCTAGAGGATAACTGAACCTTTCCTGGGCTTGCAAATCTACCTAGGAAAGTAAGACTTGACAGTGGTGTTTAACATGGGCCCACCCAACCTCATCCAAACCCAGTAGAGGGAGCCACAAACAGCAGAACACCAACACCCACAGGAAAAATTTGCCAGGCTCTGAAACCCACGGAGATAGCCAAAATGGTGAAACAAAGAAACAAATCCCAAATGAAAGAACAAGAGAACTCTATTGAAGATTAGATTAATGAAATGCAGTTAAGCAAATTGTCAGAGGTAGAGTTCAGAGCCATGATCTTGAGGAAGCTCAACAGCATGAGTAAGGACCTCAGCACCATGAGTAAAGATATAGAAATATTGAAAACCAACCAAGTGGAAATGAAGAATGACATAGCAGAAATAAAGAACACATTGGAAGGAATAACCAGCAGAGTAGAGAAAGCTGAGGACTGGATCAGTGAATTAGAAAACAGGGTGGAAATGATCAACCAATCAGAAAACCAAAAGGAAAAAAAAAAAAAAAACAATTAAAACACAGGGAGATAGCTTAAGAGAACTTTGGAACAACTGGAAACGTAATAACATTCACATCATAAGAGCCCCGAAAAGGAAGAAAATGGGCAAGGGTGAGAGAATATATTTGAAGAAATAGTAACAGAAAACTTTCCTAACTTGGTGAATTAAGAAAGCATTCAAGTTCAAGAAGCACAGAGAGGCCCAAGTAAGAAGAACCCAAACAGGCCCACACCAAGACACATAGTTAAAATGCCAAAAATTAAAGACAAAGAGAGAACCCTAAAGGCAGCAAGAGTTAAGCAACAGGTTACCTACAAAGGCAACCCCATAAAGCTCTTAGCTGACTTCTCAACAGAAACACTATAGGCCAGAAGGGAGTGGCATGAAGTAATCAAAGTCATGAAAAACAAAAATCTGAATCCAAGACTACTCTATCCAGCAAGGCTATCATTCAAATAGAAGGTCAAATAAAGAGCTTCCCAGACCAAAAAAAGAAAAAGGCTAACGGAATATATTAACACCATACCAGCACTGCAAGATATGCTAAAAGGACTGCTGTAATTAGTAGAAGAAATAGGAAGAAAAATAGAACCACACTAAACAAAAATGGCAATAAATAAGTACATATCAATTATCACCTGAAATGTGAATGGTTTGAATGCTCTGATAAAAAGACACAGAGTAGCTGACTGGATAAAAAAGCATGACTCACATATATGTTGTTTACAAGAGACCGACTTCACAACGAAAGACTCACATAGGTTGAAAGTAAAGAAATGGAAAAAAAATCTTTCAAGCAAATGAAAAGGAAAAAAAGCCGGGGTGGCAATACTCATATCTGATAAAGTAGATTTCAAAATGAAGACCATAACTAGAGACAAGGAAGGCCACTACATATTATTGAAAGGTATTACAGGAAGGTATAACTTTGGTAAACATATAAGCACTCAATATAGGAGCACTGATATATATTAAAAATCTTCTGGAGCATTTCAAAAGAGAAATGGACAGCAATACAATCATAACAGGGAACTTCAACACCCCGCTGACATCACTGGATAGATCCTCTAGACAAAAAAAAAAAACAAAAAAAAACAACAAGGAAGCACAGACTCTAAATGAAGCGCTAGATCAAATGGATTTAATAGATATCTACACAGAATTATACCCCAAAACTGCATAATTAACATTCTTCTCAACAGCACAGGGGACATTCTCAAAGATAGACTACATGTTACAGCACAAACAAAGTCTCTACAAGTTCAAGAAGATTGAAATCATATCATGCATCTTCTCAGATCACAATGGCATGAAACTAGAAATTAATTGCAACGAGAACATGCAAAGACATTTGAAAACATGAAGGCTAAATAGCATGTTATTGAACAATGAAAGGGTTACCAAGGAGATCAAGAAAGAAATTTAAAACTTTCTGGAAACCAATGAAAATGAACACACAACAACAAAAAATCTATGGGATGCAGCAAAAGCAGTTCTGAGAGGGAAGTTCATAGAAATACAGGCCTCAAGAAGCAAGAAAAAATTTCTAATAGACTATCTAACCTCGCCACTTAAGGAACTAGAAAGTAAACAGAAAGAAAACCCCAGAGCAAGTAGAAGGCAGGATATAGTAAAGATCAGAGCAGAAATAAATGACATGGAGACCAAAAAAACAATTCAAAGGATCAATGAAACAAAGAGCTGGTTCTTTGAAAAGATAAACAAGATTGATGGACCCTTAGCTAGACTCACCAAAAAACAAAGAGAGAGAACCCAAATACACAAAATCAGAAACAAAAGAGGAGAAATAATAACTGACACCACAGAAATACAAAGGCTCATTAACAAATATGATGAACAATTATGTGGCAACAAATTCAACAATCTAAGTGAAATGGACAAATTTCTAGAAACACATGGTCTCCCAAAACTGAACAGGGAAGAGATAGAAAACTTCAACAGGTCAATAACAACAAAAGAAATTGAAGATGTAATCAAGACTCTCCTAGCAAACAAAAGCCCAGGCCCAGACGGCTTCACAAGGGAATTTTACCGAACATTCAAAGAAGAACTAACACCCATTCTCCTCAAACTATTTCAAAAAATTCAAAAAGAAGGAAGACTTCCAAACTCATTTTATGAGACAAGCATAATTCTGATTCCAAAATCAGAAAAAGAAACTACAAAGAAAGAAAACTACAGGCCAATATCCCTGATAAACATAGATGCAAAATCCTGAGTAAAATACTAGCACATTGAATCCAGTAATATATCAAAAAAATTATTCACCATGACCAAGTGGGTTCATCCCAGGGATGCAAGGCTGGTACAACATTCACAAATCAATAAATGTGATACACCACATAATCAAAATGAAAAATAAAAATTATATGATCATATCAATAGACACGGAAAAAGCATTCGACAAAATCCAGCACCCATTTCTGACAAAAACGCTCAGCAATCTGGGAATAGTGGGATCATATCTCAACATAATAAAGGCCATATATGAAAGACCTACAGCCAACATCCTCAATGAGCAAAAATTAAAAGCATTTTCCTTAAGAAAAGGAACAAGGCAAAGATGCCCACTTTTGCCACTCTTATTTAACATAGTACTGGAAGTCTTAGCCACAGCAATCAGATAGAAGGAAAAAATAAAAGGGATCAAAATGGGAAAGGAGGAAGTAAAACTGTCATTATTCGCAGATGACATGATACTATATGTAGAAACCCCCAAAGACTCCATCAAAAAATTACTAGACTTAAGAAATGAATTTGGCAAAATAGCAGGATACAAAATTAACATCAAGAAATCGATGGCTTTTTTATACACCAATGATGAACTCACAGAAAGAGAAACTAAGAAAACAATCCCATTTACCATCGCAGCAAAAAAATTAAGATACCTAGGCATAAACTTAACCGAAGAAATAAAGGAACTATTTGCAGAAAACTACAGGTTATTGAGAAAAGAAATAGAGGAAGATATAAAAAAGTGGAAGCATATACTTTGTTCATAGATTGGAAGAATTAACATCATTAAAATGTCCATACCAAAGCAAACTATAGATTCAATGCAATCCACATCAAAATACCAACGACATACTTCACAGAACTAGAACAAATACTTCAAAAGTTCATGTGGAACCAAAAAAGATCTCGAATAGCTGCAGCAATCTTGAAAATGAAAAACAAAGTAGGAGGGATCACATTACCAGATTTCAGGTTATAGTACAAAGCCACTGTGATCAAAACAGCCTGGTACTGGCACAATAACAGACATATAGACCAGTCGAACAGAACAGAAAACCCGGAAATGTACCCAAGGCAATGTGATCAATTAATATTTGACAAAGAGGGCAAGAGCATACAGTGGAGTAAAGACAGCCTCTTTAATAAATGGTGTTGGGATAATTGGACAGTTACATGCAAAAGAATGAAACTTAGACCATCAACTTACACCCTACACAAGAATAAACTCAAAATGGATAAAAGACTTAAATGTGACTCATAAATCCATAAAAATCCTAGAAGAAAATGTAGGCAACAACATTTCAGACATCATACGCAGCAGAATTTTCATGGATACATCGCCTGAGGCAAAGAAACAAAGGAAAAAATGAACACATGGGACTACATCAAACTCAAAAGCTTCTGCACAGCAAAAGAAACAACCACCAAAATGGAAAGGCAACTCACTCTATGGGAGAGCACAATTTCCAATGATACATCAGATAAGGGGTTAATTTCCAAAATATATAGAGTGCTCATACAGCTCAACAAAAGAAAGACAGAAAACCCAATTAAAAAAAGGGCAGAGGAACTAAATAAACACCTCTCCAAACAGGACATACAAATGGCTAAGAGACATATGAAGAAATGCTCAACATCCTTAATCATCAGAGAGATGCAAATTAAAACAACAATGAGGTATCACCTCACATGGAGAAAAGGGGACTCTAGTATACTGCTGGTGGGAATGCAGACTGGTGCAGCCACTATGGGAAACAATATGGTGTTACCTCAAAAAATTAAAAATTGAATTGCCATTTGACCCAGTGATCCCACTTCTAGGAATATACGCTAAGAAGCCTGAAACACCAATCTGAAAGAATATATGTACCCCCATGTTTATAGCAGCACTATTTACAATAGCTAAGATCTGGAAACAGCCCAAGTGTCCATCAGTAGATGAATGGATAAAAAAGCAGTGGTACATGTACACAATGGAGTACTATGCAGCTGTAAGAAAGAAAGATCTCTTATCCTTTGAGATGACATGGAGGAACCTGGAAAGTATTATCCTAAGCGAAACAAGCCAAGCAGAGAAAGACAAATATCACATGATCTCACTTATTTGTGGAATATAATGAACATAACATTCTGCGGAATGGTGTAGTCCCAGAGATGTGGAAGCGGCGTACAGACTGACAGTCCCCAGAGGAGTCCGTGGGGTGGGAGAGATGAACCACAGAACTTATATGCATGTATGCATGAACAATGGACATGGACAACAATGCTGGGGACAGGGCAGGGAGGGTGGGGTTGGGGGGTGTCATTGGGGGAAAAAGGAGAAACATCTGTAACAAAAATAAATTAATGAAATAAAAAATAAAATAAGTGATTGCACCTTTTTCACCAACTATAGCTTTATCCCATTTTAATCTGTCTTTCTCATAGATTAGATTGATCTAGATATTCAATTAGAGAATTGCTCCTGCCTTTTGACAACACCCAATCTATAGTGGGCCTTTGCTACCTCCCTTAAATTACCCACCCAAAGCCTGTAGTTAGTTTCTTCCTAACACCATCTTACTGATGGGCCTCACAGTTCCCCCACAGTGAGCATTCTCCTCCAGAGAAAGTGGTCTGCAAGGAATCCTTGTGGTCTTTGGCTAAAAGGCATTGAAATTTTTAGTCTCTTGAAAAACTGGCAATCCATGTTTGATAAACATGTGTAACTCAGTTAATAAAAATGCTAAGTTAATCAGAACTCCCCATTCTCCAATTATTCCAGATGCATCATATCTATTAGTATACAAAAGTTGTTTATTATTGCTCCTAAAATATTTGTATTATAACTTCCTCTTACCTATTGAGGATCTTGGTTTCATTAAGACTTCGAATACCTTTCAAGACTTCTATTTTGTTCCCTGTTCCTAGTGTAGCTGATGATTCCCTCTTTCCATCTCACATTCTATCAACCTGTCTTATCACTGGTGATGTTAACCTTGATCACTTGGTTTAGGTGGCATCTGTCAGGTGTTTTCATTGTGAAGTTAGCAATTTCTTCTTTCTATACTATATTCTTTGAAAGTAGGTCATGAAGTCTAGCTCATTCACTATGTGAGGGAAATTAAGTTTCATATACTAGGGGTGGGGAATGGGGAGGAAGTATCTATAAATATCATTTGAAAGTGTTTTGTTTGGGAGATCTATCCATTCTCCCCTGTTTATTTATTTGTTCATGTATTTATATCTGGATGAACACTTGCATATTTATTTTGCTCCTAGGGTTAAAATCTAATCCAACATTGTTCATTTTTGTTGTTCAAATTGTTCCAGCTTTATCTACTGGTACCTCTCAGTTGGCGCATGTCCTTTGCACATGTCCTAATACTTTTTATTTGTTGAAGTACTTCCTTATTTTCTGGTACAACAAAATTCTCCAGTTCATCTTGTACTTTCCCTGTCTTAACCCAGGATCAGCCACTTCTTCAAGGAGCCGCCATGGTTCTTCTTCGTGTAGAGTAGTATTTAGAAACCAAGGCTTGGATGCTAGGTATGCTCATTGCCACTGAATTATCACTGCTTGTAGACTTCCTTAGCAGACAGTAAGAAATACTTGCATGCAAATTGACCTTTGTATACATATATGTATAATTATTTTTATATCCATCTATCTGTGTACATAATAAATTAAACACAAGTTCATAATGATATCTCAGACTCTAACTCAGCATCACAGGGCACATTCTAGACTCTCTCATGCTTATTTGTGCAACTTTCTTTGACAATGGGAAAATCAGACTTTATTACCTATAATTTATATACTTACTTATTAAACCCTGGCATATGTGAATATTTTAACCTATATGCCTGTGAGAAATAAATTTACCAAAGAGAGTATGGCCAAGTTCTTTTTGTGTTTAGCATTAGAGTATGTAGTCAAAACATTGTTTTCCAAAGTTACTTAGGGCAGATCCCTTTCTCCCATTCTTTCAATAATGTTATGTTATGCATCTGTAATACATTCAGATCCTTTTGTCACAGTCATCATTCTATCCCGAATCCCCAGACATTCCAGTTGATATGTTTTTAATGCACATTAAAGCTCACATTTTATGATGTATGGTGCCTTGGATTTTGACAAATGCATAGAGTAATATATCTATCACCCCAGTTACATACATAGGATTGCTGGATTGTATAATAAGTGTATGTTTAACTTTGTAAGAAATTGCCACTGTCTTCTAGAGGGATTATACTATTTTACACACCCAATAGCAATAAATAAGAGCTCTTCTAAAAGTTTTATAGTTTCATGTTTTACATTTAAATCTCAGATTTATTTTTGAATTAATTTTTGTAAAAACTATGAGGTTAGATTTAGTTTACGAATGAAAGCATTATCCTTTTCTATTGAATTGCTTTTACACCTTTGAAAGAAATCGAACATTTGCATGTATCGATATCTGGACTCTATATTATGTTCCATTGATCTATGTGTCTATCCTAACTACTGCAGCTTGATAATGTCTTAAAATTGGGTAGAGCAATTTCTTTAACATTGTTTTTCTTATTCAAAATTGTTTTAGTTATTCAAGTTCCTTTGCCCTTCTATGTGAATTTTAGAATGAGCTTGTCTATATTAAAAAAATTCCAGCTGGGCCCTGGCCGGTTTGGCTCAGCAATTAGAGTGTCGGCCTGCGGTCCCAAGAGACCTGGGTTCGATTCCCGCTAAGGGCACGTACCTCAGTTGCAGTGTGTCCCTGGCCCTAGTTGGGTTGTGCGGGTGGCAACTACTCGATGTGTCCCTTTCACGTCGATGTTTCTCTCTCTCTCTCTCCCTTCCACTCTATCTGAACAAAATATCAAAAAATGTTCTCGGGTGAGGATAAAAAAAAAAAAATTTCAGCTGGGATTTTGATTGTCATGTTAAATCTAGAGATAATTTTGGGGATCTTTAGATCACAATTGGCATCTTTACTAGGTTGAGTCTCCCAATCATGAACATGCTATGTCTCTTAATTTACTTAGTTCTTCTTTGATTTTATTTATTTTTTTTATCAGAGTTCTATAGTTTGTAGCATGCAAGTGCTGAACATGTTTTGTTAAATTGAAACCTAACTATTTCATTTGGGGGAAACTATTATAAATGGCATTAGGGTTTTTAAATTTTTTACTTTCATTTGCTCATTATATATATAATTAATTTCTCTGTGTTGAATCATGCAGCAAGTTGACCTTGAATCATGCAGCCTTGATAAACTCACATAACTTCTAGGAGTTATTTGTTTTGAGATCCTTGGGATTTCTAAATAGATAATCATGTCACTTGCTAATAGAAAAAAATTATTTCTTCCTATACAATCTATATACCTTTTATTTCTCCATGCCTTATTGTACTAGCTAAGGTTTCCAGTATTATGTTCAATAAGATTTGTTTTACTCATAATCCTTTAAAGAAACCCTTCAGTCTCTCACTATTAAATATGATGTCAAGTGTAGGCTGTTTTCAGATACTTTGAATCAGTGTTATGAACTGAATGTTTGTGTTCCTCCATGTTGAAACTCTAATTCCCAATGTGATGATAGTAGGGGGTGGAGCTTTTGAGACCATGAAAGTAGAGCCCTCATGATGAGATTAGGATTCTTGTAAGAAGCAGCAGAGACTAGAAGACTAGCGCTCTCTCTCTGCCATGTGAGGATACAGCAAGGTGACAATCTGCAAACCAGGAAAAGGGTTCTCACCAGACACTGAATCTGCTGGCATCTTAATCTTGGACTTTCTTGCCTCCAGAACTATGATAAATATTTCTTGTTTAAGTCACTCAGTCTATAGTGTTTTGTTATAGCAGTCCAAACTTTAGATAATTAGGTTCAATAAATTCTCTTCTATTACTAGTTTATTTATTTTTTAAAACCATACATGCATGTTAAGTTTTGTCTCCTCACATGGTCAAGACAGCCAGGATTTGTTTGGGTCCCTTGTCCTGTGCTATAGCCTGGAAATTCTCCAGCCACTTACCTGATATGATCAGAAGGCTCACTTTATCCTACGAATTATATATTTTGTCCAGGTTTTTAATTTATTGAGACAGGATGGTAAATCAGATTCCTGTTACTCTGTCATTGCTAGAGGTGAAAATCCTGTTTTAATTTTCAATTTGTTTTTAGTAAGTTTGAAACTTCCTCTTTGTTGACATTTGTTATTCCTCCTTTGCCAATGATCTATTCTGAATTATTTGCTCATTTATCTATGAAAATATATTTTTGTATAGATTTACATAGTATATTAAGTACAAAAAGACCAGCTTCTTAAAATACAAAAGGGGAAAGTTAGTCATCATTCACTCCTCTTAAAATCTTTTCTACCACCTTATCACATTTTGCTCACCCTCATCCTCTCCTTAGATATCTGTCTCTACTTTAAATCTTTATTTTTCTCTCTTCCTATTGTGAATATTGTGTTGTTGATAAATATTTGTGTCTGCCCCTCCTCACTTTTTTGAAGGTACTTCCTTTTCCCCACTCTTTGTGAGTCTTGTAAGGCTGTCAGTCAAAAATCCTGACTCCGTACTTACAGATATGTACATCTGGGCAAGTTAAGCCACTCAGAGAACTTTGCCCTCTAGACATAGGCCTCAACTACTATTCAAGGAGAGGCAATCAGAGTCCTTGAAGATTAGGTTTATGGGTGCTCTTTCAGACTGAGGTTTCTCACTGTTTTTCAAGATTAAAACTAAGAACAAGGGAATCCTAACAGTACTAAATTTTATTTTTTATGTCCAGCACTGTGGAAAGCAAGCAAAGGGTGAAGAAAGAGAAAAAGAATCTTAATGACATCATTTGAATCCTTGCTTATAGCAATGCCTAAAGTCTACCTTCTCATCAATATGTTAACAACACATTCCATCCTATGTTTAGCCACTTTGACTTCAATTTCTGTTACTTACAGTCAAAAGTCTTGGCACATACAAATTCTAGATGGTTAGGTTTCTAAAATTGACCATGACTATTTTACCACAGCAGTACTGCAGCACATCTCTCTACCAATGGCTTTAGGTATCTTGAATGCTTAGAGTGTGTGCTTAATAATGACTGGCCTTGAATTAGAGATCAAATAGAAAGAAAAGATGTCACTTGTGTTCCAAATTTAAATCAACCCACAACTTTTACTGCATGTGGAGTACATGTAGCTGGATTGGGATAAGTGGATGACTCATGGAAGGGGAGACATCCTACATTTTTAAACACATAGAAAATTATTTCTGACTTACAGCATAGAATAAAAAACACATACAGTGGGGTTTTAAATGTGGTCTAATGCTTCACCTGATGACTTTGTTGTTACATATGTAAACGTTTAGCATACCATATACTTTAAAAACAAGCCAAACAGAGAAAGACAAATTTCATATGATCTCACTTATTTGTGGAATATAATGAACATAACAGTTTGAGGAATGGGGTAGTTCCAGAGACGCGGAAGCGGGGTACAGACTGACAATCCCCTAAGGAGTGGGGAGGTGGGGGAGGGATGAACCACAGAACTTATACGCATGTATGCATGAACAGTGGACAATCTGGGGAAGGGGCAGGGAGGGGAGGGGGAGGGGGGGATCAGTGGGGGAAAAAAGGAGAATCATCTGTAACAAAAATTAATCAATAATAAAAAAAATAAATAAAATAAATAAATAAATAAAAATTAAAAAAAAAAAAAAAAGATGAAACTATTTTTATTGATGTTGCCTGTGCTCGCCAGTTCTCACCCATGCAACTCTTTCAGTTTGCCTATGATACATCTCTGAGCAACCATTCTGACTTCTGTTGGTTGGAGAATAGCCACTACCAAGGCTTCTTGAATTCACACATTTAAAAAGATGCTTTTAAACATCAGCATTTCATACTCTGGTTTCTCATCAGATCACATAAATCTTTCACCTTTTAAACATCAGAATTCTGTGTTATCTACAATAATAAGTGAAAATAACATATGTGCCTATATTACTCAATACATAAAAAATTCCTGTGAACATTTAAAACAGATACAACTGTCACATTATTAGATTTCAGTAAAAAAATATATACTTTAAATCTTCATAATATTTATTTATCCAGCTTTCAAATATCTCAGTTTCATGAGAAGTCTTTGGTTGAAGTAAAAAAAAAACAACAAAAAAAAAACATTCCAAGTCATGGGAAGGCCTATAAGAGAAAATCTAGACTCTTTTCATTCCTGGTTTTTTGTCCAATACTTGCTTTTCTAGCTTTTGAGAGGAAGTGTCCTATACCCTTACATTTTTAAGTTCTCCCTGAAAGAAAAGATTCTTCTAAGAAGGATCTATTCCTCAAAAAATACCAATGACAAGCACTATGCCACATCAGGTGTTAGAAAGTTTTGGATGGTATAAATTTTGTCTTTCTAAAAGTGACTTAAGTAAGGAAAGTACAAGTCTGTCCAAGACTGTTCCCCCACCCAAAACTTCTCTCTGAGCTGATCACACAGATGGCAGTCAACAGAGTGGAAGAAAGGACACTTAATTAGGAGGTGTACTTGCTTTAGCGCTAAAATCATTTGATGTTGGAATGAAGCAGAATTCTAAAACCTGAGTTGTAAACCAGACTGGGAAACAAAGAATGATGAAAAGTATAAGATTTTTGAGGAAAGAAAGGGCAAGAGGAAAGAAACATGGATGAGAGATGTGCAGGAGTAAGCAGCTGGTTTATCACAAGAAATTGTACTTAAACTGGGATCCCAGTTAGAGCTGGCTTCATGAATGTGTGACCTGTGCAGCTTCACAGGGCTCTGTACTCCGAAGGACCCCATACGCAGAAGGACCCCAGGTTTAGTTTAACACTCTGTTATCACTATCTTGACATCCTCAATAATTATTGAACAAGGGTCCATGCATTTTCACTTCGTACTGAATCACAAAGATCATGCAGTTCAGTTTTCCCAGGCTTTCTCAGCTGTCTCATCTCTCAGTTCCACAGTTCTCATTTTCTAGCACCAGCAACGAAGTGATATTGGCACTCTTATTTACAGACATCTTGTAGCTACACTCAGATTCTATTTGAAACCTAGATATTATGGTAATTTCTATATCATTGTTCTGCTTATTTATCTATTTAAAACAAATGGAAATCTCCCTTTTCTCTGAGTCCAAAAGGACATGCCCTTGAAACATTCTACTCAAGCCATCAGATTCTGCCTTTAAAAAAAAATCAACCTCAATGATATTTTTAAGACCTAGGTGTGCAAAACATCACATTCAGCACCATGCTGAACAGATGACAGGCAGAATCTCCTCTCAGAGGAATTCGTAAACTAGAGATGAAGGCAGATGAGACACAAACAAGGGAGTGATGGACATCTGAGAAGCCGAGGAAGAGGAATGGTAGGCAGATGGAGAAGTGGTGACTGTGGGCTGAGTCCAGATTCAAATGATGACAATTGCATCATGGTTTGTGAGAGATGCTTCCAAACCATCTCAGAGGTAGAGGAATAAGCACTCCTTATCTATAAAACAAAAGCAACTTACTTCACAGGGTGAATTTCAAATACTATAGAGAATGCTTGAAAAATGCCAAGCCTGACGCTCACACCTTGTGGGTACTTGATAAAAAAGATTTTTCTCAGTAACTTTTGTTTTTAGAAAAGTGACCGTTACATTCTCAGGAAATGGAAGAAAGACTGAAAGCCCCACAGCTCACCGTCTGACCAGGCCCCAGTGTCCATAGCAAAGCTTAGCACTGGTTAAACATTGCACACTCTGATTTCCATCCTGATTCTTCCATTACCTTGGTGTGTGACCAGGGGGAAATTGTCATACCTCACTAAAATTCTGGTATCTTATCTATCAGTAAGATAGATTAAATTATTCTGTAATATCCTTCCAACTCCAAACTTTGATTCCATAAAGGTTATTTTTTTCTTTTTATTTTTTTGTATTATATAATTGTTATTTTTAAAAGATTAAACAATCTAACTCTTCAGGGGTAACCATTATTAAAGTTTGGTAAGTATAGATTCTGAACATTTTCTAAAATGAAAGTTGCAGTCTTATATACTCCATGATTTCATTTCATAATATTAAGTATAAATACTCTGGGTGTGCATAATGATCTCATTTCATAAAACTAAATATATATAAAATTCTATAACTATATAATTATGTACACACACATTAATTAAATGAAATTGTGGTATATGTAAGAGTCAGCAAATTACCATTTTTTCTTTACATATATTTACATCAAGTCCATTTTTTTTTTTTTAAAGATTTGTTATTGGCTTTTACAGAGAAAGGAAGGGAGAGGGAGAGAGAGAGAGAGAAACATTGATGTGAGAGCCAGACATCAATCAGCTGCCTCCTGCAATTCCTATAATGAGAATCAAGCCCACAACCCTGGCATGTGACCTGACCAGAAATGGAACCGGCAACCCTTCAGTGCACAGGACAATGCCCAGCTAACCGAACAACATGGGCCAGGGCTAATCCATTCTATTTTTTTTTTTTTTTGGTGGTATGTGCCCCTAGTGGGAACTGAACCCGGGACTCTCTGGTCCGCAGGCCGACACTCAACTGCTGAGCCAAACTGGGCAGGACTAATCCATTTTTTTTAATGACTAAATAGCATTTAAGTTTCTCCCTTCTCTCTTTCTTTCTCAGTTTTTCTCTCTCTCTCTTAATTCCATGTATAAAAATTTAGGTTACTTCCAACTTGTTGCTATTACAAAATTTTTTTAGTAACTATCTTTACACATATATTTGCACATATTAAATGCTTAGTAGGTAAGATTTCTAGATATTGAAGTGGTTGGTAAAATGCTCATAAACATTTAGCAAACTTATTAGACATTATTAAATTTATCTCCATAACATTGTGCAATTTGTATTTTAATCAACACAGAATCTGCCTGTGTCCCCACATCCTCAGGATCAATAACTACTATCAGTGTGTTAGCATTTTGCCTATATGTGAGGCACAAAAAATTCACTGTTGTTTTAATTAGAATTTTTGATTATTAGTTAAGTGAAACTTTTGTATTAGTTAGTTCATTTCCTCTTTAGTTAACTTTCTATTTATATATTTGGACATTTGTCAATTAGGATACAGTATATATTTATTTATTTATTTATTTATTTATTTATTATTAATTTGTTACAGATGTTTCTCCTATTTCCCCTTTTGACACCCTCCACCCCCCCGCCTCATCCCCAGTTTTGTTGTCTGTTTCACTGGTCATGCATACACGCATATAAGTTCTGTGGTTTATCTCTTCCCCTTCAACATCCCCTCTTCTGATTTTTGTCAGTCTCTACCCCACCTCTATATCTCTGGGTCAATCTTGTTCATCAGTTTGTTTAGTTCATTATATTCCACAAATAAGTGAGATCATGTGATATTTGTCTTTCTCTGCTTGGCTTGTTTTGCATAGCATAATACTCTCCAGGTCCCTCCATGTCATCTCAAAGGATAAGAGATCCTTCTTTCCTACAGCTCCATAGAATTCCATTGTGTACATGTATTACAGCTTTTTAATATACTCATCTACTAATGATCACTTGGGCTGTTTCCAGATCTTAGCTATTGTAAATAGTACTGCTATGAACATGGTGGTACATATATTCTTTCTGATTGGTGTTTCAGGCTTCTTAGGGTATATTCCTAGAAGTGGGATCACTGGGTCAAATGGAAGTTGAATTTTTAACTTTTTGAGGTAACACCATAGTGTATTCCACAGTGGCTGCACTAGTCTGCATTCCCACCAGCAGTGCACTAGAGTCCACTTTTTGCCACACCCTTGCCAACACTTGTTGTTTGATGATTTGTTGATGGTGGCCATTCTGACAGGTGTGAGGTGATACCTTTGTTGTTTTAATTTGCATCTCTCTGATGATTAGTGATGTTGAGCATTTCTTCATATGTCTCTTGGCCATTTGTATGTCCTGTTTGGAGCGGTGTCTATTTAGGTCCTCTGCCCATTTTTAAATTGGGTTCTTTGTCTTCCTTTTGTTGAGTTGTATGAGTACTCTATATATTTTGGAAATTAACCCCTTATCTGATGCATCATTGGCAATTATGGTCTCCCAAATAGTGGGATCTCTTTCTGTTTTGATGGTTGTTTCTTTTGCTATGCAGAAGCTTTTTAGTTTGATGTAGTCCCATGTGTTCATTTTCTCCTTTGTTTCTGTTGCCTTAGGTGATGTATCAGTGAAAATTCTGCTGGATATGATATATGAAATTTTATTGCCTACATTTTTTTCTAGAATGAATATGGACTCACGAGTTACATTTAAATCTTTTTCCATTTTGAATTTATTATCGTGTATGGTGTAAGTTGGTGGTCTAGTTTCATTTTTTTGTAAGTAGCTGTCCAATTTTCCCACCACAATTTATTGAAGAGATTGTCTTTACTCCACTGTATGCTCTTGCCACCTTTGTCAAATATTAATTGAGCATATTGTCTTGGGTCAATTTCTGTGTTCTCTATTCTGTTCCATTGATCTATCTGCCTGTTCTTGTGCCAGTACCAGGCTGTTTAGATTACAGTGGCTTTGTAGTATAACCTGAAATCTGGTATAACCTGAAATCTGGTATTGTGATTCCTCCTACTTTGTTCTTTATTTTCAAGATTGTTGTAGCTATTTGGGATCTTTTTTGGTTACATATATACTTTTGGAGTGTTTGTTCTAGCTCTGTGAAATATATTGTTGGTGTTTTGATAGGGATGGCATTGAATCTAGATTGGTTTGAGTAGTATGGACAATTTAATGATGTTAATTCTTCCAATCCATGAACATGGTATATGCTTCTACTTTTTTATATCTTCCTCTATTTCTTTTTTCAATGACCTGTAGTTTTCTGTTAAGAGGTCCTTTACTTCTTAGGTTAAGTTTATTCCTAGGTATCTTAATTTTTTTGCAACAATGGTAAATGGGATTGTTTTCTTAGTTTCTCTTTCTGTGAGTTCCTCATTGGTGTATAAGAATGCCGTCTATTTCTTGACATTAATTTTGTATCCTGCTACTCTGCCAAATTCATTTATTAAGTCTCGTAGATTTTTGATGGTGTCTTTCGGGTTTTCTATATACAATATTATGTCATATGCCAATAATGACAGTTTCACTTTCTCCTTTCCAATTTAGATCCCTTTTATTTTTTCTTCATCTCTAATTGCTGTAGCTAAGACTTCCAGTGCTATGTTAAATAAAAGTGGCAATAGTGGGCATCCCTGTCTTGTTCTTGTTCTTAAGGGGAATGCTTTTAGTTTTTGCCCATTGAGTGTGATGTTGTTTGTAGATTTTTCATATATAGCCTTATTATGTCGCGATGTGATCCCTCTATTCCCACCTTGCTGAATGTTTTTAACAGAAATGGTGCCGATTTTGTCGAATGCTTTTTAAGTATCTATTGATATGATCATATGGTTTTTATCTTTCCTTTTGTTTATCTGGTGTATCATATTTATTGATTTGTGAATATTGTACCATCCTTTCATGCCTGGGATGAAAGCCAGTTGGTCATAGTGAATAATTTTTTTGATGTATTGATGGATCCGATTTGCTAGTATTTTGTTCAGGATTTTGGCATCTATGTTTATCAGGGATATTGGCCTGTAGTTTTCTTTCTTTGTAGTGTCTTTATCCAGTTTTGGAATTATGATTATGCTTGTCTCATAAAATGAGTTTGAAAGTGCTCCCTTTGTTGGATTTTTTGCAATAGTTTGAGAATGGGTGTTAGTTTTTCTTTGAATGTTCAGTAAAACTCCCCTGTGAAGCCATCTGGGCCTGGGCTTTTGTTTGCTGGGAATTTCTCTTTTTTTTTATGATTACTGATATTTATTTATTTATTTATTTATTTATTTATATTTTATTGTTTTATTTTTGTTGTTAATTTGTTTTTGTTACAGATGTTTCTCCTTTTTTCCCCATTGACACCCTCCTCCCCACCCCTCCCACCTCATCCCCTATTTTATTGTCTATGTCCATTGGTTATGCATACATGTATATAAATTCTGTGGTTTATATTTTACCCCTTCAACCCCCCTCCTCTGAGGCTTGTCAGTCAGTACCCCACCTCTATGTCTGTGTTCAATTTTGTTCATCAGTTTGTTTAGTTCATCATATTCCACAAATAAGTGAGTGCTTGGAGTATCTTAATTACATCTTCAGTTTTCTTTGTTGTTATTGGTTTAAGTTTTCTATCTCTTTCTGGTTCAGTTTTGGGAGGCTGTGTGTTTCTAGAAATTTGTCTATTTCTCCTAGATTGTCTAATTTGTTGGCGTATAATTGTTCATAGTATATTTTGATGATCCTTTGTATTTCTTTGGTGTCAGTTGTTACTTCTCTTTTGTTTCTGATTTTGTTTATTTGGTTCCTCTCTTTTTGTTTCTTGATGAGTCTGACTAAAGGTCTATCGATCTTGTTTATCTTTTCAAAGAACCAGCTTTTTGTTTCATTAATCTTTTGAATTGTTTTATTAGTCTCTGTGTCGTTTATTTCTGCTCTGACCTTTAATATTTCCTTTCTTATATTAGCTTTGGGTTTTTCTTGTTGTTTACTTTCTAGTTCTTTAAGTTGTGAGGTTAGAAAGTCAATTAGGAATTTTTCTTGTTTCTTGAGGTAGGCCTGTAGTGCTATGAACTTCCCTCTCAGGACTGCTTTTGCTGTGTCCCATAAAATTTGTATTTTTGTGTGTTCATTTTCATTGGTTTCCGAGAAGTTTTTAATTTTTTCCTTGATCTCATTAGTAACCCATTTGTTGTTTAATAACATGCTATTTAGCCTCCAAGTGTTTGAATGTTTTTGTGTGTTTTTATTGTAATTGTGTTCTAGTTTCATGCCACTGTGATCTAAGAAGATGCTTAGATGATTTCAATCTTCTTGAATTTGTAGAGATTTACTTTGTGTCCTAACATGTGGTCTATCTTTGAGAATGTCCCATGTGCACTTGAGAAGAATGTATATTCTGCAGCTTTGGGGTGAAATATTCTGTAAATATCAATAAAGTCTAACTGATCTAGTTTGTCTTGTAAGGACTCTATGTCTTTGTTAATTTTTTGTCTAGAAGATCTATCCAGTGATGTCAGTGGCATGATAAAGTCATCCACTATGATCGTATTGCTATTGGTCTCTCCCTTGAAGTCCTCCAGAAGTTATTTAATATATTTTGGTGCTCCCATATTTGGTGCATACATGTTTACCAGGGTTTTATCTTCTTGTTAGATTGATCCTTTTAATATTATGTAGTGACTTTCTCTGTCTCTTATTATGGCCCTCATTTTGAAGTCTATCTTGTCAGATATGAGTATTGCTGCACCACCATTTTTTTCATTTCCATTTGCTTGGAAAAACATTTTCTTTATCTTTTCACTTTCATCTTGTGTGAGTCTTTTGTTGTGAGGTGGGTTTCTTGTAGACAGCATATATATGGGTCATGTTTTCTTATCCAATCAGCTACCCTATGTCTTTTGATTGGAGCATTTACATTTAAGGTTATTATTGATAGATAATTATTAGTTGCCATTTAATTTTATGCTTGTGCGCCCCCCCCCCCCCTTCCCGCTTTCTTCTTCTTCTTCCAACAGTCCCTTTAGCATTCCTTGCAGTGCTGGTTTGGTGGTGGTAAATTCCTTTAGCTTTTTTTTTTTTTTTTTTAATCTGTGAAGCTCTTCATTTCTCTTTCAATTTTGAGTGATAGCCTTGCTGGATAGAGAAGTCTTGGATTCAGACCCTTGCCTTGCATTACTTTGTATACTTCATGCCACTCCCTTCTGGTCTGCAGCATTTCTATTGAGAAATCAGCTGACAGTCTAATGGGAGCTCCTTTGTAGGTAACTTTCTGTCTCTCTCTTGCTTCCTTTAAGATTATTTTTTGTCTTTAATGTTTGCCATTTTTATTATGATGTGTCTAGCTGTGGGTCTTCTGGGGTTCATCTTGCTTGGGATTCTCTGTGTTTCCTGGACTTGTGTGACTTTTTCCTCCACCAGCTTAGGGAAGTTTTCTGTCATTATTTCTTCAAACAGGTTCTCTATTCCTTTCTCTGATTCTTCTCCTTCTGGTACCCCTATAATGTTAATGTTGTTATGTTTTGTATTGTCCCACAGCTCCCTTAAATTCTCCTTCTGCTTTTGAAACTTTTTTTCCATTTGCTGCTCTATTTGGATGTTTTTCTCTACTTTGTCTTCTAAGTTGCCTATTTGGTCTTCAGCTTCTTCTAATCTACTAGTGAAGCCTTCTAAGGTATTTTTCATAACAGCTATGTCCTTCTATATTTCCTCTTGATTTTATGCATAGCTTCTACCTCTTTATGTGTAGCTTCTACTTCTTTTTTTAAGTTGACAGTGAGCTCTTTATAATTCTTTTTAAGTTGCTTGTAGTTCTCACTAAATTATTTGAGCACCCTTAAAATTATTGCTTTGAATTATTTATCTGACATGTTGCTTTCTTCCATTTCCTGTCACTCTTTTTGGGTGGTTCCTCTCTTTCTTTCCTTTGGGTATTGTTTCTTTGTCTCCCCATTTTAGCCGTCTGGTAGCTGTAGATCCGGTGAAGGATGTTTGGATGTGTAGGTAGCTCACTGTATATCAAATAAGGCTACTGTGCCTCCCAGACTATTTTGTTGCATGTCACCTCCTGCCTGCTGTAGATCCTGGAGGATTGACTACTGGGGGCTAGTATTGGTGTGTCCTGGTAGGTGCTGCTGCTGGGTCATGTGGGCCCCTCTGGAGCTGTGTTCCCAGCTGTTCGCTGGTGCCACCTATAGCTATATAGTTCTGGCCCTGCTGGAGCCGCACTCCCAGCCTGCACAGTGGGCAGCTGTGTCGCACAGGCCTCACTGGAGCCCTGGCTCCCTGCCGATCTTATGGGAAGCTGGGTTGTACAGGCCCCGTTGAAGCCGCCCCCCCCCGACTTCCCACTGATCCTGTGAGAAGCTGGATTGCACAGTCCCTTCTAGTGACCTGGCTCCATGCCTATCTTGTGGGCAGCTGGGTTGCACAGGCCTCTCTGGTGTCCCAGCTCCCTGTAGGTCCTGTGGGCAGCTGGATTTCACTGGTCTCTCTTGAGCCCCGTCTCCCCACAGTTCTTGTGGGCCGCTGGGTTGCACAGGACCCTGTGGAGCCCCAGGTCCCACCACTGGCAGCTAGGGAGTGCTGCTGCCCAGTGGGACTCAGCTTTTGCTCAGCCTTTGCTGTAGTTATTGGGAATGGGTCTCAGCTGCTGATCTGTGCTTCTGTTGCCTGGGGATGAATTTCTGCTCCTCAGCTTCTGTTGCTGGGGGTATATCTTGACTTTAGTTGGGCTGCTACTGCAGGCAATGGTACTTGGCTCTCAGCCATTTGCGGCTTCTACAGCAGGCACTGGTCTGTGTTGATGCAGGGGATCCACTGGTCCGATGGTGCCACATACACTGGTGGGCTCAGGTTGCTGGGAGCTGCTCCCACTGCCTCCTCCCAGGAAGACCCAGAATCTTCCAAAATGGTGGAACCTCCCTGCGGCACAGGGAGAAGTGCCCTGAAGAGCCGCAGTAGCTGGCTGCTCCCTGTCCATAGCACAGAAACCTTCTGCTCTGCGTCTCTGCACCACACAAGTTTGGTTGTTCACTCATACTCTCTCACACACTAGTTCACTCTTTCACACACTCACCCTCCCTCTGGTCCTGCCTGCCACCATCTTTCTCCAAAATTATCCTTTTTCTCATTAGTTAGCAAAACCTTATTAAAAATACATTGTGCTGAGTTTTGTTTTTTTTATCCTCGCCTGAGGACATTTTTGCATGTATCTTCAGATAGAGCAGGAGGGAGAGAAGGAGGAAGAGAGAGGGAGAGTAACATCAATGTAAGAGAGGCACATAGAGTGGCTGCCACCCACATGACCCCAAAAGGGGCCGGGGACAAACTGCAACTGAGATATGTGCCCTTAGCAGGAACCGAACCCTGGACTTTCCAGTCCACGGGCAAACGCACTAACCACTGATCTGTGGTACATATACACAATGGAGTACTATGCAGCTGTAAGAAAGAAAGATCTCTCATCCTTTGAGACAACATGGAGGGACCTGGAAAGTATTATCCTAAGTGAAGCAAGCCAAACAGAGAAAGACAAGTATCATATGATCTCACTTATTTATGGAATATAATGAACATAACAGTCTGAAGAACAGGGTAGACCCAGAGACATGGAAGTAGGGTACAGACTGACAATCCCCAGAAGAGGGGGGGGGAGATAAACCACAGAACTTATATGCATGTATGCATAACCAATGGACATGGACAACAAAACTGGGGACAGGGCGGAGAGGGAGGGCAAGGAGGGTGTCAATGGGGGGAAAAGGAGAAACATCTGTAACAAAAATAAATAAATAAAAAATATATTGTGCTTTATGGACTTTGCCAGTATCTCTCTCAGTATGCCACTTGTCTTTCCACTTATTTGCAGAATCTTTCAATATTCTTGCAGCCACATCTGTTAAACATTTTCTGTGTGGTTCTGAGTTTTGCATAGTGTTTGGAAAGGCCTTGCCCAACTAAGATTAGAAAAAATACATTGTCTATTATTACTTGTTATTTTGTTATTTTGGTTTTTATGTTTTTTACAATTATTCTACCTGGAATTTGTCTGTATGACTTGAGATTTGAATATGACCCTATCCCCTTTCAAATAAAGATTCTATTCTTTTTGTTTGTTTGTTACACTTTTAAAAATACTTATTGAGTCATGATTGATGTATGAAACACTTTACATATTTAATATATACACTCTGATGAGATTGGAGGTATACACACTTGTGAAAATCATCACCATGATCTACTTGTCATAGATCTATTTATCACCTCCAAAAGTTTCTTTCACTCTCTTATTTATTATTTTATGTGATAAGAACACAACATAAGATTTACCTTCATAGTAATACAGTATATAATACAGATTGTTAACTATACACTAGGCCATAAAGTAGATTTCTGGGACTTATTCATTTTGCATAATGAAGGTCTTATTTTTGAGTTTCATGTATTGAATAAACTATCCTGTCTTCCTCAATTTGAGATGTCACCTGTATTACATATTAAATTCCAATATATATTTGAGTTGCCTTCCTGGCCCTATTCTGTGAACAGCTGTTGAACTGTAAAGGAAGTGTGAGCAGTGATCTGCATAAAGGTTTGAGATGTCTAGCCTGAACATCTGGGTAGGGCTGTGTGGTGAATTTATATGTACATGGTGGCCCTGAAGGAAGTTCTGTGTGCCCTTGTACTAACTTTATGAGGGATGCAAGACATGGACAGTGAGCTCAGCTATGGACATGACATCAGTCTGGTGTGCTGCGATGGGTGTGGGGTGAGGACAGGAGGGCATATGTCAGTGAGGAGTCTCATCCAGTTCATTCTCACTCCCGCAGCCCCTCCCCTCAGTGAGGAACTCATCTCCACCACCAGCCTTACACGGTTGATTGCCAACTCCCCTGGGGCCAATCCCTGCCTTTCAGAACCAAATCCTGCCTCTTGTGCAATCAAAGGAATTTAGAAATAAAAATTCAGAGTCACTCTCTGATGAGGGTGAGTGTTGGGGGAGATGGAGGGATTGAGTAAGAAAAAAGAGAGAAAGAACCCATGGACATGGACAGCAGTGTGGTGATTGTGGGGGTGCATGGGGGTGGGTGTAGGTGGAAGAGGGTATAGGGTATAAATAGTGATGGGAAAAAAATAAAATAAAATAAATTTAGAACTTGTGGCCAGTTGATGCAGCATCAAGAGGCAGACCAAAAGTGAGACTAGGTGTGGTTAACACAAGGTGGAGAGGAATGATAATGTTTTGGAAAAGAGCTCTGAAAATCTTCCTGTTAGAAAGTTCTCCTCACAGCAACTTCAGGTGGCATATTGCTTCCTTTGGGGCAAATAGCCCACATTTTAAGGCACATTTAAGGGAACACATATAAATGAATGGTTTCTCTTTATATATAACTGAAATTCAAATTACATTAAATAAATCATTGCTTTAAATTTTTTTTTATTCATCTTCCACATTTTAATCTGTTACACTTGACTTAAGAATCCAACCAAAAATAAATTTATGACAAATTAATTAGTGTTATTAAAATAGCTACCAGGGATGTATTCTAGCTAATAATAATTTTTTTTAAAAAGTAGCTGACATCCATTAATTCAGCTACTTAAAAATTTATAGAACACACCAGTGAGAACACAGTAATCCAATCAATAAATATTTAGATAATTGTGTTCCAATCCTTCAACAGATTCTTCCAAAATAACAGCCTTCTTTCATGCTAGTTATTTAAAATTATTTTAAGTTTCCAAATTTTGACCTCTGAATAGGTGTGATCTATTTATAGTGATATTTGTATGTGTTATAGAATTTCTGTGTCTGTGAAAATGAGTTGTTTTCCTATTCTTAAGTCACTTTTTCAAATGCTTTCTGGTAAACTGCTGATTGACATGCAGAGGGGCCATCTTCAGTTTCTCCCCAGAGGAATTCCTTAGAATATTTTTATGTGCTTAACTGATAGAGCAGTTATGGGATTTGGGGAAAGGGGGAATTTTAGGAATTTATGTTTATATTTTACATATAGTTACAATGAATGAATTGCAGCTGATATTTGGTCATATTGTAAATAACAGGATTTGCACCTTGCCTTGGGACCTCAAAGTTGCAAAAGTTTCCGTGGAATCAATCTGAGACAAAGCTCCTGAACAAATTTTCATGCATCATTTTTCTTTCTAAAATACAATAGTATGCAATGGGAAATATTAACAAATTTTAGCCACAGGCCTCTGAGAAAGGATTGTTCATGATATGTTTCTGGTGGCAAATGACCTAGCACAGTACCCAGCACCCAGCCCAGGGTGAAAGTCGAGCAGATGAGCTGTGGAGTTCCACATGTTCATATGTGACATCTGAAATCTTGGAGAGCATGGGTTCAGCTTTCCCCTTCTCTCCCGTCACCTCAATCAGAGAAAGAACTGATCTTTCATGAAGCATGACTATCCCTTCCCTTTAATATTATCCTACATTTTCTTCCTCTTCCCTTGGTCCTCACACTGTCTTTTGTTTTTAAGACTGTTAGAGTTTGCCTTTTTCAAAATTTGTCATTCTTCAGAATGTATACAGCCCACATACTTATCTCTGTGTTTTCTTTTTGGCTTCCATCTCTACATAGATAAAAATTTTTATCATGGCTCAGTAATTCCACAAAATAAGTGGGTACAACACACATGAATGATTTACTACCTTGACATCTCCATGTGTGGTCAGTAGAAAACACTCTTCAGGACATATGTCTGGTTGGCATCATTGGAAAATGCCCTATCTGCTTAGATGTCACTATACCAAAAAAGATTGTAATGAAGCTTAGACAGAAGTTTTGTGTTTATTACCTAGTGATATAGAACCCTAGGTAACAGTTTGTTCTATTTCATTTAGTCATCTCACTCTGTATTTTTGTAAGTTTGGTGGTCTTCTAAGTAGATGATCTAACAGAGTCTACATTTCTACATTGATAATCTACCAGGTTTTAGGTATTTAGATAAAACAACCAGTTATCTTTTTACTCCTAATTTATAGACATACTGTAACAGATGGCTAGAAAGCATGTATGACTCTAGCTGAATGCTTCCTGAACACCCGGGAAGATGGTTATTTTATATCAAATGACTTGCACTAACTCTTAATTCACAAGGTGCATTTTAGAAAGTTCTATAATTGCTTTTCAGTTTCCAGCAATTTTTCTGTAATATTCACCAGGAGGTTACTTGACAGCATGATGAGTTGGGAGTGAGATAAAGAACAAATGAAAAACACCTGTCACAGAACTATGTAGCTAGCATGACCAATTTCAATACTGCTGACAAGCCCTGTGGTGTCATCAAACTGGTCCTGCACTGTCCCTAGTGTGCACTCTCTCCATGGTCACCTCCAGCTTTTTCTCTTCAGAGCTACTATCTAAATCACACTATTCTTTAGGAACTTCCTGGTCCTCATTGATTATTTTCCCTGTGTGATCTTCATACCTTTATTGTCTTTACATTTTGAAAATTATTAATTTGTATTTGTCCCATTAAATAGCTAACATAGATTGAGTACTAAGTATGTGGCAGGCACTATTACAATTTTAATTTTTGGTTCCTATAGTCATCCTAGAAAGTAGGTAGTATTACAGCCTCATTTTGTATATGAAAAACCTGAGGAAAAGAGAGGTTGCAATTCTAACCTAGTATGCTAGTGCCAGAGTCTGATGTCAAAGTCTATGTTGTTAACAACAATGCCACACTACTTCCTTAAGAATTATCTTCTAAAAAATGTACATCGCGCCCTGGCCGGTTTGGCTCAGCGGTTAGAGCATCGGCCTGCGGTCCGGAGAGACCCGGGTTCGGTTCCGCTAAGGGCATGTACTTCGGTTGCAGTTTGTCCCCGGCCCTGGTTGGTCGTGTGGGTGGCAGCCACTCGATGTGTCCCTTCACATCGATGTTTCTCTCTCTCTCTCCCTTCCTCTCTCTCCCTCCCACTCTATCTGTACAAAAAATGGAAAAATATCCTCGGGTGAGGATAAAAAAAAAAAAAAATGTACATCGCTACTTGCCAGTCCAGCTTTGCAAACCAAGCTCCCTAGCAAACAGCTAATGGTACACTGGAGGAAGTGCTGGAGGTCTGGTAAGTGCCAGAAGGTGAAGGATACTGTCAAAGTTATGACGATGTCAGTCATTTTCAACTACAGAAAAATTTCCCTGGGAAATACCATCTGAATCTCCAACACTGAATCAATTGTTGTTTGTTCTCAATAAAGATAGAATTCTCTATTAAGTAAAGAATAGAGAATATATGCATCCCTATGTTCATTGAAGCATTATTTACAATAGCCAAGATTTGGAAGCAGCTCAAGTGCCCATCAGTAGATGAGTGGATAAAAAAAGCTATGGTACATTTACACAATGGAATACTACTCAGCCATAAAAAAAAGAAGGGAATCTTAACTATTGCAACAGCATGGATGGACCTAGAGATATTATGCTAACTGAAATAAGCCAGTTAGAGAAAGAAAAGTACCATATGATTTCACTTATATGTGGAATCTCAAGACCAAAATAAACTAACAAACAAAATAGAAACTGACTCATAGATACAGAGAACAGACTAACAGCTGTCAGCGGTGAGGGGGGTTAGGATTAAGCAAAAAACCAGAAAACTCATAGACACAGATAACAGTATGGTGATTACCAGAAGGAAAGGGGGTGGGGGAAGGTGAAAAGGGTAAAGGGACAATAAATGGTGATGGGAGATTTCAGTTGGGTTGGTGAACACGCAACACAGTGTACCTTGATGAAACCCATATAATCTCATTAACTGATAAAGTCAATAAAAAAGCTCTAAGTGTTAAAAAAAATATACGAAGAAAAAAATTTTAATATTAAAGGGAGAAATAGATAATTCCAAAATCATAGCAGAAGACTTAAATACCTCTCTTTGCAACTGAAAGAACAAACATATCAAAAATAAACTAATAGAGACATAAATTTAAACACTTCTTCTGACTGGCTTATTTTGCTTAGTGTAAGCGAGGAGGAGGGAGTCAATGGGGGGAAAAGGAGGAACATTTGTAATACTTTCAACAATAAAGATAAATTTAAAATAAAAAATGTAAACAGCACTTCTACCATTTTGAGTTAAATTACTTCCTTTCTTCTATTTTCTAAAGTCTACTCTTACTGTTCATTCCCCTATTTTGTCTGAAATCTGATTTTACCCTCACTTTTGAATGTTAATTTCACTAAGCAGAGAATTCTATGTTGGAAATTAGTTTATGGCAGCACTTGGAAGAGATTATTCCACTTCCCTTTGACCTCTACTGTTACCAGTCTTCTGTTTTCCTGATTATTTCTCTTCAGTAAAAAATCTGCTTATACATAGATTCCTCTTATGAAAAAATACTAAATATCCTCACAATTGTTAGTCTACATTATAGTTATCTTTCTCCATTTCTGTTATTTATTATTTGTGTTTTGTCTATTGTTTTTTCTTTTTTTTCCCCTTGACTAGCCTTTCCAGACTTCTATTGACATTTTTAGGGAAACAGCTTTTATCATGAATTGTCTGTTTTTATCATGACCTATTCATTTATTTTCCTTTTATTTTACCTTTATTTTGTTATGCTTCTTCCAGTTCATTGAATTGAATTGTTGGCATCTTATTTTTTTCTTATTTTCCACTAAATAAGTTTAATGTTCCTCATCATCCATCGCCTTTAACATCTTCACTCTCTCTGTTTCTCTAGGGCTGTTTTGGCCATAATTTTTTCTTACTCAATAAAGTTTTTATTTTAACATAGTTTTAAGTTTACAGAAAAGTTGTAAGATAATACATTTTCAAACCCCACACTCATTTTTCCCTATTGTTAACATCTTAATTTAGTGTGGTATATTTGTCACAACTAATAAGCAAATATTGATTCATTATTATGATCTAAAGTCCATAATTTATTCAGTTTTCTTTTCTTTTATCCCTAATGTCCTTTGTCTGTCCTAGAAATCCATCCAGGACATCACATTATGTTTAGTCATGTTTCCCTAAGCTCGTCTAAACTGTGACAGTTTCTCAGACTTACCTTGTTTTTTATGACACTGACATTTTTAAGGAGTACTGGCCAAATGTTTGGTCCCCTGGTTGGGATTTTTGTAATTTCTGATAATTAGACGAAGGTTATAAATTTTGGGGAGTATGGCAACACAGCAATGGGGATATATCAAACAAACACAGGAGCCACATGAAAGGGCTCCCCATGGGAGAAGCTGGAACAATTTGAGCAACAAAATGCATTACGTACTATTGAATTGTAACCCAAAATATAAAATAAAGATACATGAGTCCATACTAATATAAGAATATCATTGATTAAATTAGTCAATATAAGGGGGTGATAGACAAATCTTCCATGCTTAAGAATTCCAAATAACTTATGTAGATACTCTCTCTTCTGAGGTGGAGCATAACTTCGCATTCCTAAGGTGTGGTAACTTCCTTCCAAAGAGTCAAGTACAGAAAGGCAAATGAAAAAGTAACTGATGCACCTGTTACTGCCCATTCCAGTTCTGCTGGCCTCAGGTGTTTTGGTCACACAAATATGAATGTTGGAATTTGTGGGGTTTCTTTCTTTAATTTTCACTAAATTTTTAGTTTGTGAGTTGTGTTTTTTTGTTTTTATTCTGTGTTTCTCTGTATATTTTTTTAAAGGAGTGGGAGAGAGATTCGCAACTAAGATGCCACCATAGTCCTACTGGAAGATGCTCCTGAAAGTTATATGAGTGAGGTGACCAAGGTAGTAAAATTTGGCTTTTAAACCATTTTCCTTCTGAGCCAGCTTCTGCCCATGTCTGTGGACTAGTTAAACTCTCTCACATACTTTCATGGGCTTTTATCTCCCACTTTACTAGAATCCTTTAATAAAAGTAAGAAGAAAATGTCTTGGATAATAAACATAATGGCAAAATGAAATAACAATTTTCATCCTATAACATAGTTTTAAGGGAATTTGTAATTGCTTCATTCTACATCTAAAGCATTAAAACCACCACTTTGATAGACATGCTGATTTTACGTCATGCTCTCCCCATGAAAGCAGGATAACCTCTACTACATTCAGCATGACTTTTCTTGATTGCATTTAGTCAGGGCATAACCACTTTCCTTAACAAATCTTTTAACAGCAGGATCTAGTACAATATTCCAGAACACATATGGAAGGTGATATCATGTTATCTGTCATAATAAAAATCCAAGTTATATAACTTTAAAGAACACATGAACTACTTTATGATGTATATTATTGTCATCTAAGCTGGTAAATGCTAAGTAGATACAGAAAAGGAAATTACTGAATTGCACAAGGCTGCAAATTGACATTAGGAGTTAGGTAGACTCCCAACAGTAGTTCTCAACCTTCCTAATGCCTTGACCTTTTAATACAGTTCCTTATGTTGTATGTAGGTGTATCTGCATGTGGGCAGACCCGCCTGGGATGAATAGAGAGGCGGTATCTCGGTTCCTAAGATCACTGGTTTTAGGCGACCCCTGTGAAAGGGTCATTCGACTCCCAAAGGGGCACGACCCATAGATTGAGAACCACTGGCTTAATGTAATATTCTGTGATTTAAATATTCCAGACATTTCAAAATAAACCTGGGGAAAAAAAATAAGCCATCTCTCTTTTAGCACAGCTTGGATTAGATTCAATTTACATCAATAGGCCAGTGGGTACTTCAAAATAACTGTAGCATAGAATAATGACTGACTTCTTTCCACGTGACAAAACTAATTCATGCTCACTGAAACCTAGCATATTCACATGATAGTATGTCAGTCTTAGCCCTTCAGGTTTTCTATAGAGTGTGACTTCAATTTTAGATAGATGTTCTTTGATAATGTGCTTTTTATAATGGTGTCTGCTTGGAAACAACATAAAATGTGAACAGTCTAAGAGTGAACAAAATCAGTTGTGCAGAGTCTGTATTGTATTATCATTGGATTCTCCTGCTTTACATACACACTTCTGAGTGGAATGGGTTGTCCCTGCCCAGCCTGCTTCTTTCCCCTGAGCCATCACGACTGCCTTGACTCCTGGGAGATCATTGCCACCTCGATTTTCTCTAAAACAGTAGAGAAAAATCTCTCTTTGGTTGTTTGTGTGCAATGACCACCGGCGTGTACACTGAGCTTTTGATTCCTTTATGGAAGCTGCAGGAAAATGATGAATAGAGGAAGAAATATTAGGAGGAATCTTTTATACCCCATTCTGTTTTTCCACTAACACAAGCAACAAAGATTTTTAGAAACATCAAAAGGACTGCAAGTTTATCGCAAAATAGGGAGAGGAAGGGGAGTATTTCAAATGAACGGTCTGTTTCTTTAATAAATGGGGGAAAAAGAGTGGAGAGTGGGACAACTAGTACAAAACAAACTAAAAACAAACACAGAGAATTTTAGTTAGAGTGCAGCTACACAAGGGCCAGCAGAAGAAAATAAAAAGGCTAACTGGGAAATCAGGCTGGGTCTGCTATCTGCTCATTCCCGAACTCCTCCTCCCAGGTCCCTGTCATCCAGAATCATCCTGAAGATCTAGGAGGAAGGGCCATATTTTCTGTAATGAAGTGGTGGGTCACACACATAGCTTAACTAGGATTTGAACACCCAAGAATGTTGCCCAGGAACAACGGGCTTTCTAGCCTCTCCCACCCCTTACATCATTTGCTTCAATTGCCCAATCTGGCTTCTTCTTTGATTCATCTCTTTCTCTTTTTAGATTAGTCTTTCCTCCTCTAGCAGCTACTTGCCTCACGGTGGTTTTGGTTTCCTGGGCAGTGGCTCCCAATCTGAGAGAGAAATCTTGCTGTTTGATCTTGAGACTTTGTTCTCTAAGGACAACCTCTGTACAAGCCAGCTTGTCTTCAACTTGGCCTGTGAATTTTCTCTGGACAATCCTTAGCATCAGCCCCTAGGAATCCTCTTGTAAACCCTTCATTCTGCTTACCCACCAACCAGTCCACACCTCTGGTTAAACTTTCAAGAACGTGTGGCCTTTTCATGGATTCCCAAATCTTGTCCTGCACCACGCCCTGATCAGGTTCCTCACACATGTTTTTGCCCTTCATTCTTCATTGTTTCTAATAGTTTTTTGGTGGAATCTTTAGTGTTTTCTAATATAGAGAATCATGTCATATGCAAAAAGTGACAATTTTATTTCTTCATTGTCCTTCATTCTTAACCCCTCCTTGCTCATAAGCTAATTAGAGATGCTAAAGACCTAGAGCTAAGAAAATCTTCACTCTTACCTTCAGAGAAGATAGGGTGAGAAAGAACTGCTTCTAGAATCTCAAATCACAGCCCTGCCCAAACATGTTTTCTCATGGAAATATTATTATAGATGTTTTTATAATATTACGAATCACATATATTCTGGACTTAGTGACTTCTCACAGGCCATCATGGAGCACCCAACCAGTGAATATAACATTATTTCTATTGGAAAATAAGTTTCATGTTCCCAGAAACTGACTTACAGATGAATGTTTAGTAAATAATCTAGTCATAATTGGGGACATCAATAAATACATGAAAATAGGTCTTTTTTCCCTAACATATGAGCTCTCAAATTAATCAACAGTCATCATTAAAAAGTTCTATTCATCCAATTCTATTCATTTGAAAAGAAAAATGTGCTTAAAGTTGTTCCATTAAAATTAAGAACAGCATTATGCAAGCAGTACCTGTTTAATAATATTCCTATCATTTTTTTCATTGAGAAGATTGCTCAGATTGTAAATCTCCTTCCAAGGAGTTCATTGCTTAAGTAGATGTTCTTTATTTCTGGCTTAATTTTTAAGTCTACCTTACTCTTCTCTGTGCTGTACCTGTTTTCTCAAATCATCATAAGAATCCAAACAAATATTTAAGCTCAAACAGAAGCAAAGTTCTAAAATAGCTCTAAACCAATTTTGTTTTTCAAAGTTTTTGGATCTTTTAAAAATGGAATGAAAAATATATTGAACCATGTATGGAATAACTTGTAATGTTAGAAATAATTACAAGCTATTCTATTTTTATCGAGTCAAATGTATAATAAATTGGAAGAAAAACTATATTTATAATATAAATATACCCTAATATAAATAACTCAACACCATGGACTCATGTTGTTTGTACCTGCCCAGCATTCACCCTCTTTTTTTTGTCAATAACTCTCCTTTTTTAAAAAATCCTCACTCAAGGATATTTTTGTATTCATCTTCAGATAGAGTGGGAGGGGGAAAGAGACAGAGAGAAACATCATTGTGAGAGAGACACATCGATTGGTTGCCTCCAGCAAGACCCTGACCAGGGCTAGAACTGAACCACAACCAAGGTACATGCCCTTGACCAGAATCCAACCCATGACTCTTTGGTCTGTGAGCCGATGCTCTAACCACTGAGTCAAAGCAGCCAGAGCACTTCTCTTTTCCTTTGGAGGACTGTGACTCCATCTGGTCCTGGGTTATTACTATCATAGTGTCCTGTCCATAGCCTGTGACAAAGAAGTAGTCACCTGACCCTGGCTGGCCAATCAGACACTTGTGCCTTTCCTCACAGTGGCCCAAACTGGGTGAAAGAGTGTTTTTTATAATGCTTGCTGGTGTTTGAAAAGATAACCTTATTTTCCTAGGATCTTAAGCTATAGATGTAATAAAAAGCCACAGATGTTTCCACTTTTTCCCAAGCAACATAGAAAGAGAATCTGCAGTAGAAAAGGTGAGGCTAACACCCAAAGAGAAGAAAAATTTAAAAAAAAAAAATGGGGGGGGGCGGAGAAGAAAACACAAATAACATTGATCCCCTGAATCCAGCTGAGCCTGGAGCCATGCCCACATGCGACTTTCTAACAATTTTGACTAATAAATTCCCATTTTTACTTAAACTCATGTGACTTCCCTCTTAATCCTTCCTAGCCAATGAGTCGTAACACACCAAGGTATAGAAAAGGGAAGTGGGACTTTCATCCATGCCAGCTTCATCTCCATTTGAATGTATGCTCAGCTGAGATAGTTAATCTTCTTAAGCCAGCAGCTCATAAGACCTATAGGTCCTCCTCCTTGTTCAAAAGAGAGAAAGTCCATGGCCAAGGGGTCTTGAGGCACAATAGTGGACGTACAGGACGCCTGCCTCCATCATTACCTCTTTTCGTGACCATATGCAAGTAACTTATTTTTCTAAACCTCAGTTTTCTGATTTTTAAATACGCATAATAGTAGTACCCAGTTCACAGATGGCCTATGATAATAACATGAGATATTATATGCAGAGTAGAAGATTGGATAATACATATCCAACAATCTTAGCTATTACCATATAAACACAGATGACATAAGACAATGTTAGGTGCTATCACCGATGTGGAGGCAGAGACACTGGAGCCACACAAAAAAGCCCATTCTGCAGCCTATGCTAGAAAAATCTCTCCTGAAGGCAGGCAAAGGCATTAACTAAATTATGATGAAAGAGCCAGAGTGGTCCTGAATGCTATTGTGTGTTAGTTAAAAGCATCAAAAGTTAATTGATTTGAATTCCACCTCTGCTATTTGTTAACCATAAGATTTTGGACAATTTTTAAAAGGTCTTCAAACCTTACCTTCTATGTATATTAATATGAATAATAATTATTATCTTAAATCATTTTGAAACTAAGTAAGGCAAAATATGTCACTAGTTGGGTCACAGAGAGTAAAGCACGATGAGCAGCAGACTGCATCAGAGGAGAAGTCCAGGAAAGAGACAGCCCCAGGCACAGCCTGTTGTCTGAGGGTTTTCCCAAGTGTCTAGAGAGGCCCTTGACTACAGGGCATCTGGAAAAGTAATTGAAGACTTGAAATGGGAAAAAATATTAGTGAGTATCTTGTTTAGCTCATCCATCCAGATTATCACTACCTTTCATTGTCTTTGAACTGTTTTAAACTCTATAAATTGTAAAACACTGATAATTACACATTGATTTTTGTCCAGAAAAATGTATATCTGGTGGATGCAATTATTATTTTCCTTAGGATGGACCCATTTTGCATTGAAAGTAAATTCATTTCAAAATTCCTTATTCCCTATATGTGCATGGTTCTTGGAATTCTCCTTTGAACTGATTATGGCATCTTACTGGTTTCCTCAATCAATAAATTAAATAAAAGGCTTGATGTGTTCATTTTTATGTTTGCATGAGTCGTGGTCTTTTTTTCTTTTTCTTTTTAGATGTGTCCTCTAAAAAGAGGATCTCTTAATGATATGAGAAACCTCTAACATTTTTTGAAATTTTCAGCTGTGCTCACTCCTACCTAGCAGTCTTTTTAAAGTTAGAGATGTTGCTGGTCTCTGGCCTTGCTGCCTCATTAGAAGTATCTTCTGCCAGGGACATCTTGGAAGTTCTAGCAGGGAAACTAAATACTCCTTAGTCCCCTGATTCTGCCTGTACGCTGTTGACGCTCCCTGAGGGAAGCCCCTGTTTACAGAGACACACATGAGCCTTCAGAGTAATTACCTTGGTTAGAACTATAGCTAAACCTCTGTTGATTAAGTTATCCTACAGTTTAGCGATGACATTTCATTCAGTAAAACACTATAATGGGCCACTGGTGATTTTGAATAGCAAGCTGCTATTCAAAATAGTGATTTTCTTTGATAGACAGTTATTAAATAGATCTTAGATGTGAACAAATGACCTGTCATGCTGTGCATAAAGGTTTTCAAAAGGGTGATGTGGAATCTAAAACAATTTCTATTTGTAAGAGAACAAGTGAAGATGGTGGAAAACATTTTTAAAATAAATAAAAACAAAAATAAAAAGCAGTTTTTTATGGTGTTTATACTACAAGATATACATTACACAAGCAACATCATATTAACAATAAAATTACTGGTAAGATCGCCTTTTAAACCCAAGAGCTGGATTTTAAGAACCCTCAAACCCAGGCTCCCTTTGAAGTCAAGTGTTGTCTGACTTGAAGAGGAAGGGGGCTCTCCCACAGGAAGTAGGCAAGGGCAGGCTGCCTCATGCAGGAGGAAAAGCATTGGCCAGCTGCCTCTCAGTCCTCGGCCCTCCTTTTCCACAGGCAATCAAAAATATATGAAGTACCAAACAGGCATTTAATAAGTATGGGTGCTGGCACATTCTTAACCAATCTGGTAGTAGGATTTTTGTTGTTTAAACTCCATGGTGTAATCAAGCTGCGGTGAAGGATGCTACGTTTAAACCACGTCAGCCACATAGTTATGCCCTGGTGGTCACCTAAACCAGAGCTGAGCTGAAGATAGGCTCAGTAACGTTACCAACTCCTATACCTAAGGAGGCCATATGGTCAACTTGTAATCCTTTGCAATTTTTTTTTTCTATTTTTGGCTCATAGTCCTGGGGGCATGCTGTCTATCCCTGGGCTTTGCAAGTTCACTTTAAGAGAAAACATTACATATCCATCCTTTTGAACAATTTAGAAGAAGCAAACCATCAGGAGTGAAGCTCACTCTGAGCCTATAGCCCCAGGACTTAATCCGCAGCAATTCCTGTGATCAACAGTGGACTTCTTTCACCTTTGACCTATATGTCTCCTCCTTCCTTGTTAGATAGTTGGAAATATGGGAGCTTTAGGTAATGCTAAGGTTCTCTGTTCCTAGCTCTAATTCATTTAATTGAAAATAATCTCATTTATTTGACAAAGAGAACTCTCTACTAAAAAAATAAGTGCCTATTATTATATTTGCTCAACTTTATGTTGTTTTCTGCATCAGAGTTTTTTCATAAAAGAAATAATTCTATCGTGAGAAATTTGACATATTTTTATTTATATATTGCAAAACTCTACATTACAACTTATTCACAAAAAGCTTCTCTACTGTTTAATACTTTTTCTTTCATACCCTAGACTCTGTTTGCCCAGACAAGCTAAAATGTCCTCTGAAATTCAAACACTCTATGTTTTGTCTTATTACTTTTAGCTACTTTTTTCTGGTTTTATTAAGACAAATTGACAAATTTACAATTTACAGATAAAATTGTATTATATTTAATGTATTCCACATGATAATTTGATATACATAAACTTTGTGAAATGATTGTCATAATCAATTGAATTAAAACATCCATCACCTCATATAGTTACCATATTATTTTGGTGAGACTGCTTAAGATCTACTCTCTTAGTAAATTTCAATTATACAATACATTATCAACTATAGTAACCATGCTATACATTAGATCCTTAGAACTCCTTCTTCTTATATCTAAAAGTAGGATTTTATCAACCTCTCCCCATTTCTCCCACAGTCCAGTGCCTGGAAACCTGATCTGTTTTGATGAAATTTTTTTTCAGATTTTATATATAAATGATACCATGCATTGTTTGTCTTTCTCTATTTGGCTTATTTTACTTAACATAAAACCTCAAGTTTCATTCATGATATCACAAATGGCAGGATGTCCTTCTTTTTTAAGGCTGAATAAAACTCCATATAAAAATATAACATTTTAATCCATTTATCTATTGATGGTCACTTAAGTTGTTTCCATATCTTGGCTATCATGAATAATGATGCAATGAATGTAGGAGTAGAGATATGTCTTCAATATCCTGTTTTATTTCCTTTGGGTGTATACCCAGAAGTAGGATTGCTAAATCATATGTTGGTTCTACTTTTAATTTATTGGGAAACTTCCATACTGTTTTTTCATAATGGCTGTACCAATTTACATTCCCACCAACAGTATACAATGGTTCCTTTTTTCTCCACACCTCATCAACATTTTTTATCTCTTGTGTTTTCGATAATTGACATCCTATCAGATATGAGTTGATATCTCACTATGCTTTTGATTTGCATGTCCCTGATGATTAGTGATATTGAATACCTTATCATATACTTGGCCATTTGTATGTATTCTTTGGGGGAAAAAAGTTTATTCAGGTCCTTGCCCATTTTAAATTGGGTTATGTGGTTTTTTGCTTTTGAGTTGTATTAACTCTTTAGATATTTTGGGTATTAACACTTTATTGGATATGTGGTTTGCAAATACTTTTTTTCCTCATTCCATAGGTTTTCTTCTCATTTTGTTGATAGTGTCCTTTGCTGTGCAGAGGACAGAGTCAAACATAGTGGGTCTTGGTGGGTCTCTGTAAACAATATTCAGAGCTAAATGTTGTTGGTAGGGTCAATTGTCAAGAGAAAGACTGGACTGCTTTGTAGAGGAAGATATTATTTATCTGGACACACTATCACTGGGGCTGGGATGAAGAGTCAGAGCACTTAATAAAGGTGGGATTTGAAACAGAGACCATCTTGGTAATGATGAATAAAGGAGGAATGATTAGATCCATGAATAGTGAATAAAGGAGTAACAATAAAAAAACTTTAATGGACCTTTGAACTCACCTTCATTCCAGCCAGTAAAGACTCCTTCTGGACTACTCACCTGAGGTATATCATGAATTGACGATAAGGGTGGAAGAGAGCCCCAGCAGCAATGGACCAGGGAGAAGAGAAAAGCCCAGGAGAGAGAAAGTCCACAGGCAGAACTGAGGGACAGGAATTTCAAGTAGGGCTTAAAAGGTCTTTCCTAAATAAGAAATGTATAATAATGGAGAGAACTAAAGACAATTTTAATTTTTTATGATGTACTATTTTGAATTATCCATTAGTGTCTATTAAATAATAAAAGTTTGACTGCAAAAATTAAGAAAAAGAATTTAAAAATATGGCAGTCTTCATATTAATTTGGCCTCTTATACCATAGAATATAACTTAATAGACAATTTAGTTGTAGTTTAAAATGTGTAATTGAGTACTTACCACATGAGTGATTTTTTCCAATCAAATTATTTGATTTTAAACTTATCCTACATTATAACTTTGGCCTACAGTTGATCATGCAAAACATCAGACTTTGGACCTCATATTATCTTAAAAGAGGAAGAAACATGAGAGGCTCTAAGGGCTGGACCTTTAGCATTGGTCAGGACAGTCCATTTGAGCAAACACAGAGCATTCATTACATCTGTGAATTCCTGCTTACAACTGTGCTGATAGGCAAGAATTAAGGTGAATTGGGAAATGGTCTTGGGTCAGTCACATATTTGAAAGTTCCATTGAGACACTCTATTAAAAAGGAAAAGGAGTTTATTTTTAACACTTAAAATGGCAGATTTTGTCGTTCTTTTGATTGAAGGCTTTAACATTTAATGATAACTGCATCGTACAATGACCTGTGACAAATGAAATGTAACAGTTTCCCCCTGAAAAAGTGAATTGAAGCCAGATTTATGAGCCTTTTCTACATCTCGATATCTGGGATACAGGAATTGACTGTTAAAAATAATAATAACTCTAGCTCTTATTATGGTAGCCCTAACTCTTACATCTGAAACCTAAGTAAAGGCAAATCAATTATTTTCCAACCATAAATTGAGCCTTCTACCATCATGCCCCAGCCCCTAAAATTAATAAAAAATAATATCAAGGAGTTAATTTCTTTAAATAAATTTTATGAAGAAATATTATAGAAGATTGATTCTAAAGCAAAATTATTGTTTTCTAGTTGGCAAGTTGTTTTGTTGTATGTTTTTTTTTTTTCCTGATATAGAAGTTAAGATACTGGGGCAATTTTATGTATATATATATACACACACACACACACACACATATATACACATACATATACACATACATATATTATCCTCACCTGAGGACCTTTTTTTTTGCATTTATCTTCAGATAGAGTGGGAGGGAGAGAGAGAGATTAACATCGGTGTGGGAGAGACACATTGAGTGGTTGCCACCCACACAACCCCAATAGGGACTAAGGACAAACTGCAACCAAGGTACGGGCCCTTGGTGGGAACCGAACCCGGGACTCTCTGGTCTGCAGGCTGCAGCTCTAACTGCTGAGCCAAACCGACCAGGGCATATTATATATATTTTAAATACTCTATGCAAATCATTGACTATGAGGTAAAAGAAACAGATATTGTCTTATCAAACCTTTTTGTTTTCATATGATAAAACTAAGGTTTAGAAATAGAGTCAGAACACTAGCCTTTTCTCCAGGCTTCTAAGCAAACATTTCTTGCATTATATTATACCTCCCATGGAATTATTGCTCAATTGTATTCTGAATGACAACTTTTTGAGTTGTAGCACCTTCTTCTTCTTTTTTTTTTTTTTTTTTTGGTTAATCTTTACCAGAGGATATTTTCCCAATGATTTTTAGATAGAATAGAAGGGAGGGAAGGAGAAAAAGAAACATCAGTGTGAGAGAGACACATCGATTGGTTGCCTCCCACATGACCCCGACCAGGGCTGGAAATCAAACCTGCAACTCAGGTACATGCCCTTGACCTGGAATTGAACCTGAAACCCTTGATCTGTAGGCTGAGGCTCTAACTACTGAGCCAAACCAGCTAGGGAGAGTTGTAGCACTTTTATTACAATATGGCTAAATGAGAAGAATCCCTTCTTACTTGGTCCATTTGCATAAAAGTGATAAATGAAACTCAAGAAATAAAAGTGATTACTAAAAGATAGAAAGTAGCTCTGAAAGCAGAAGACTTGAGGAGATTCTAGAGGAAAACTTGTAGTGAGGGGTAGAAGAGAAAAACGGGTCCGTGAAAGAGACAGGGAAAGTGTCTTCAGAGTACAGAAAGAGAAGTAGCTGTGGGTGGAAGTCCTCTGACTTTGGTGGGGTGGGGGTCGGGAAGTCAAGAAGGATAACTGAGGGAACAGTATAAAGAATACTGCAAAAAAAAAAGAAGAAGGGAAGGAGAAAGGGAAAGACCCAATAGTAACTAAAGGAGTGGTGCTGAGAAAGCATTTATACATACAAAGGACATGGTTGTTTATCTATGTATGAAAAACAGATTCCAAATGTAAAATCTCAGAAAAGAAAAGAGATTATTGATGAAAGAGGTCCTAGAGGAGGCAGGAGTAAATGAAATTGACACCCTGTTAGAGGTATTGATGCTAGTCTGAGAAAGGCAGGATGAAGCTCTCGCCAAAGAGCCTGGGTCTCAGTAAATTACTAGATAAGGACATCTGCTGGGAGGGAGGAGAGTGTAAAGGGCATGGCAAGAAAGCAATTGCTCCTGCTTGAGTATCAAGGTAAGACTCTCGCCTCTTTGGCTTGAGGAAAAGAAAGGATGACCTGAGGATTTCCAATGTCCAAACTGATGAAGCCGAGGAAATGAGAAGCAATCTACATTTCCAGCACTTATACACCAATTTATTGCAACCAGGGTGTCAAGAACGTGACTTTGACAAAATGTGATGGGCTCAGGACCCCTAAGAAAACCGCACCCCCTTGTTAAACTGTGCATTTCCATGGCAGGGCAGTGAAGGAAGTGGAAAGATCGGAGGAGGCTCCAATTCAGACCCCCTGCTGCCCCCACTCGGTGCTTCCCTGTCTCTGCAGAACAGGATTTCCTTTGCGGAGCATGTCTGGGCAGGTGATGGATGGCTTTTGAAGATCAGAGTGGATATGAACCAGAAGCTGCTAAACCAATAAACATTTTCTAGATTTATATATATATTTTAAATGCAAGTCCATCATGGAACCAACCACTGAATCCTTTGAAAATGTAGACCAGCTTGGTCAAATGTTAATTAAATCCCTAAAGCATTGTCTGGAAGGAAAAAGAACATGAGCTGCTTTTCAGAAATCTTAAATGTTGTAGGAGCTTGTGCCAAGCGAGTGTTTGAAGATTTTTCTAAAACTTGAATTGAACATGCAGTCTTTCACATACTGTGTTAAGTATAAGTCCTGGGGTAGCACCAGCCTACAGTTGTTACAATTCATTATGCAACTCAACCTCGCAGCTGGTGAGCACTTTATTTATGTCAGCTGAAATGATTTAGCCCCATATAATTTTCACCCACTGAAAACAAGTATTGCTGAGGTGTTTTAATGTGTATTCTTGGCAACAATAAATGTAAATTATGACTTTCTGTTACGCTAAAAAAGAAAATGTTAGACTATAACGAAGGAGATTCAAACTGAGCGGGGCTCCAGCTGAAGCAGAAGAGGACACACGTTCCAACCTGAGAGGCTTAACTGAGGCCTCTTCCCTTACAGAGGTTTTTGAGAGAAACAGAAACCTGCCGTGGGAATACAGAAACACAAGAGCTTTGGAACATTGGGTCTTTGAAAAAAGGCAAATGACAGTTCTCTTACTTTAGGTTTCTTCTCTATGCCTTAAAGCTTCCTACAACTAAAGTTCTTTCTTTCCAGAAAATGATTTCCCATTGCCTCTGGAATGGTTGGTGTAGAAGCTCCTACATAGGAGAACAATGTGGCGCCAGGCTACGTACTACCTTCACTCTGTTACCTCCCACACTTTTGCCCCAGGAATTTCTCATTAACCCTGTGACAGAGACAGCTGACTGCCCAACAATCTGCTCAGTGCTTTCACATTATAGATTGGTTTCTGGGAATTGGCTGCCCAGCCAAGGATTATATCTCCCAGATGTCCTGTTTCTGTGTGGAACTTAAGTCTTGTTTATTTCAATGAGCCTATGGTAAAATTGGTTTTGTTATATGTCATTTTGCTTAAAGTCACAGTGTCTGGGAAACTATCCATGATGTTAAGTGTATGTCTAAACTGGGTGTGTTATCTATCCACTCCCTGTTCTCACACCTGTTCTTCCCAAAGTGTTTAACTCAACAAATAGCACCAAGTGTCCAGCAGGCAAGTCTTTCTTGTCCTCACTGCCTACAGCCACTCCCTGAATCCGGTCTCCTTACGAAGGAGCTGTCCTCTACCGCTTTTTCCCTTCCCTACCACTACTGCCTCTGTTCAGGAGCCACCATCTCTCGCCTGTTACTGCAGCAGCCTCTTAACTCCTCTGCTTCCACTCTCACCCCTCTATAGTCTGCTCTTGACACTGACACCGCATCCCTCTTCCAGGAGCATAACCTTGCTACATCAGTCCTCTTTTGTGCCCCACACTGAATTAAAATGTACTCAGGATCTGTTTTCATCAGGTTCAGTAAGGACAACAGATCAGGAGATGACTGCTACTGAGAAGATAGTTTGCTGCTCAGTGCTCCAGAGGAGGGGGCATGCCATCCTATGCACAGGAAGCATCAGGCTGGTAGGAGACAGAAGGGGGTGAGGCAAAAGAAAGGACCAGAGACTTTATTGGGGTTTTGTAGGAAGGAATGGGTGAAGCTGAGTAGGTATACTAAGTAAGCTTATGATGGCCAGTTTGAATAATTTTAGTGGGCTCTAGGCTATAGGGATGACCTCTAGTTGTCTGGTATTTGGGGAGATAAAGATAATTTAGACTTCTTTACTCAAAACCACCACTTGGACTTGCCATTACCAAAACAGTACACATCGCATAGGAAACAACCAGAGACATTGGTAATAGAGGCACAGAAAACACCATTTGTGTTTGTTGTTTTCAGAGGCTAATTGTCTTTCAGATGCCCATTAATTAAGGCTGCAAAGTGACTAATGTCTCCAATTGTTCGGATGCCCCAATATGCCATCATATTGTAATTCCTATGTACTTTCTCAATTTTCAAAAATCTTAAATTCCATCAATGTTCTAAACTGTAGAGAGATAAATTAATTTTCTACTGGGCAGGCTAGAAAATATTGCTGATAAGAAAATTAAGAATCAAAAACAAACAAACAGGAAAACATAACAAACCATGATTTAAGTGCCAAACTTCTGAGCTTTGAGAAAGAATGTCTGAATCCCAGCTAGGACAAGAAAAGGAGGAAAGCAAGCAGTTTCTTAAATTCAGTCTATTTCTGCTTGAATATTAGGTCTGTGTATGGTTGGTGCTGGGTTCCTGTAACATGACCACATTAACAACATTTTGCTTATGGCAGTTGTAACTGAGAATTATGCCCCAATTAAAAAATAATAAAAGAGATAAACCAATAAGAGTAAGTCTAAATTGAACTCACTATAAATGAATGGTTCTTTCAAGCTCAAGAATTTAGTGCTTCCTTAGTCAGATAAAGCACAGGCAAGACCTTGGCTATTTGCCCAACCCAAAGGCAAGGTGACAATAAGATATAGATGGCTTATGGACTGGCCATTACTTTATAGCTGACCTTCCATACTGCAGGAAGTTGTTCTTTTCCACAGCGGCCATCACTAAATCTCAACTGACTGACCATCACTGACATCATGCAGTTTCTCTCTCATATTTGTTTGCCTTCCCTTTGTTTTGGGTTTGTCTTCCTTGGTGTAACTAAGCTCTCTTAGTTACAAACCCTCAACTTCTTACTAAAGGATGTGGCTAAATCCACCTGGCAAATTAAACGGAAAGTCCACAAGGCAAGACAACCCCTCACTCTTTGGAGCACATTCCCTCCAGTTTGACGTTCATATACAAATAGCAAAAATAGCTCTTGAGTTTGGTTCTAGCTAAGGGAACTGGTGAAAGGTGACTTTTACATTAGGATTTGAGTGGTTGTTTGTGACAATACCCATTTATTGTATGCCCATTACATACTATTAAGTACAACATGGGAAGATAGTTTGAATAAGATATGATGGGTATATAGTAAATTTGTTTTTCTAAGCAAGTAGAGGGTCAGTAGATGAGGAAGCACCCAGGAGGCATATGTAGGCCTCCTCAGAGAGGTCTGGGAAGGCTTCCTGGAGGAGGGCGTGACTTCCTGGGTGTTACAGAGGGACTCGGTAGAGAGAGATGGGGTGGGCTCCAAGCAATGGCAGCAGTGTGAGCAGTGTAATGTGCAAAGGCAGGAAATCCTGAAATCATCTCCTATCACAGGTAGAAGACTCTTTCTTACCTACTAATTTTTCTAGCCCAGAAAAATAAAGAATGCTGCATTTGGTATAATCTCTTTCCTTATCAATTTTTTTTTATAAAGATGAGTTTGAATGAATATTAACATAAAATTCTTATTTGTTCTAGTTACTGAGCTAGATATGTACTTCATACACATTTTATTTAATTGTCAAAACAATTTTTTTTTTTTGAGAAATCCATTCTCCAAAGAGTAAACTAAGGTTCAGGGAGGCTAACTGGGTTGCCTGAGTAATGCAGCCTGAGTGACAGTCTGGATCCAACCCAGAGCCTGTGTTGGCACTCCTGCACCGGGTGGCTCGCACAATAAGCACAGGAACAGCGGAGAGGAAGCAGTCATCGTTCAGGAAGTAGTCATCGTTCAGGAAGTAGAGACTAAAATAAGGTTCCCAAACATTGTGAGTTAACATAACCCGGGATCACTGTTAGTGATGCTCCTGGTGCTCTCTCCACTCTGCATGGTACTGAAGCATGGCTTTGTGGCTCCCACACGGCAGGACTTTGGGTCCTTGCCCCAATTTGCTGTGACCTGATGGTGGCTTTCAAACACTAGACCTACCTTGAGCTTACACATACATTATCTGATATGATTTTCACCACTATACTGCGAGGTTGAAAAAGTAGGTATTAATTTTATTATTATCATTTGTTCACAAATAGAGAATCTGGAGCTCAGGGAGTGTATGCTTTGTTCCAGTCACATAGTACAGTGAATGCATAGTGATGCCAGACACAGAACCCAAGGCAGGACACCCAGTGGGATGAACCAAGGTCATTACTGAGAAGTCAACATTTAAGCTTCAAGTCTGCTGGCAGGGCAGTGCAATTGAGGATAAAAGAAGAAAGAATTGCAGCTGCTCTCATGAAACCCTGAACATCTAAGGTTGAAAAGAACCTGAGGCCTCATCTGGTGCAATCGGCCTCTGTGACAACCAGACACCTGTGGGCACAGAGGCCAGTGTGAGATGCACAGTTTGTAACACAGCTGCAGGCATTGGGAGCCAATGGGAGTGTTGGGGATATTGGCCCAGCAGTATGGGAAGGTATTTATATTATATCTAATACAGCTCCTCTCCCACGGGCTGGAGAATTGTCACACGGGTGCAAACCAGTGCTTTAGGTTGGGTGCTGAGACGAGCTGGACTTGCAAGAAGAAGGACAGCCCTTCTACTTTCTCTCCCAGAGTCCAAACAGTTCAGATTTGTCTCTAGATGCACATATTCTTTTCCCCAGTTTTCAGGGACCTTTAATCAAGGGACTGGAGGAATTATAACCAAGGAAAAATATACATTGGATGTAAGGTCAGACAACAAGTGTGCTTTTGTTTTGTTTATTTCAGTGAATATAAAAAATCAAATGGAAGTTTATCAGAGATTCACAAAAATCCTTAAACAAAAAATAAAATTCACACCCAGGAAACCAGTATCATATTTGTGTGTGTGTGTGTGTGTGTGTGTGTGTGCATGCCATGTATGACAGTATCCTGCCAGAATATATATTTCATGTCAATTATCCATGATTGTATTTTTTGTCTGATGACACATTTATTTTTTTAAATTAAACTTTCTATTTTGAGATCATTTTAGATTCTCATGTAGTGGTAAAAATAGTAAAGAAAGATCCCTTCTATCCTTTATCTAGTTTCCCCAGTGAAAACATCTTGGAAAGCTCTAGTACAATATCACAATCAGGATGTTGACATTGAAACAGTCAAGACACAGAATATTTGTATCAACACAACGATCCACACGGCTGCCCTTATGTAGCCACATCCACTTCCTTCCCACCTTCATTCCCTCCTCAACCTATGACAACCACTGATCTGTTCTCCATCTGAACCATTTTGTCATTTCTAGAATGTTATAGAAATGGAATGACACAGTATTCAATCTTTTGGGATGGGTTTTTGCCACTCAGTATAATTCCTTGAAGATACATCCGTGTTATTTGTTGCATGTATGAACACTGATTGCTGAGTAGTGTTCTATGGTATAGACGTACCAAAATTGGTCTCACCATTCACCTGATGAAGGTGTATTGCAGACTCCCTACAGGAGCTCAGGCATCCCATGTTTTCAGTATGTAGAGACAGAGATTTTTTAGAGGAGTAGCTTCAGAAACAACTTTCTAAACAGAATGTGGTGGCAACAACAACAGGGCAGATTTTCTGAAGTTTAGCTAACATCTGCCAGACCTGGAAAAAAATGCAAAAAAAGACCATCAATGGGACTAAGGCAGAAGGACCATCTTGAGGACTGGAAACATAAATTTCTCAGTGTCAAAAAGCTACTATAATCAAAACAGCCTGGTACTGGCACAAGAACAGGCATATAGACCAGTGGAACAGAACAGAGAACCCAGAAATAGACCCAAGACATTATGCTCAGTTAATATTTGACAAAGGGGGCAAGAGTGTACAATGCAGTAAAGACAGCCTCTTTAATAAATGGTGTTGGGAAAACTGGAAAAGTACATGCAAAAAAATGAAACTAGACCATCCACTTACACCATACACAAAAATAAACTCTAAATGGATAAAAGACTTAAATGTGACTCGTGAATCTATAAAAATCCTAGAAGAAAATGTAGGCAAAAAAATTTCGAACATCATACACAGCAGAATTTTTACTAATACATCACCTAAGGCAATAGAAACAATGGAAAAAATGAACACATGGGACTATATCAAACTAAAAAGCTTCTGCACAGCAAAAGAAACAACCATCAAAATGGAAAGGCAACCCACTGTATGGGAGAACATCATTGCCAATGATACATCAGATAAGGAGTTAATTTCCAAAATATATAGAGTACTCATACAACTCAACAAAAGGAAGACAAAGAACCCAATTAAAAAATGGGCAGAGCCCTGGCGGGTTTGGCGCATACCTCGGTTGCAGTTTGTCCCCGGCCCTGGTTGGTCATGCAGGTGGCAGCCACTTAATGTGTCCTTTTCATGTCAATGTTTCTCTCTCTCTCTCCCTCCCATTCTAGCTGAACAAAAAATGGAAAAATGTCCTTGGGTGAGGATTAAAAAAAAAAAAAATGGGCAGAGGAGCTGAATAGACACCTCTGCAAACAGGACATACACATGGCCAAGAGACATATGAAGAAATGCTCATCATCACTAATCAACAGAGGGATGCAAATTAAAACAACAATGAGGTATCACCTCACACCTGTCAGGATGGCTGCCATCAACCAATCATCAAACAAGCGTTGGCGAGGGTGTGGAGAAAAGGGGACTCTAGTACACCACTGGTGGGAATGCAGACTGGTGCAGCCACTATGGAAAACACTATGGTGTTACCTCAAAAAGTTAAAAATTAAACTTCCATTTGACCCAGCGATCCCACTTCTAGGAATATACCCTAAGAAGCCTGAAACACCAATCAGAAAGAATATATGTACCCCCATGTTCATAGCAGCACTATTTACAATAGCTAAGATCTGGAAACAGCCCAAGTGTCCATCAGTAGATGAATGGATAAAAAAGCAGTGGTACATATACACAATGGAGTACTATGCAGCGGTAAGAAAGAAAGATCTCTTATCTTTTGAGACGTCACAGAGGGACCTGGAAAGTATTATCCTAAGTGAAACAAGCCAAGCAGAAAAAGGGAAATACCACATGATCTCACTTATATATGAAGTATAATGAATATAACAGTGAGGAATAGGGTAGACCCAGAAACACGAAAGTAAGGTACAGACTGACAAAAAAGAAATATCTCTTATCCCTTGAGACAACATGGAGGGACCTGGAAAGTAATATCCTAAGCGAAACAAGCCAAACAGAAAAAGACAAATACCACATGGTCTCACTTATTTGTGCAATATAATGAACATAACAGTCTGAGGAATAGGGTAGTCCCAGAGACGTGGAAGTAGGGTACAGACTGACAACCCTCAGAGAAGGGGGTGGTCAGGGGAGGGAAGAGATAAACCACGGAACTTATATGCATGTACACATAACTAATGGACATGAACAACAAAGCTGGGGACGGGTGGGAAGGATGGGGAGAAGGGTGTCAATGGGGTAAAAAAGGAGAAACATCTGTAACAAAAATAAAAGAAAAAAATAAAAGAAAATTTTCAGTGTCTTTAATCACCCAAAATAATGTGTCCATTTAGGTATTATCCCCTGTCTGCTATAATAAAAAAAACTAGCTTAACAGCAAGCCAAATCAGGCATTTCCCTCTGCAGTGTGTGCAATGTAAAAAGAGGCCTGATGTGTGAAATTGAGAAGGATTACTCATAAGCCAGTGGTGACACTTAGAGGGTCCTGTGTCCTCTGCTGTGACAGTCACATCATGATAAAGTCTTTTGGACCAAGGGTGAGGTGGAGGATAGGACTGGAGAAAATGGGCAGTTCAGGAGAGAAGAGGTAATAAATAATTGGGGTTGTTTTCTGATATCTGCTAAAATTGAAAACCAGGAGGGAGAAAGAATGTGTTCTCTGTAAGGAGACAGTCTTTATTCTAACAACAAAGAAATAATTTTTGTCAGAGTGAAATCTACCACTTAGTCTCTTCAATAAAGTAAAAACTCACTGAAGGTAGAATAAATTATTATATTTTCCTTTTCTTTTTTTTTTTTAACATCTTTATTTTTATCCTTACCGGAGGACACTTATTTTTTGCATTTATCTTCAGATAGAGTGGGAGGGAGGGAAGGAGGAAGTGAGAGAGATACATCGAGTGGTTGCCACCCACATGACCCCAAACAGGACTGGGGACAAACTGCAACCGAGGTACGTGCCCTTAGCATGAACTGAACCCGGGACTCTCTGGTCCGTGGGCCAAAGCTCTAACCACTAAGCAAGACTGAGCAGGGCTCCATTTCTTTTATTGTTTATACAGACCTTTGAATTATTTGTAGATACCAAGGTTATTACACTCAAAATACCTGTAAATGACAGTATGTTCTTTATATTAGAAAAGTATTTTGTTTTGTTGTTCATCTTCCAAGAACAATATCTAGAATAATAGTACATTAAGAAAAACCAGTGCCAAGCAAACATATCAAACATTTGTCTTTAAACAAGGAGTGGAGTAGAGACCTTTATGGAAAAACACTAAACAAATTAATTTTGCCTGATATGCCCTAAGGTCAGTTGGGAGGGAGCATGTTGCTTGCTTTTTAGCATCATTCACAGATAGTAAGTGCTCACGGGCCAAATCTTGCTACTTTGTAGAAAACCAGCCCTGGACAGTCTCTGACTTTGCTCATAGCTTTGTAATCACACTGTCTAGACAGGCAGGTAAGTGGTTACGGCCAGAGTTCATTTTAGCCAGGCTTGTGCATCCAGCTGTTTTACTTCAGTGCTCTGACTTCTCCACGCCTCTGCTCTTTCGGGATGTACAGCACTGATGGCCTTGCAGCGAACCCAAAGAGAGCTCCCAATCATTGTCTGCTTTCTTTTCCTGATCCTGTATCTGAGTGTCTTAGATAGGTTATTATAGGTTGGTTGATTCAGTTAAAATACGAGGTCAGCTAATCTGTTTCATCTTTGAGGCAAGATAATGCCCAAACCAGGTAAAATATTTTTATCTCCAAAAGGAATCTTTGGGATTAAGGCAAATAGTGAGATGGCTGGTCCATAAGGAAGCTTGTGTAGAAGAAACATCTAATAGGTAGACTCAACGTACTCCTTAGATTATCAGTCATTTGACAACAAATGAAAACTGTAGCTTTAGCTGTCCCACAGGGCCAGCTTTCTTTTCGTCCATTCTAAATCACTCACTATTGGACAGCTCACTCCCAGATGATGGGCGATGATCTTTACTGATATTGCAATGCTGTGGATAGTGAATTTGTTTTCAACCTAAGGTCTTTTCACCCTAGTAGAGTCCCATATAAATGATGAAGTATGTAACTTTCTGTTTTGGATTCTGATTAAACTCCCATCCTCCAGTTTAAGAATAAAAATTATTAAACTCAAAATATATTAGAGGTGGAAATTTAGCCTCTACATCTCAATGTAATAGTTATTAATCGACTGGTGTTGATAGAAGTCCTCTAGTGGGTCAGAGCCAGGCTTTTTCTGCTCCAGACAGATCAGAACTGGTCAGTCAGCCTGGGTGTTTGGGAACTACAATCAAGTGGCCCCTTCCTTCAGAGTATATCATCATGCATTTCCCCCTGTATCTATTTGGCTGTATATAGATAAAGCAGTTTGAAGAGGACAAATGTGCTTTAATTGGATATAGGTTTAACATAAGAGTTTAACTAACTTGCCCAAAGCCACACGGGAAATATTGGAATCAAGATTGGAATCTAATTTTCTTTGACTTTAACAGTAATCATTATAGTAATAGTAATAGTAATAGTAATAGTAATAGTAATAGTAATCATTAGTAGCAGTCATCAGTAGAACAAAAAAATGTTTCTTTCTTTCATTAATAAACAGATTGAGCATTCTCTATCAGTCATTTCATTTTGTTTATTTTGAGTCATCTACAGAGAGAAATGCCCAAAGATGTCATCTTACATAAGTATGTTTAAGGTTCAGATATTTATTGGATATTATTACAATCATTAAAGAACAAATAATTTAAAGAAACTGTAAGAAAATAAGTATAAAATTACCAGCTTGATATTCTAGTCTTATTATGAAACAAATCAATGACCTAATTGTGTGCCCATGATACAAATATTTTTTTTCCTAAAATATAGCATTGGTTTTGCTTTAAAAATTCTTTTTCACCTCATGAGCAAAAGGACAATGGTGACCTACCTTTAGAGAAGATTATCTCCATTATTTCCTATAATGGTCCATAAATCTTGGCAAAAGAAAAAAGATAAATCATTCTGGGTACAGATTTATTAACATTAGAAAATAGACTCAGATTCAAACAGTTCAGGTGTGTCAGTATTGGCTAAGTAATGCTCAGTAATAATGTTTTCAAAGCATAAAATTTTAGTGATTTAAAACAACAAAGATTTTAATGAACAAACTGAACTAACAAGCCAAATAGAGACAGACTCATAGAGAGCAGGCAAATAGCTTTGAGGGACGGGATGTTGGGGGAGTGGAGGGATTGAGGAAAAAAGGAAGAACTCATGGATAGGGACAACAGTAAGGTGATTGTGGGGTGGGGGAGGTGGAGAGGGTATAAGGGGTATAAATGGTGATGGAAAAAAATTAATTGAAATAAAGAAAAATAATTTTTAAAAAAAGAGTTTGCCAAAACAAAACACACACACACACACACACACACACACACACACACAGATGTGTTACTTTCTTTCAGAATAATAAGGAATCTCTGCTCATCCTAGTCATTCAGAAACTCATGATAAAACTTACCATCCCAAATGTTGCTTGTCTTCATGTCAAACAGAAAAAAAGAGAATATTGTAGGGTCTCTCATTGGAATTCAATTTTCTGGCCCCAAAATGATATGTCACTTCCTGTCACAATTAATTGGCCACAAGGGGACCAGAGCAAGCAACATTATCAGGTGCCCATGTCAAGATGGTATGGGGGAAGAGTGTCATTACTTACTGACAGAGTAGTTCTTTTTGTTTTCCATTTGTCCTTTCTGCTGCATCTTTCTAGGATTGCCCAAATTTTCTTATGACTTCTTTGTGCTTTAAATCAAAAAGAGTCTTTTCTTAAGTTTATTTTATACAATGTCAGTTTTCTACATCAATAATCCTGTGGTTATTGGGACATATTTAGAATTATCTCATTGTCTTCTGAGGATTTTTTATGATTATGATAGTGAAATAAACTCTAATATAGTTTAATTCCCAAATAACTTATTTGCATATATTCATAACCAATGAACACAGACAATAGTGCAGTGAAGGCAAGTGATGGATGGGAGCAGGGAAAAGGGGGTCAATGGAGATAACAAAGGAGGGACATCTGTAATACTTTCAACAATAAAGATAAATTTTAAAAATAAAAAATAAAGCCTTGTACTTTCTATCCATGTACTGATCTCTGACAAAGGAAACAATCATATTTGGTGATTAAAAACTATTACTTTAAGATTTTTCACCCAGTTTTATAAGTAGGACAGTCGTTTATTCCAAACTAAAGTGCTGTGCCATAAAAGGGATATATCCTATATTGGCAGAAGAGTAAATAAAAGAGCTATATTAATCCGCATCCTTTTACTTTTATGATTATTAATTGTATTAGGCCTTCATGTCTAACACCTCTGTTCTGATTTTGGTGGATGCTGTGTGTCTTCAGCCTATATCTTCTGAATCCTCTTAGTGTTGCTGTGCACATAAGTCTAACTTCCAAAGATCAAATCTTGCATTTTTATTGGAGGGTTACCTTCAGGCTGTCAAGAACCCATTTTGCCTGTTTGCATGGAAGGCCAAAAGTGATTAGAAATTAACTAATTTACATCACCCCCCAGGACCCTTAACCAAAATTGTTATTGTGAGGATATAAACACCCTGGCTCCTTATCCTTCTGTTGAGATCATTCGGAGGTATGTGTAAATTTCCAGAGCTTGGGATGGAATAGGGCTCAAGGGTCAGCTGTCCACTGTGGGAGCTGGCTTAACTGCATGTTCCTTACTGGTTGTCTGTGCTTCTCAAATCACTCCCCAACCTGCCACTCCCCTGGTGGTCCCTGTACTTCCCAAATAAACTCCATCCACTCCATCCTTGCCTCAAATTAGAAGTATAGCTTCTAATGGGGAACCCAACTAAGACAATGAACAAGTGCCAATTTAAAAATAAGTATCTATTTAAATGGATACAGTTTTTGAATTAAGACAAAAGAGGAAGGAATATCACCAACACTAGCTCAAAGGTGTCCTGTGGGTAGAGCACAGCTTTCCTGAGACATTCTCCACATGAAAGACTTGCAGGCAAACACATTAAAGAAATGCTTCATTATATAACCTTTCAGAGATTTACAATGTACATCAATACAGTAGCAAAGGGTCTCTGATGTACTGAATATCTGTTCAATATACTTTGGCTGATAATTTCACAAAAATGCTTCACCATGAACCTTTTTCTTTCAGGAAACCCTGTAAATCACAAGTTTAAAAATTCTTGTCCAAATTGCACTGCAAGAGAGAGAAATCAGATTCTATTAATTTAGAATTCAAAAATATTCAACATAGAATATTGAATATTCTATGGCTAAAAGAGTATTACTTTTTCAATGACATATACATTTACTAAGCCGTAAATCAATTTCAAGTAGTTATTCTTAACTTAGCTAAAAACAAAACAAAAAACAACAACACTATTTCACAAACATTGTTATCTAAATGGAGAATGCTAACTTCAAAGAAGTCATATCTTATTAAACAGGACTTTTAACTTAGAAATCTTAGGAGGTGACTCAGTTACTTAAAAAAATTTTTTTTGATCCTCACCAGAAGATATTTTTCCATTGATTTTTAGATAGGATGGACAGGAGGAAGGAAGGGGAAGAGAGAGATAGAAACATCGATGTGAGAGAGATACATCAATTGATTGCCTCCCACATGATCCCCAACGAGGATCAAACCTGTAACCTAGACACGTGCCCTTGACCAGGAATTGAATCCGTGACTCTTCAGTCCGGTGGCAGACACACTAACTGCTGAGCCACACCAGCCAGGCCATAAACAGGATATAAGAATCTCACAAGTCCAGAAGTCTTTTATTCTTCAGAATGGCATTTGAGGCTGAATTCCAACAGGTGCTGTATTCATCCCCAGTTCAAAGAGTTGTGATGCATGATGCAATCTATAACATTAGCGGAATCCAAACCTTGAATAAACTTTTTGTGCAAGGTGTGGTTGCATCACCTGAAAGAAGAGTTCTTGCAGTTTGTCTGATTGTTTGTGTACCCAGATGATAAGATGTGCTTGCACATGTGACAAAATGCTCTTTGGATTCTGACTTTATTGTCACGGGGGGAGTCGGTTATAAGGAGGAATCATATAGCACTTACCTATTTCTATGAGCGACCTCCTGCAAAAAATCCAAATAATTGTAAACAACCTAATTGGCTCAGGTCAAGTGTACAATTTGGCGCTCTCTCTCTCTCTCTCTCTCTCTCTCCCCCTCCCTCTCTCTCTCTCTAAAATCATTTTTAAAAACTTAAATACAATAAATCTATTTTAAAATCCTAGTTCATATAATGCTCAAAAGTGAAAAAAAGTACAAATTACATAAAATATTTTTTCAAAATGTTTAACTTATACCTAAAGAAGTCTTTAGATCTGACTCCCAACAGTAGAAATAGAAATGAGCTAAATAACACCTCACATAAAGCAATCGCACGAACCCCAAAGCAAAAACATCCATGAGATAAATGGCATAAACCTTCAAGAGCCAGAATGGCAACACATAAAATACTCTTAAACACTGAAAAACACTTCAGACACATAAAAACCAGATGCAAAACATGAATCTAGATTGAATTTGATTTTCACAAATCAACCTTAAGGGAATTTTGGAAAAGCAAATACAAAAATATGAATATGGAATGAGTAATAGATATTATTAGGAATGTATTATTTCATTTGTTAAATTCAGTGCTGTTAATTTGACTGTGTAAGATGACACACATCTGTGTGCTCTTCTGATTTTTTTTTTTTTTTTTTTTAATCCTCACCCGAGGACATTTTTCCATTTTTTGTTCAGGTAGAGTGGGAGGGAGAGAGAGGAACCGAGAGAAAGAGAGAAACATCGATGTGAAAGGAACACATCGAGTGGCTGCCACCCGCACAACCGACCAGGGCCGGGGACAAACTGCAGCCGAGGTACGCGCCCTTAGCGGGAACCGAACCCGGGTCTCTCAGGACCGCAGGCCGACGCTCTAACCGCTGAGCCAAACCGGCCAGGGCGTCTTCTGATTTTTTTTAGAGGAGCACACAGAAATATGTAGGTATAGAAGTTTACATTGTTTGCAATTTGCCTTTAAAACATCCTTCAGCTTATAATGTGATTTATATGTGTTTATCAATTGGTTTTAATCTAGCCATAGTGGTGTTCAGTTGCCCTAATTTGGAATATTCTCTTTAGGGGTAGTCAGTTAACATTTAACAAAAAGCCCACAAACCAGAGAGAGGCAGCTACTACCAAGTATCTTACCAATTTTCAAATCTCCAATCAATAATATAGGTTTGTTTTGTTAATTAGTTTTATGGATGTTAGAAATGTTTTTTGTTGGTAAAACTAGTGGTGTTAGGGATATATTGGCTTGGCTAAATTATTGTAGAGGAACTCTCTGCCTTTATATGAACATGATATGATAGCAAATTCAATAATCTGAATCCTTAGCAATGGTGCCTTATATTTGCCCCAAAATGACACTGGCCTAGAGAGAAAGTAATTGTTCTACTTTTAATGTTCCATTAATTCATTCTTGAAGGACCATACTTCTTGAAATTCATAGGTTTGACAAATTGTGATCTTACATTAAGATAGAATTACCTTCCAAATCAATTTTCATTTCTTAACTATAGATATAGTCCATCATGTCTCTTGAAATGAACTGTGATGCATTAAAATCTGTTTTTCTCTATTTTGCTAAACTTTGATTCAAACAAGAGACTTTCATCATACAAGGCCTATCTTATAGGAAGTAAATAGCAGAGTGGTTTTAATTATTCTCTAATTATCTCTTTTCTCTAGATTTATGTTTCTTTCTTCTTTAAATATCCGCTGATTTGAATTCATGTGCTTAGGAATCATTTTGTGAAATGTAATTTTTTTTTCCAAAGAAAACTCTCTAAGTTCTTTTTACTTCTCACTATTCAAAAACAACTATAATATAAACTTACATAAAATGACTGTTCCTACTTGACTGCTTTCTTTACATAAAAGTTTTATGAAATGAAAAATTAGCTTGCTAGCTTAATAGTTAATGATAATATAACAGGCGCTATCATGACAACTGTTTTCTCCCATGTCTAGATGGGAAGATGATTCACTTAGGCATATAATTGCTTCATCCTAATTGAAATCATTTGTGTCTAAATATCTAGAAATTAATGGAAATGCCAAATTGATGGGATTCAATCCAGAGGACTAGTTTCTAACACATCCTTAATAGACTTTGTATTTACAGGGATTATAAACCTTTAGATACCTGATTAAAAACTGAGAAAATATGTGCAAATCCACTCAAAACTTTGTATCCCAAATCATGGGCCTCATAGACTATCTGAAACTCATTCATTTAATGGAGGACAAGGATTTATAGAAATACAAATTTTAAAGATAAGATACACTGATCTTTCATACTCATAACTGTGTCAATGCCAATAATAATCCCCTAGGAACATAAATATGTACATTTCCTTTTTCCCTTCCTGTTTATGGATTAAATGGCAATTAATAGAAACTAACATATATAAAGACCTTATAAGACCATCTACTCCCACCTCTTTATTTCATAAGTGAGGAAAATGAGACCTATGGAGTAAGTAATTTCCCCAAGATGGTACCATTAAGTTAATGGCAGAAATGGATTTCAAGAGTGACAAACCAGAGTTCATTGGCCATGTTTTCTCCCTGGGAAAAGGAAGACCAGATTCTCAGAAGCCAAAATCCTGTGATACTGCCTCTTCAATGTTAGTGTTCATGTGTCTGGAATAAAAAAAAATTATAAGGGTTAGAAACATTTCAGGTATATATTTACTATTTCATATATAGTATATTTCTTAGAAATGTCCTACTGGAGGGTTGCATATTTAGACACTAAGATTAGTAGATGGCCAGTGTTGAAATTAGCACCAGATCATTCTGGTGGCTGGATCCTCTGTCAATGCAGAGAGCTTGTCTTCTTGCTGGGCAAATCTAGCATATTTGTTCTGGGAGGTTACACTTGTTGGCATTTGTAACTGATGAATTCAGTCATGGAGCTTCAGAATCTGAAAATATTCCTAGTGTAATATTGTCTCTCAGGGGCTGCCACACATGAACCAAGTTCTTCAATGAGAAATACGTTATCACAGGATCAGCCCTAAGGACAGATCTAGAAGAGAAGCCAAATTCTAATCAGAAAGTTGTTTCTGAATTTTGAGTCCAAAGAAAGGGAATTAGACAAATAAGGGCAGTAGACTAAGGTTGTTCAAATTATTCATCTCGCAGTAGGGATGGTATTGCCTATGGAAAATAGAATACTCTGGTTTCCTCTCTAGGGGTATTGTATTCTCTCTTTGTGGCTCTTGGAGATTATTCTCTAGGAAAATTCCTAGTAAGTTGAGGTCCTTCTTGTTGACCCTGTGCTTTAAATTCAGCACAAAAGTAGATGTATAGTTGGCCAACAACAAGTTCTGCCTATACAACCTCATTTGTAGAGGGAAGGAATTTATTGAACCCAGCTTCTGAAGTGTTTATTTCCACAGTTCAGGACAATCTTGTCCTCGCCTCCACTCAGCCCAATGGTGAGGAGCAGAAGAGCAGAACTGACTAATTGGAAGTGAAACTCAATTTGATTACTCAGTGCCAAGAAGATTGGGATTTTTAAATTAATTTACAATCTTTAAAATGTCTTCATGCCTAGACTCTTCCCTAGACTTTATTATATCTACTTTATCAGAAACTTATAAGATTATATAGACTGGAGTACATGACTGATTGTTGAGTCAATCACTTCACCTTTACATGAGGAGACAGAGATCTAGCAATATTCAGTGACTTACCCAAAGACACACAACCAGTCAGGAGTGAAGCAGTGCTGAAAACAGTACTGCCTCTAGATGCAGGTAAAGAGCTCAGGAGATCCCCACTCTTTAGAACGCCTTCTTCAAAATACTCTAAGTTCTCCAATGCCTGGGTCTGATCAACAATGCTGCCTGGCAAGGGTGTCCTTGTTCTTGACTGGGAACCAAATGGGCCCCATCACCCTGTCTCATCACCGAAGCTCTCTCAGTTCCTCTGCTCAACCCAGAGGGTCAAGCAGAGCTCTGGAACTTGAACCTGTGGAGTTGTCCCAAGCTTACATGAATGAGTTCAAGTTCTAGGAGGAGATCTTATAAGTAAATGTTTCTTACTATCCAAATGGTCCTTCTTTGGCAGAATGTTGCAAGAATAGGAATCAGAATGGTCCTGGCATGATGATTTGGATAACTCTCACTCACAGTAGACAAAAGTTGAGTTCAGAGTTCCAGTCCATAAATAGTTCACCACAACCCTTTGGATGGGAAATGAGTGTGGAACTATGTTTTGACCATCACTTGTTCATGTTCAAACCATAGTGCTACCTCCTTTCTGTAGTATCTGAGAGTGGCAGGGGTAGCAGCAGGCATTCTTTATACTGTGCACCTCCTGCCACCAGCACCCAAGGCAGTCACCCTATCCCCTCCATAGGCTTCAAGCTATGAGTCAGTCAGTCCTTGGGGGTGATTGCCCTGATCTCCTTTGAGGGCTTTCAAAATGATTTCTCTGCAAAACCTATAGATCTTTCCAAATGATGTCCCCCCAACTTTATTTTTTGCTACCAATCAATATGGTGATGGCATGCTGAGACCAACATTTCTTGTGCAAATAAGATTGCTCTTTCACTCTACCTACAGAATATCTACCTATCCTCCTCAATGGCAGTGTGTGGAAGGCAGCAGTACGATCAACACTGAAATAGATCACTTTATAGACATTTAGTGATTATAGCTGAAATAGTGCAAGAGAAACAGAGTTGGAAGATGTATTCTCTGTTTGCACAATAAAAATCCAAATGGAAAACTTTATCCTGAACAGAAAAATATTACTATTCACTTTTTCTTGATGTGGGAAGATACAAAATTAGTCAGTAATGAAGGATTTAATAACAAAGAACATGAGATGTTTCTTGGACCTGAACAGGAAAATATGGGACCTGGACACTAAAGGATATTTATGTGAACTGAATGACAATAAAGAAATATCTAAGTCCCTCTTCTCTATTCATTTTTCTAAATGTTACAAATTTCAGGATTTCTTTCTTTGTTATGGTTGAATATATATATATATAATATGTGTGTGTGTGTATATATATGTATATATATACACATACACACATACACACACACACATACACACACATACATACATGCAACTTTTTAAAATTTATTCATCTACACTTAGGTTATTTTCATGTCTTGGCTATTGTGATTAATGCTGAAATAAACATGGGTTACAGATATCACTTCTGTGATTTTATTTCCTTGAGATATGTACCCAGAAAGGCCACTGCTGGGTCATGTAGTAGATAAATTTTAAATTCTTTGAGAAAAGTCCATACTGTTTCCTGTAGTGGATGCACCAATTTATATTCTCACTAATAGTGTATAAGGGTTCCTTTTCTCCACATCTTCACCAACATTTGCTATCTTCTGTCTTTTTTTTTATATAATAGGCATTCTAACAGGTGTGAGGTGATATTTCATTGTAGTTTTGATTTGGATTTTTCTGATGATTTGTGATGTTGAGCATCTTTTCATGTACCTGTTGGCCATTTGATGTCTTCTTTGAAAAAAATGTTTATTCAAGTCCTCTGCCCATTCTAAAAATCCAAGTGGGTTTTGTTTTGTATATTTGTTTGTTTTGTTTTGAGGTAATATTTTTTTATGCAGATAACTTTTTAATTGGTTGTGGTGCCCTTGTTTTGTGAGGCTGGAACCATCCACTATTCACACAGAAATGCAAAGTCGCATTCAGTGCAAAGTGTAGATGTCTTACGTGGGTCCTGAGAATGGCAAAGTGTGATAATTGTTGGAGCTGAATGATGAGTTCATGGTGGCTCATTATCGTATTCTCTCTAATTGTATGTTTAAAACTTTCCACATTAAAAATTAAATTATAACTAGAAAGAGAGTTCTTTGAGTACAGCAAGTCACTCTGGACTCTACCATTTCAATGGGACCTATGAACAAATAACCAGCTTAAGTGCACATACTGTATTTAGAATTGTTGAACTGTGTTCAGATGACCAGATATCTGTGATCTGGAACTCTGTAGAAATGAAGAAAAATCAAGAAATTAGAATAACCAGATGTTATTTCCAACCATAGTAGTTGGTGAGAACAGAGCCCTCATCATTCTTGTTATTCTTACATCCATGTCACTTGCTCCTTATTCAACATTTATCTATTGTACATCATTCATTGTAATGCTGTTTGCCATCAACCTCGATGCTCCCAGACTTGTTATGAAAAATGTAATTGCTACTAAAGGGACTTGAATGCCAACCTATTTAATTATGGAGATCCTAGTCCCTAGTTCCCTAGTCTGAACTTGCCATCACCTAAGTATTCCAGATTTATAAGGAAAACCTGCTAAAATTTCTAGAATTAAAATTTAATGCTGGAGTGCTTTCTAATAAGTAAATTATGAAACTTTAAAGACAATCATTCATCTTTTTAAAGACTTGCAGAGAGCCCGGCTGATGTGGCTCAGTGGTTGAGCATCAACCCATGCACCAGGAGGTTGCCGGTTCGATTCCCAGTCAGGACACATGCCCATGTTGTGGGTCAGTCCTCAGTGGGGGCATGCAGGAGGTGGCCAGTCAATGTTCTCTCTCATTGATGTTTCTATATATCTCTTTTCCTCCCTACCTCTCTCTCTAACATCAATAAAGAAAAATAATTAAAGACTTACTGAGAGTCCTTGGTATTGCTTAGCATGTTTCTATTTATTGAAGAGAAAATCCTCTCCCTTATTCCTTGGCTTAATTTCTCATACTAGAATTGAATTTTATCGGTCCCTAACTCAGTCATTTTCATGGGGAATTATTTACTCCATTATTTTGTTGAATACTGAAAACGTGCCAGGCATGCTGTCAAGTGCTGAAGATATAGCAATAAGGAAAATAAACAAGGAATTCTAAAGAAGTTTGTATTTAATAGGGAAACATAATAAAAATAAGTAAATAGTATGACAGAAGCTGATACACGCTCTGGAAATAAATAGAGCGGTGAAAGAGGAATGAGGATGCTAGGGAAGGGAGTTGGTGTTTTGCAAAGGGTAGCCAGAAAAGATTTCATAGGTAAATTGATATTTAAATCCACAGAGCTTTGACATGAAAAATAAACAATGAAAATATCTGAAAAAAGAATGTACAGCACAGGCTTTAAAACAACATATTTAGTGAGTTCGAGGAACAGCAGGGATTAGGTACCGGATGGGGCCAGATCCTGGAGGCTCTTCTTGGCCAATAGAAGAAAATCACCTTGTGTGCCAGCCGAACGGAAGCCATTGCAGGGCTGTACGCAGAGCAGTGACAGGAGACGACTGGCCTTTTCACAAGGATCTCTCTAACTGCTGTTTAAGAATAGACTGCAAAGGTGCGAGATTAGAAGCTGGGAGACCGGTAAGGAAGTTAATGTGTATTCCAGACAAGAGATGAAGGCTGCCTGGCTCTGGGTAATATGGCAGAATTGGCAACTGGTAATTAAACTTCCGACGTAGTTTTAAGACAAGGCCAACAGACAATGCTGGTACATTGTATACAGGATATAAAAAAAGGTCAAAAATGACTCCAAGTTTTTGGTCTGAGAACTGCAGAAAATAATTGCCATTTTCTGAGAAAGGGAAGATGATGGGAGGGCAAAGCAGCAGATAGACCTTTTCCTGAGGCCTGGGCTCGCTGCTCCCTTCCCATCTCCCTGCCCCCACTGCCAAATTGCAAAAAGTTCACAAGTGTGTTATGAGGGTTTATCACTATCTGCCAAGGAACGCAAGAATGGGCTTCCCAGAGCACTTCCTTTCCACTCTCTCTACCCCATCTACCTCTCCTAGAACACGGAAATAGAAACCATGACTTTGGAGACTGCACATACCACTTCTGAAATGTTATGGGCTTAAAATCTTCATCTCGTGAAAAATATGCAGGGTCCCTTTCTTCCATGTCAGGAAAATACGAAACCTTCTATCCCCCACTCTCTTTCCTGATTCCGTCTCCCTGCTCGTTCAGCACGCTAGGTGTGCCCTTTTGCGAAAACCACGGTTCAGGGACAGATTTGGTCAAGGTACAGGTTAATTTCAAGTGACCATATGGGTGTCAGCACCTTTCCTGAGTTTGCACTGCTTTTGTTTTGTAGGATTCTTGAAGTAGTTGCCCACAACCTAGAAGTTAGAGATTCAAACTTTCAGACCTTACTGTCATCCAGGTGATTGCCTCCCCTAAAGTGAGAGTCAGACAAATAAATCCTTTTTAGGCAGAGATCACAAATACTAAACCACCTCATCAATCAGTCATCACCACACCGCTTTTTCTTTGAAATAAATATACCCAGTGATTTTGCCACCAAGGTACTGTTATTCCCAGCATGCATTTATCTTGCTTGTTCTCCTACCTTTCTCTTCATAGGATCTGCTTCATCCTGGCTGAGCCTCTGAGAGAGGGGAACATTTTTTATTAAATTTGGATTATCTTAAAGTATCTCCCCAGAGTTGGTGAATGGTTGGCAGAAATTGTTAGTTCTCCAGCTTCCCGGCAAGTCACCAAGTTTTCAAGCAGCCCAGAATATGGTTCTGCAACTGGTAAGCTCCAGTATGAAAAGAGCCTATGACTTGGCCACATTTTTAGCATAATTCATAAAAGTATTTCCTTGATCCAGTAGGTGAAGTTCACTTTCTGCCCTTTTCTCCATTCTCCCTCCCTCTCCCCTCTTCTCTCTCCACACTAGTTTCTTTCTCCTTCTCTCTCTTTCTCCTCTTATTTTATCTACTTTTTCTTCAGATCCACAAGAGGTTCACTGAAAACAATTTGTAAAATAAAGAAAAGTACAAAACTAAGGAAACCATAACCTTACCACATGGAGCAAATAATTGGTATATTTTCTTCTAGTCATTTTTCTGTGTGAATCTGACTTTATATTTGTACAGTCCCAGCTTGAATCTAAACTGAGTGCTCTGGACTCTGTAGGCCCTGGATACCAACAAAGGGCCTAAAGTAAAGGAAACAGAATTATTTGTCAAATTTATATAGGACAACTTCAGGGTCTCCTAGGTACAACCTGTGAGACTGAATTATGTAAAATTTATGACACAGACATTCATGAGACTTCATTTGCTCTCATAAGATCAAACAGTGAAACCTAGAGAAACTCAGCCCACAAACATACAACAAAATATTTACCATACATTATATACAGTTTTGTATCCCGCACTTTTAATTTTGTGATGTTAAGTGGTATTTCACATGTCTTCAGAATATTTTGAAAGCATATAGTGGCTTTTCAACTCTGCCATTTGCTACGAACAATCACACGAGGACCAGATTAACCATGACACGGAGTTTCAGGCATCGACACTCTCATTTAGGCCTCAGAGTGAGGGCTCTCGTGACAGGCAGGTCCTTTCTCTTCCCAAACAAAATTGGACTAGAAACGTTAGAGAGTATGTATCCATTTAAAGCAAAGATTGATTTCTAAAAAAGCTTTGTATTGTTACTCTGTATTGTTCAATGTTTTCATGGGGCTTACATCAATATTCCTTGATAGTCTTTTATGATGCATTTTACTATTTGTGACTTGTTGTTCTAGATTTTTCTGCCCTGTCTCCTTACAGAATGCCTGATATTATTAAATAAAATGTTACCTTAGCACTTAAAAAAATAAAGTGATTGTTCTTTAAAAATGCTAATCTAAATTATTTTCATTGTTACCTCACTCAAGTTTCTTATTACCAGCTATTTGTATGGTGTATTTATAAATTGTTTTCATCTTAAGCCCTACTCAGGAAAAGTGGAAGGAAGAGTCAACTAAAACATAGAAAATAAAAACAGGAAAGTGTGACTGCTAGGGTCACATTAATGCATTTATGTGCTGCTCTGTGACTACCACTGCCTAGTCAGAGATCACCTCCCTGCAGATGGAATTAAGGTTACTAATCAGCTGACTTTAAAGTAAAAAGGTTATCTTGGATTATCTGAATGGGTCTAATATAACATATGAGCCATTAAAAGCTGAATATTCAAGGCAGAAGAGTTAACAGAGACACAAGGGGAGGTAAGAGACTCAAAGCCAGAAAAGGACACAACTCGACTTTACTGGCCTTGAAGGTTGAGGTGGAGGTCATAAGCTAAGGAATGGAGGTGTTCTTTAGAATCTGAGATCCACCTCTGTCCAACCATCAGCAAGAAAACAAGGACCTCGCTCCTACAACCACAAGGAACTAAATCTTGTCAACAATTTGAATGAGCAAATAAGTTCATCCCCAGAGTCTCCAAAAGGGAACACAGCCCTGCCCACATCGTGATTTCAGCCTTGTGAAACCAGGAGCAGTAAGACTATCTCAGCCACTTCAGATTTCTGACTTACAGAACTGTGAGATAATGTTTCTGTTGTTTTTCAGACACTTAGTTTGTAGTAATTTGTAGTAATGGCAGCAATAGAAAATTAATATATCTAGCTTGACTACTCTGACACTAAATTAAGTGTTATGGTTTTATTATAAAAGAAATATATCTTATAAAAATTATAAAAGATAAAAAAGTGAACACCAGATTCTTCACAGCAATAAGTTGACATCCACACTGTTTTGGGGTTAACATTTAAATCAATCACCAGTGGTCTGCACCACATCTCCAAGTTCCAATGGGTAGAGATAGACAAAGGAACTAAATAATAAACAAATTACAAGTTTTATTTCATAATTACCAAAGTGTAGAGATCCTTGGTAAATTTGAATTCTAAACTCCAGCCCCTAATTCAAGGTCAAATCAAAGCCTCTTAGCTTCTCTACTAGAATCTGGGTCTTGAGGATAGGTTGCCCAAGCATGGAACGATACATGAAAAATGAGTAGGCCCCCTTCTTGAAGAGGTTCTTTCCAGGGTAGTTGGCTGAATGAAGACAAAGAGGCTAAGAGTCACTTGTTTGAGCACAAGGAGATCCAAGAGAGATAAAGATAGATGGAGATGGAGGTGGAGATAGAGGAAGAGAGAGAGCAAGATTGGGGGAGATTCCCATCACAAAAAAAGTACTGAATAAATAGAAGATTTGTTTATTCCAAGAGTCTGCCTTCTTTTCTCCTATAGGAGGGGTATAAGAAATATCCACTGACATCTGAACATGTACTTTTGGGTCTTGAAGCCTTTCCACATACTGATTGTTTTAGTTAGAGTTCTTCAGAGAAACAAATTACACACACATACACACACAGAGATTTATTTTAGGAAATTGTCACATGCAATTGTGAGGGCTGGCAAGACCACCAGTCTAGAAACTAAGGGAATTTGTTATATTCTTGAGGCAGAATTCCTTTTTGAGAAAATTCAGTTTTTGCCATTTAGGCCTTTAACTGATTGGATGAAATCTACCCACTTTATCAAGGATAATCTTCAACTCATCTACAATTGATTGTATACGTTAACCACATCTACAAAATACCTTCACAGCAACATCTAGACTAGCGTTGGACAAACAACTGGGCACCATAGCTACCTAAATCAACAAATAAAATTTAACCATCACACTTATCAACCATGGACAGCCAAACACAGATCAAAGAACTTCTTTTGAACGCATTCAATACTGAAAAATCCAGTTTCATTTCATATCTACACATGAATTCTTTTTGGAACATTTCATTTAAGATGTCAGTGCATTTGGCCATTTATTTGGAAGTGAAGAACTAAGTAAAATGACATCTCAGTGACTTTGCCTATATCTGATATTAACAGACTTAAAATTTATTCTAGCAATTGATTTTGCCTTCAGTGGCATTTGGATGTTCTGTTAAAAAATATTTATTTTCCTGCTTATGCATCAAAGTCCAGTTTAGAAATTACTCTATACAAGGAGTTTTCCTGGATTTTCCCAGTTGCAATCATTCTCTTTGTTGCATATACCAACCTCTATTATTTTACTTAGTGAGGCTTTGCTGACAGTAGAGTCATTGGGATATACATCTGCTTCCCCACTGCATCATCAAGTAACACATATGATGAGAGCCTACCAGGGACTGAGCAGAATACCTGGCCCACGTTAAATAGATACTTAATGATTGTGCTCTGTTCCCTTACTCTTGGAGGGCAACAGTGTCTAATTCATCTTTTAGAGTTATATGACCCCAGCAGAGTCATGCATATGCTCAGAAAACACTTGTTAAAGTGGATTGTGTTTAATTCCAAATCATCAAATTCTCAGTGAACTAAAAGTCACAATATCATGTCTTAGATTTATGAACAAAAACCTGGTTTCTTGAGAAACTGATTTTTTAATGGCACCAAACAATGTCATGTGTAATTAGTACTTGACCTGTTGTAATGATGGCCATCTTACTGACAATGGTGACAGTTGTGTCATGTCTGTTCTTTCTGACTTCATAGATGCATCATATATCTATTTCTATCATATTCCCTTTACCACCCCAAAACATGATTACTTGATTCATAATAATCATAACTATTTTTGTGCTTCTTCACAGATACTAAACAACATACATAATTTTCCTTTAATATCACATATATCAGTTTCCAGATTGCCTTTATTTGAAAAAAATATATGTCCACTCTAACTTTTGTACTGAGATGGGGAAAAAAATTCTGTGACTAATAATTAAAATGTAACTTGTTTCAATACTCAATTTTTACTTTCTGTAGCCTGTTTCTATTAGATTCTTTGTTTCGCCTTCTACTTCTATGAGGATGACCCTTCACTATGCCTTGCTAGCCTCTGCGGATCTCCTGCTTCCCAAACCTACATCTTCAATTGCATTTCATCTTCAACTTCCAGTTGCCCCATCTATGAAACATTCCATCCTCCAGAGAGAAATGGACATCAGTGACGTCATCATTAATCACTAATTTCATCACTCTCCTTGGGTCACCGAGGCTTAACAACAAGCCATCACCTTCTGTTCTTTCCTCTCCCTCAAAGTTCATTCCATTCTTTAGTCCTGTTTTCTCTCCATTCTACCCTCCTTCTTTTTCCATATCACCTTGCAAATTTAGGATTCTTAGTCCTTCCACACATAAGCTATTATAACAATATTTTAAAACTAGTCCTAAAACAACCATTTTATTACAATGTGTTCTGGCCCCAAAACTTCAGTGACCTCATCGCCAAAATAAAATCCTAATAAAAGCTTCACATATTTAGCTCTACTTAAATTCTACTAGAACCTGGCATAAACTTAAGTTTTTCTCCTAAAAATCTCCTTCAAAAATCAATTTTTCTTTCTTTCAACATTATTTTTTTTTTCCTTTATAAATTCAGCTCAAATTTCTTCTCCCTCCTAGAACCTCTTTTCACCCAACTAGCTGGAAAGGGCCTCCTCTTTCACCGGGTTTCTCCCTTTGAATATTTATTCCACTCATTCAGAAATCAATATTTATTATCTTATCTGCTGTGGTTCAGGCTGTTACTCTCATTTAATTGTCCTCATCTGTATCTTGTTTCTCCTACTTAAATATAAATACTGAGTCTGAGGAATAGCAGGGAACCAGACTTAAATTTCCCAATATCCTTTATATAGTTAACATGGTATTTGACAGATAATTAGACACTAAATAAATGACCATTGGTTTTTTTGTTTTTGTTTTTTTTTTATTATCCTTTTTATCCTTAAATATGCTGGGTTCAAGATCTAAAATGTCCTCAATATTTGGCTGAGTTTGAAAAACAAAGTAATACAGGAGAAAACGAGAAGCTACTCTATTTTTCTCCTATGTACTGTCTGTTGCTTTTCAACCAAAGAATTTTGCTCCTATTGTGAACGCGAGCATGAAAGCAGACCCAGACATTGCATCACAAGTCTCTCATTAACTATTCCCGAGAACAGAAGTGTGGCGTGCTGATGCAGTCTTATTCATCAGAGGTATTTTCTGGAGGCAAAAAATCTTCACCATTTATGTACCTCTGTCTTTTATTGTGACACATATAGAACGTTGACCTTTGCACATTTGCAGAAATTTACCATAATAGATGATGCCCAAGGCAATGGCTTTATTAATGTCATAAACTGAATGAAATGACTGCTCACAAACAAAGCACAGGACAGTGATCAAAATCGTGCCCTGCTCATTACAGCCCCTTTTGAAAAATTTACCATCATAATTATTCATTTGTGTTTCATTCTTCTAGGTGAAGAGAATGATGTGGACTTTAGCTCTGCTAATCACCTCCAGCTGATGTTCTCATGAGTCTCCCAGAGTTGTCATTCACCACCATTGACAGTGTGTCAAGGGAAGTGAGAAGGGAAAGTTCACAAAACCTGAGTTGGAAAGATTATCTAGATCTGAGCTGTGATCTGTTATAAACTGAAGAGTGTCTTCCCACATTCCTATGTTGAAGTCCTAACCCCAGACCTCATAATGTGACTGTGTTTGGAGATAGCATCTTTAAACAGGTGATCAAATTAAAATGTTGTCATTGTGGTGGACCTTAATCCACTATAACTGGTTTCTTCATAAGAAGAGGTGATCAGGACACAAACACACAAAATGAGAAGACTACCTGAAAACACAGAGAGATGGCCAATCTATAAACCAAAGAAAGGGGTCTCAGAAGAAACCAGCCCTGCTGACACCTTGATCTCAGACTTCTAGCTTCCAGTGCTACAAGGCAATAAATTTCTGTTGCTTAAACCACTCAATCTGGGTTATTTTGTTTGGGGAGCCCAAGCTAACTAATACATGGTCCAAAGGGGGGGAAATGGAGTATAAACAACTAATGCTTTTTACTTGTTTGCTTTAATTTTATGTAAGGGCATCATGAAACTTATTAACAATACAAATCTTCTTGATATGTGAAACTATAGTCCTGTGCTCCTTCCAGAAGAACTATAAGACAAGACTATGGTAGAGTGAATGAAAATCAATACCCCCCACCCCCTGGCCCTGAGTTCACACTGCCACTGCCTTTAAGGGGCCTCACACATCTATCACCCCAAATGCCCACTTAAAAGAGTTTTTTGTTGCCTGGCTGGTGTGGCTCAGTGGTTGAGCATCGACCCATGCACCAAGAGATCACCGGTTCACTTCCTCCTCACCAAGGATTTGGAGATAAATCCTAAACAGTGTCCAAGACACAAAATCTGCCCCAGAATAAATCCTCTTTCATACCTCACTATTATAGTTGGAGGTCTGCATTTGCATTCCTGATCATAGACAAACCTTTCTTTTTAAAAATTAACTCCAGCAGTAACATAATGTAGCTCTGTCACTACACACTCTTGTTTCTTTTTTTTTCTCTTCTTTTTCTTTTTTTAATCCTCACCCGAGAACATTTTTCCCATATTTTGTTCAGATAGAGTGGGAGGGAGAGAGAGAGAAACATCAACGTGAAAGGGACACATTGAGTGGCTGCCATCCACACGACCCAACCGGGGCCGGGGACAAACTGCAACTGAGGTACATGCCCTTAGCGGGAACCGAACCCAGATCTCTCTGGACTGCAGGATGATGCTCTAACCGCTGAGCCAAACCGGCCAGGGCCACACTCTTGTTTCTGAGTCTCCCTGGCAGCTGTATTCGCTCTGTAGAATCAGTTTGTTTTTTAAATTGTACCGTGATAATAGTGAAGAAAATTTAAAGCTTGTTTGTTGAGTAAAGTCTCCTTTAGCTTCAGGTCAAACTAAAAGCAGATTCCCATTTGCACAATGCTTTATACTTCCTGTATAATAATATCAAACATCCCCAGGTAGCAGTGGCTTAGAACTTTGCTTCATGCTCAATATCCTCTAGTTTACACATAAAACATATACAAGTTATAAAATAAAATCTGTATTAAAAAGAAGAAAATGTATTATTAGAGAATATATATCCAGGATTTGACCTCTAAAAGTAATAATTTTATTGACATATTAATATGAATTTATTGGTACCATTTCAAATAACACTAACTTGATTTTAAGAATGTGATAACAAAGAGTTCAATATAATTTTTAATGGAGTGCCCAGCCAGTGTGGCTCAATGGTTGAGCATCAACCCAAGGACCAAGAGGTCACCCTGTCAGAGCACATGCCCAGGTTGCAGGCTTGATCCCCACTGGGGTACATGCAGGAGGCAGCCAATCAATGTTTCTCTCTAACATTGATATTTTTATCTCTCCCTCTCTCTCTAAAAAAAATCAGTAAAACATATTTTTGTAAGTTTAATTTTTAATGTATAATTAATTAATTAATAGAACTACCTTATTACCCAGCAATTCCACTTCTGGGTATTTATCCAAAGAAATCCAAAACACTAATTTGAAAATATTTGTGCACCCCTATGTTTATTATAACATTATATATAATAGCCAAGCTGTGGAAGCAACCTAAGTTGGTTGCTTCAATGGATGGTTGGATACAAAAGATATGATATATATGCAGTGGAATATTACTCAGCCATAAAAAAGAATAAAATCTTACCATTTGTGACAGTATGGATGAACCTAGAGGGTATTACGCTAAGTAAAATAAACCAGACAGAGAAAGACAAATACGACATCATTTCATTTATATGTGGAATCTCAAGAACAAAATAAATGAACAAACAAAACAGAAACAGACTCATAAATACAGAGAACAAACTGAAGGTTGCCAGAAGAGAGGTGGTTGGGGAGGCTGAGTGGAAAAGGTGAAGGGATTAAGATGTACAAATCAGTAGTTACAAAATAGTCATGGGAATGTAAAGTACAGCATAGGGAATATAGTCAACAATGTTGTAATAAGTAGGTATGGTGCCAGGTGAGTACTGAACTTATTGTGGGAATTACTTCGTAAACTATATAAATGCCTAATCACTATGCTATACACCTAAAACTCATATTAAATGTAAACTGTAATTGAAGAAATTTTTTAAAGAGACTTGAGCATTTTTCTATGGACAACAGGAATTCATTTGAGAAGTTTTAGGCAGGAAATTAGGTTACAAGTTTAGGGTACATGTTGCTGGTTGGCCAGTTGAATATCTATTCCCACCCTCTTTCCTCCTTAACCACTTTCCACAGTGGAGTGTAGAAAAATATGAGATATTCTCTTGTTAATCCACCTTTTAGCTTAAAGGGCTATGTGACCCCATTCTAACCAATGAATTGTAAGCAGAAATCTTTCAGGGATATTCTGTGAAAGTTTTGTCTTCCTAGAAAAAAACAGCAGAAGTTCACAAGACTTTAAGATATGAAGGCTTTGAAGTGAGACACACTGCATAAAAGCTGCCATTTTGCAGCCATAACACCTCAGGCATGAGGGGGAAAGCCAATAGTGAATGAAAACAAAGCAGAAATAAAGAACCAAGGTCCTTGATGGTATCGCATAACCACTGAACCAGTCCCAGACTAACGCCTTCCGTCGAACCCTCATTTGTGAGAAAACTGATGTTGCAATACTTAAATCACCAATAGTTGTGTTTTCTCTTCTTTGCAATTGAGCAAAGCATTCAAAATTGGTACAGTGTTTAATAGGTCACTCTGAATAGAGCAGGGAGTATGAAGGGGAAAACTGAAGTCAGAGAGACTATTTAGGGAGCTGTTGTGATGTTATAAGCAAAAGATGAGAATGGGATCTGAAAGGGGCAGATACAGAGATATGCAGAAAGCAAAATTTCTTCAACTTTGCTTTACACACAGGAACAGAGTAGGACAGGTTATTTAGGTTTTAGCCTGGATAACTGGCCCATAGGATATAGAAGTAGCAGATTCTAGTGTGTAAATGTTTCAGTTTGAGAAATGTCAAATGTAAGGTACCTGTGCAACATCATGTGGAAATATCTAGTGGGCAGATGAACTTGTAAGTAAAAATAATTCTATCTAAAAATATGGACTTGGGATTCATTAAGGTCCCAGCTAAAACCACCAGAGTGGAAGGGATCGCTCAGTGATGTGTGACAAGCCCTAGGGTCTAAGAACAAAAGCTTAGGGAATGCCAAGACTTAAGAAGGGCAAAGTAGAAAAAGAAGCAAGTGAAGACTGAGAAGAAGCACAGGGCCAAGGAGCTATAATGTCTGAGTCAATATACCATGGCTGAGTCTTAGCCTTATTTGTAAAATTAGCAAAAGACAAAACCTTCAGAGAAAATCAGAAAGAAAAACCAAAGCTGAATTTATTACTTTCTTAAATCAGAAAGAGCTATACTGGTCAGACAAGGCAATTGAGGGAAGCAAACCGCTAATCATATGTAGATTTTTGTGGGGATGCATTTGTTTGGGTTTGAGTTGGTCACAGAGATAAAAGTGAGTTGACAGCCCTGGATGGTTTAGCTCAGCAGTTAGTGTCAGGCCTATGGACCAATGAGTCACAGGTTCAATTTCAACCAAGGGCACATACTTGGGTTGCAATTCATCCTCAGCCCTGGTTGGGGTCGTATGGGAGGCAGCCACTGAACAAAAAAATGGAAAAGTGTCCTCGGGTGAGGATAAAAACAAAAAAATGGGTTGACAGCAGCCTTAGAAGAATGTTCCCTGGAGCAAGTCCACTGCCAAATGTTTGACTTTCTAAGTGTCAGTCTGTCACTGACTGGTTGGCTTTCAGAGGCATGGTCAATGAAGTGAGTTGTCACTGACCAATTAGAGATGTTTAAAACGAGTTCTAAAATGTGCTTGTTAATACAGTCATAGAACTGCCACTGCTTAATTAAAAAGTTTAAAACCTGTTCTGGTGGTTGTTGCCATGGCTATGGAAAAATCAGACCTTTCCTGGGAGTATGGAGACTTTTTATTCTTAAAGTTGAATAAGTTGAATGGTACAAAAATTAAGTAAGATGAGGACTGACATGTGTCCATAAGGTTTAGCAATTCAACTTCAGGAACAATTTCAACAGCATGGATGAGGAACTAAAATACTACAATTCTGCACTAACCTGGTCATGCTTACAATTTTCTCCCAGAGCATAAAGCCAAAAGGAAAAGGCTAGATCAAAGAAAATATAAAGAGAATAGTAAAGTAAAACTAGCATTTATTGAGGGTCTGCCAATATGCTAGAAGTTGTGCTAAGTACTTGACATACTTTATCTCATTTAATTCTCACAACTATGCCTTAAGGCAGCTATTAGAAGCAGTAGTAGCACACCCATTTCACAGAAGATAAAAGTGAGGCTCAGAGCATTAAATAATATTTTCAAGGTCATACAGTCAGTAGTGACTGTCAGGGAAATAGCTGGAGACCAGACTTGTGTGAATTCAAAGTCTAGGCTTGTACCATTGCATCATGTTGCTGCTAGAGAGATGAGGTGAGCTCTGAGAAGCTGTTCCATCTCTTCTAATCTTCCCCTTCCTCTTTTGAGCTACTTCCCCAACCCCCTGCAAGACAGTGACCAGGAATGTAGATGCAACCAGGGACCCTAAGAGTACAGACCCTAGGAAGTAGAGCCCAAGAAAGCCATGACATTGCTTACACATGAAGAATAACTGACGATCAGGTATTTCTGTTAACTCATCATAAATTTTAAAAATCTTCAATTCTTGGAGTATTTTGTGTAGGTGACTATTAAAATCATGCAGTACTTGGTCAAGAATCAAGCAACTTGTTTTCTTGACTGACAGCTATTCATACATTTATCTCCTTATAATTACTAAATGATACTTTCTCATGACAATATTAACAATCTTATGATTGAAATGAGCCACTTATTCAACAAAATGCAATTGGTAATTTGGTAATAGTTTATTATTATTATTATTTATATTTCTTAATCCATTTTGGGATGGTGCCATTTTCTTTTTGTGCATTTATTCATTACAAACATAACTGAATCCTAGAACAACATATGTTCTTGAGTTCCCAGAACTTTCATTTTTGGGGGATATTTGAGCTGACATTGCCTTTATGGAACATACTGGATAAAAAAAAAAAGGTGAAAAGATTAGCCAAATGGTCATAGCCCATGGTCACAGATAACGGGAGGGGAGCTGTATGGTGGGCAAAGAGGAGGTAAATGGGGAACATCGGTAATAGTGTGAACAATAACTTTTTTAAAAAGAAGAAAATATATATTGACATGCCAGCTCTAAATACAAGTTATTTTAGACTACTGTCCAATGTGGCCAGTCACAGGAGAAAAGCTCCATGGACTGAGCTGGCTTTCCCCTTGAAGTACCTCCCTGAGTATTTCTCATATTCTCTCAGGAAGCACTTCCATGGGGCATCTCAATTACTGAATCATGTACTCCCTTGGGGGATTGTGTCTCGGGGTGGTTGTAAGGCATTCAGCTACATCCTGGAACAGTCTGTCTCCTCATCATCAATGACAGCTTCCAATACGAAAGACAACTTAAATTTGATAACATCGTGTGGGAAATGATTTCTTTGTGCTCCTTGTCATGAAGTTCTGCCTTCCACAAAATGGTGTGGAATACATGAGCATTTCTGTTATACAAAGAAACTTGCTATAACAATTTTTAACTATTGTGGCATTTCAGTTTGATTATGCATTTATAACTTGTTAGCCAGATGCTTGAGGAAACCCAAATATGAATATCTATAAGCAAGTCAACAGAAATTATTCACTGACATTTCCCATCTTCATAATTAAAAACTACCACTCAATCCTACCAAGTTCTGTTTATGAATTAGCTGAGAATTTTCCTGTTTAAATTAATACAGCCATCTTTCAATGCATGTCCTTTGGGGATGTAATCCTTCTATGGCTCAGTAGCTGCAGTTGTACCCATATCAGCACCCCCTCGAAATAATTAATTCTACCACAGGGTATGGAGAATAAAGTTTTTCAAAAATCATTTTTTAAAAAGGCACTACATGTCTCTGCAAGGAGAACAAAGAGCTTGCTCTGCACCTAGACAATAACCAAAGGAAAGGATTTCCTGCCATATTGGGTCTAGAGGATCATGTAGCAGAGTGACTGTCACTCTGAGACAGCTGAGGGAAGGTCTTCTAAATGCAGAAAAGACATACAGTGGGGTGGCAAAGTAGCACGCCTTAACCCAAAGAAAGGCCTTGATGAGAGGTAATGATTCTTAAAAACAGATGGTTATAACTCAGGTTGACTTTTGATTAGCAAGGCCAATCCCAAGTGGGAGAGAGCTTTCCCACTTGATGTGGTTCTAAATGAATTCCAGCAGGCAGTGTTAAAGGGAAGAAATGATGCCAGAGCAGGGCATTATCAGTGTGACCTAGTCCCAAAGGTCCATCTGGCTCTCCTTCACAGAATCCAAGTGTCAGCAAAACGTTCTGTTCTTCTAAGTGGAGATGGACACAGATCAGAACTCCATGCCTCTTACAGGTCTCCCACAGCAAAAGCAAAGGGAGTGTCTGAGATCCACAATTACTTGCAGATAACCCCATAGCTATAGCGCAGCCTGTCGATATAAAATTGTCTCTGGGTTGCCCTTTGTTTTTTAATCCTCACCCAAGGATATGTTTTACTGACATTGAGAGAGAGAGAGAGAGAGAGAGAGAGAGAGAGAGAGAGAGAGAGAAATCAGTTGTCTCCTATACTAGCCCCCTTACCAGGAATCTAACTTGCAACCTGGGTATGTGCCCTGACCATGAATGGAACCCCCCATCTTTTGGTGACTGGGATGACACTCCAACCAACTGAGCCATACCAGCCAGGGCTCTGGGTTGCCTTTTTAAAAAATCAGAACCTTGGAGAGAAAACAAGTCACTATTTAACATGTCACAAAAGGAATTATTGCTTATAAGCAATATTGAACAGCAACTGAATGGAGATCCAAGCAAAAGATTCCATTTGAAGGTCTTAGAAGTTCAGTTGGGGAAGTATTTTCCCCTTAGACAAGAAAGCCTGAAGATTTTAAAAAATGTTATATATAACAAATGCAGTCATGTAACCAGACAAGTAAAAAACCAAAAAACCCATGAGTTCCTCAAAAAATAAGCAGGGTTAGAAGTTCACTGAGCCAGAACCTAAGAAGCCAAACCCAAACTCTTGTCATTGATTTTATTTCTAATCTTGACATCTCTGACCCATGTAACCATTTTAAGAGCTGAATAAGTTAAAATTCACTGTCATCTGATTCAAAATAAAGCTGTTCTTATAATATGTCTTTGTTTCTTATTTTGCTATTCTCTAGAAAAACATGTTTTTCTATATTTGTCTTTAAGAGGACTGCTATACATAGAATGAAAGATGAATAGATACACTTCAAATCTGTGCCAAGACTGAAGCAGAAAAGGAAATTTGGGCTTTATTGTATTTCTTTTACTCACTCATCCACTTCATTTCTCATATTTCTGACATAAAATGGAATAATTTAATTCTTACTTAAAAAGTGCTTTCATATTCTCCTATGAAACCACTATTAACGTAAAAAGAAGGACCATAAAGCAAAAGTTAAATATTGCACAATGGAGTTTTTCCTTCTCTTCATTGTAGACCACTATGGTCCGTAGGCCAGTCATTAACCCCTAGGAATGATTGAGCAGTCTCCTATTATTTCTGCTTTAGTTAAACCTTCACCTGGTCCTTAGATGTCCTTGATAAACATTAGAGTAACTTGATAGTGTTTCTGTAAACACTTGCCATCTGTGTAAAATTCACTTAATATGTACCAAGAGGGGTTCATTAACCTCCCTCTGCTTGAGTCTGTATCATTTTTCACAATCACAGATACAGGGACATTCTCATAACCTCTGAACCAAAAATTCCATACAGTTTCTCCATTAAACTAAAGCACAGAGGACTGGATTATGAGTAGGAGTAATACCCACACTACCCTCCTCTCTCCTCTTTCCTCTTGGCCTTTACTAAACTGACAAGTCTCTGACTTGTAGGTCCCAGCCCACATCAGTACCTTCCCTTTCCCCTATTCCAGATTTAGACTCTCTTTTCTTTTCTGTTCTGGTTCTTTTCTCCTCTCTTAAGCCCTGTTCTTCCATTTGTTCCTTCTGGTCCCCTTGAAGCATGTGAATTTGTGTTAGCTGGTAGTGGTGAAATGGTCAGAGAAATCATCTGTAAGGAGACACAATTTGAGTCTAACTCTGTGAGACATAAATGCAATCAACCACAGTGAGGCCGGGTCTGAGGGCAAAGCTGTGTCATATATAATCAGCCTTTGCAGTACTGGAAGAAGGTTGGGAATCTATCAAATATGTCAAAATGCATTAAGAGTATCTACCATTTTATTCCAGGAGTTACTGTACTCAACTCCTCTGAAGAAGACTCTCCACCATATGCTAGTCTGCCGTCTGCACGGCAGAGATTTGAAATCAACATCCATTTCTATTGCATAAGTATTTAGAGCAACAGATTTATTTGTATTGACAATAGAAAAGCAATGTTGGCATGAGAGGTAGGCCAGCCTACGGAGAAAGTCCTGTTATACTGAATTGGGTATTATAACAGTATTTGATGAATTGGTGATTTTAACCACAAGGCTCATCACACTTGGAAACTAGCAATCTTTCATAACTTTTTTTTATCATTTCACTTTGAAACACTCTTGTCCCTTTCATCACTTGGCTGGTGTCAAGCAGATTGTCAAAATTATTGTTTACAACACTCATATCCCCAGACCTTTCTGTATAGATTTTTTCCTAAGAGGATTTTGAAATAACACCAGTGCACAGAGTTAAAATAAAACAACCATCTTCCAAAGTTCTAATTATCAAGTTCTGATTTGAGCTTCATTTTATCCTCTATGACTTATTTTAAAAAATGTCATAAAAGAAATGTAAGAGAGCAATGTGAAAGGATTTGTGTTTACCATTAGAATATTTATCCTTGAAAACAACCGAGTTGTCATCACCTCAGATATCTCTCTTTAGTCATATCTTGAAATATGTTTGTTGACGTTTAGAAAGACCAATATAGTTTATAGCACCCACTCTTTATTTTCTCTCTTTTTTAGGATTATAAAACTAAAGCTAAAGTAAGTTTAAAGTAATCCTAAAAAGCTAAGAATATATTTAATCTAGAACTGGTTAGAATCCATTAAAGAATGTTTAAAGAAAAACATGCCTGCCAGAGACGGAATTTTTTTTTTTTTTTTTTTTTTTTTTTTTTTTTTTTTTTTTTTTATCCTCACCCGAGGACATTTTTCCATTTTTTGTACAGACAGAGTGGGAGGGAGAGAGAGGAAGGGAGAGAGAGAGAGAAACATCGACGTGAAGGGACACATCGAGTGGCTGCCACCCGCACGACCAACCAGGGCCGGGGACAAACTGCAACCGAAGCACGTGCCCTTAGCGGGAACCGAACCCGGGTCTCTCCGGACCGCAGGCCGACGCTCTAACCGCTGAGCCAAACTGGCCAGGGCAGAGACGGAATTTTTTAAAAGAAAGACAGAGAAAGTACTCTTTGGTTAAATGGGTACAAAAGCCAACCATTTACTTGTTAATTACTTTTCAGGAAGAACTATTGAATTTATATGACAGAACTATTGTCATTACATGTCTGTTATGCTTAAATATTGAGAGGATGCAAAAAATAAAAGCCATTTAATTAACAGGTAAATTAGACCAAAAAGACATTTACTTTTATATTTATTTAAATTCAACTAAAGTAAATTAATGGTAGAAGAAGGCCAACTTCAGAATATTTCTGAACTGTATATATTTAGTCTGAAACAAAATGTAATTGAATTCTTGTAGACTAGCTCTAATATGGAGCCTAGTTCGTTCCTTCTTTTTCTTGTTTGTTTGGTTTTTGTTTTTGTGTTTTTATTCTGTGCAGCTTACTTCTCCCAAAACACAGAGAAGCCTTCAGGAGAGAAGCATTTTCGAAGACCTCCTAAACATGTACCTCATAACCACAGATAATCTGTCAAAATTTGTAAGCAGGTTGTACTTCAGATCCACATATAATGTATCATTCCAACAAAAATCATTTTTAAATTAAAAGGGACTATTATTGTTAATAATTATACCAGAGAAACAAGTAATGAAAGTCAGTAGTCTTCAACAATTTAGACCTAGCATAGCCTCCTAGCTTAAACTCTTTGATTTGAAATTAGCACTCCCACCCCCCAAAAACCCCCTAAACCTCTCCTGAAGGGCTGGTCTAAGGTCTCTGGCCATGCCCACAGGTGCTGATTGGATACCAAATCTGGAGAGAACCAATCAATCTCATAGGCAGGTTGAGCCAATCAGACTGCTACCTTTCTGAACTTGAACAGAGACCACCAGAGGATGACATACACTAAGTAGGAAAGTTATGTGTTGAGTCAGTGATAGATCAGCACCACATACCAGCCAAAATTACAAGAGAGCACCAGACAGAGAAGTCAGGCTGGGGAAAAAAGTAAAAAATAAGGAAGAACAAGAGATGAGGCATCATGAGCCTTCGAGAAACCTAACTTTGCAATTCAAACCTCTGTATGGCTCAGCTGAACTTAAAATGTGTTCCTCAACTACAAATACTCTTATCATATGACCCTACAATTGTGCTTTTTGGTATTTAGCCAAGTGAATTGAAAATGTATGTCTACACAAGAACTTACACATGGATGTTTATAGCAGCTTTATTCATAATTATCAAAACTTGAAAGCAACCAGGATGTCCTTTGGGGGGGGGGGGGTGAATAGAAAAAGAGACCATTTTACAATCACACAATGAAATATTATTCAGTGTTATAAAGTAATGGGCTATCAAACCATAAAAAGACATAGAGGAACCTTAAATGTATATTGCTAAGTGAAAAAACCAGTCTGCAAAGGCTACATACTGTATGATTTCAACTATATGACATTCTCGAAAAGGCAACACTATGGAGACAGTAAAAAGATTATTGGTTGCCAGGGATTAGGGTGAGGGAAGGATAAATAGGTGGAGTACAGAGGACTTTTAAGGCTGCGAAACTATTCTATATGCTACTATAATGGTGGGTACATTTGTCCAAACCTCTAGAATATATAACACCATGAGTGAGCGCTAATGTTAACTATGGACTTTCGATAATTATGGTGAGTCAATTATAGGTTCATTGATTGTAACAGATGCACCACTCTGTGCAGGACGTCCCTAGTGGGGGAGGCTGTGCATGTGTGGGGTCAGGGAGCACATAGGAACTCTGTATTTTGCCCTCAATTTTGCTATGAATCTAAAATTGCAATAAAAAAGTAAAGTTGATTAATTTTGTTAAATGTAAAGTAAAAAACATAGAAAAAGGTTTGGAATATACATATTTCTGCTAAGAGGGATTATCTCTAAATGGTGGCATTATGGATGCCTTAATTTCTTTCCTCTTTTTATTTGACAAAATTTCCCCAAATTAAATTTTTTAATTTGCTCCCCAAATATTGTGAGATTTTTAAAAATTGTGTTATTTAAATAACTTCTATTTATACTATCTTGATTGGTCTTACTTTATGCCCAATACCCTTTCTTATTGGAACACAGATAAGGATGATGCTTTATTTTCTTCCTCCAATCAAAGCCAATCTCAGTCATACTGACAAATAAGCAACTCAAATGGTCCTTGTGTGTATTTAAATCACACTATAAGCAAAATTCTTAAAATAAAGAAATTTAAATGTCATCCACATAAATTAATTTCTTTTTTCCCCTTAATTGCGGTAAAATACCAGTAAACCAGAGAAATAACAAATATTTTGAAAATGTTGGACAAAATACTTGATTGCGCCCTTGAGATGAAAAGTGTTGAATGATAATATAAGTAGATGGCTCAGATAAAAGACTATTTAGTGGTTGAGAGGACGGGCTCAGCCTCAGATTGTCTAGGTTAAAATCTTAGCTCCACAGCTCTTTAACAGGTGACCCTGAAAGGTTAGTTTGCTTTTGAGCTTTGATTTTTTTCAACCATAAGAATGAAATAATAATATAATGCCATATTTATAGGATTGTTGCACTATGTTAAATAATGTATGCAGTGCAATTATTAAAGCATCTTGCACTTGATAAGCAATTATCATTAGAATGTAAATTAATGAATTGATGTCAAACTACTGAAAAGTCACAAGAGTTGTGGCCTAGAAATATGTTCCTTTCTATGACTTTCTATCATTCTCCCAGTGAATGGATAAAGACAAAGATGACAAGATAATGATCACTCAATCTCTTTTGAACACAATTTAGAATATACTTATTTAAATGGCTGGCTGAATAAATATTCAACATTGTTTCAAAATTCTTAGATGATATCTAGAAGTGTAAGAATAAAAATTAAACAAAGATTATTGTAAAATCCTAAACATTGTTTTAAAAAAATTCAAGACACATATGTAGACTAGAAGAAAATTTCCTTAATTCAAATGAAAATGAGAGGTTTTAGTTATATGAACCACAGTGCCAGTCAAGTTACTCTTAACTACTTTGTTAAATTTTAGGTAACAAAGGACCATTAAATATTAGAATAAAAGAGGGTGACCAGACTGATGAGGTGATCTGACAAGGACATTTTTTTATTTAAAATATGTTTGAAGAAATAGAATATGCTTGACTTAAAAAAGGAAATACTTGTGAAGGTAGTCAAGAACCCAATCCACCATTATGAAATATTTTAAAGAAAAATGATGTTGATGTCTTCTCTGTTGATTAAGAAGGTAAAAGTAGAACCAGTGTATGGAATTCTAAGAGAGCAGGTATCATATCAATATAATATTCAATTTAAGGAAAAAGAATTAGTGTTGCCTGCCTGTGGTTCAGTCTGAGAGTGGGAGTGGAGAACCAGCCCAGAGATGAGCTGTTCTTAGCAGAGTAGGGAGCTTTGTAGCAAAGAACCCTGACCTGAGGTAGAAATTTGAATGAGATGGTATCTACTGTCCTTACACTTCTAGAACTCTAGGGCTCTAAGACTCAGTTATCTCTCTCTCATACTCCTACTTCCCCTGCCTTACTATGCTGCTATGGGTATATCTAAACGCTGTTTATCTTTTAGAAACCTGCTACAATCACTCCTCTGATATTGACCCTAATCCAAAGCCCTCTACTAATGACCTATTAACCTCATCATTGATAGAAGCCATTTGATAAATGCACAGTCTCTTATTAGTTATTTGTTTGGCTCCTTGAATTAACTACCTTTCCATGTGCATTGGTTCATCTCTCAGCAATAATGTAAGTGCTTCAAGACAGGAATCACATTGTACTCTTCTTCGTTTTCTTGCACTCTCTTGCACATATGTTTCACAAGTGCCTAATAGGTGTCTATCATTTTATTTGTCCATTGGTCTTCTTTCTACTTTATGGGATCATTGTCAGGAGAGAAATAGGAAATATCTGGCATTGAGCTCCCAAAAATTTAGCTCCAGCATGAATCATGGTATTTCCATCTCATACCTAAAATAACTAGTATTCTACTAATTACAGAGTGCAGCTGAGAAAACCTTTTGCACATTTCTTTTTACTTGGAATTATCTTCAATTTCCATCACTGGGAAAGGTAGAAAAATACTCAGCACAGGTCCCCAAAGCTGTGTTTGGCACATCATCACACACATCTGCAATGCCTCTGATAGCATAGCTTTGCAGTCTGTTTCTATGATAAATTTAAGTTTATATAACACCAACTTTTCATAATCTTTATGAACATTTCTTAAGTATGTGAAAATTACATACACTTTAACTTCAAAATATTTCAATTCATGCTGTAGACATTAAGGCAATAATTATGAAATAAAATATGTAACAATACAAAAACACTTTATAACATTAAGAGGGGATAAGAGTATGAATTCAGATCTGTGCTGAGATTATAACTATAGAATATGTGAAGGATGCTCTTGATGGCCTTGCCAACAATTGTCATTCTTTGCCAACAAGACCATGAGTCTGTGCAGACCTCCACTTCTTCACAAGATCCTGTGTTCAGGCAATTCTGGGCTCAGGCTGTTCCCAGCGGGAAGACACATCACAATTGGGTAAAACCGGAGGTTCCTCTCCTGGGGAAGCTTTCGAAGTATCAATGTCCACCACCCTCACTTTCTTCCCCTCCTCACCCTTTCACGTACCCCTCCTCTGATTTTGATAGTTCTTGAGTAGGGCTCTGGCATCTGGTATCTTTAAAACTCCACAGGTAATTTCAGTGTGCAGCCAGGATTTAGAATTATTGGTCTGAGCCAGTGGTTTCAAATTTCAGCGAGCCAAGAATTACCATGAGTTTGTTAAACCACAGGGGTTTTGCCTCAGGAAATCTGGAGTGTGACCTAAGAATTTCATTCCTAACAAGTATCCAGGTGATTCTAATGAAGCCAGTCTGAAACCACACTGAACACTCTTACCTCTTGATAATAAGCTTTTAGGAAACTTGTTTTGTACCGGATGTCCTGAACTCTGGTAATTTCCCACCAGCCTATAGATGGCATTAACACACAGAAGAGGGCGGAGTCAAGAGCTTCCCAGAGGAGGGCAGAGGTAAGCAGGCATGATTCCAGCAGTCCACCCTACTTTGGCATTTATTATGAGAGTTAAATAAATCTTATTTTTTGTCATTAAAGATGAAGCATTTGTTGTTTGCTGCTGAAAACATTCTACCCGATGTCTTTCTAAGATAACAACAGTCGTGTTCCAAACTATGAAAATATTACAATTTTTCTCTCTCCCGATATGCTTTTTATACAATAAATATCACAAAGCATAATGTATTTGACTAAATCTTTAATATTAAATGGAAGAGAAGGGATGTGATTATTTCACCTACTTACTCCATTTTTTTTTTTTTTTAAATGTAGTTTTATTTTTTTAATCCTCACCTGAGGACATTTTTTGTTTTGTTTTGTTTTGTTTTGTTCAGTTAGAGTGAGAGGGAGAGAGAGACAGAGAGAGAAACATCGATGTGAAAGGAACACATCGAGTGGCTGCCACCCGCACGACCAGCCAGGGCCGGGGACAAACTGCAACCGAGGTACATGCCCTTAGCGGGAACCGAACCCGGGTCTCTCTGGACCGCAGGCTGACGCTCTAACTGCTGAGCCAAACCAGCCAGGGCTACTTACTCCATTTTTTAAAATAAATGTAATGTTTATTTTAAATAAATGTTTACCAGATTTTCTTTGTAGTGTGTTATTTACTTTCAAAAACAGTTTCTATTAATACCTCATTCAGAAGCAAGATACCAAATTTGAGACCTCTCATCTCAGCTTTCAGAGCAAAGGGGCTATAGGTATGCCTCCAGATAAAATAGTTCTTCAAAAGGATATTTTGCTCTGATTTGAAAAAATACACAGCAGCTAGTCATATTAAAAGACAAATAGAAAAGTTACACCTATTTGAACCTCTCCCTGTCTTTGATTTAACTCTGTCAAGTGAATATTTCTTGTGTGTGTCCACTCCCCAATCCTCCGCGCCATTCATTTGCTAGTGAAAATCTACATTTAGGTATGAGGGAATACCTAAATCCTTCTTCCACCACCTCCTTCCTTATTAAGGCACAGAGGCCTATTGAAGAAAACACTGCCAGTTGGTAACTCAACATCCATTCCTAGTCTTTCTGATGTGCCTTCCACTCTAAAGACTGGAAAAGCTAAAATCTCACTTTCTCAATCTCCATTGCAGCAACAAACAGTCATGTGACATAGTTCTGGCTAACTTTTAAGAAAAGTAAAGGTCTTTTATAGAGCCACTAGGAAAGTTTTGTGTCCCTGATAAAAAAAAGGACTCCTAAAGTGTCTCAAAGTGAATAATTCATAAGGGTAAGGTAGGAAAATGGAAAAATAAAATTTGTATACTATTTTAAGCTATGTAGAAGAAACAATGCTGTTAAATAGAGATAAGTTAGATTAGAATAATTCAGTACAAACAGAATTAAATACAATCAAAGTTGAAAGTAAAATATAGTGAGCAAGCATGCCATGATATAATTACTGGCTGGAAAACTGGTGATACATTAGTTATTCAAAAGGCACTTTTAAAAAAAATTTTTGAATGGATATCACCCCAAATTTAACTGGCTTACATCTTAAAGCCATATATGAACAGGTGAAATTATGGGGATTTGTAGGATACATTTTACAATCTATTTTTTTTTAAAGTTCACCAACAAATTATATGTTTAAGACTAGATATTTCACAGATGTTAACTGAATTATTTTATGGTTGGGTTGACTTTTGTCCAATACTAAGTTAAGAAAATTTCCAGGCTAAAATTGTTGTAGTTAAGCTCTAAGGAACAGACCTTTGTTATTTGCATCATTAATTTTTCATTGTACTTGAGCAAAGCAAAACTGCTTTCTCATGCATGTGAATTACCTGGGCTCACTTTTGTTAGAAGTGGGATACTTACCAGGATCTCCAAATCCCAAAAGAGAACATCAGTCCTACTTTCCAGCCCCCTGACTGTTAACAAATGAGATTCTGAATTTGTCCAATAATATGCACTGTCTACATTCCAGAAACTTATAAAGTAATCAGTAACTATCAAAATTCCATTGAGAGTAGCAGTATTTAAAAATTTCCTAAAGTTTGGATAAGTGGTCCATAAATTATAAATTTCAATTTGTCCTGAATCCAGTTTACATTCTTGAGAACTTGACCACAATGTCTGGTCCCTAGAGACTGCTATAACTAAATGAACTTAGTGTAATAATTATGTCAACCTTGTTCACTGAGGGATGCTAAGAGAAACAATCCTAGGATAGTCAGTGCTCTCTTACCGTGAGGACATTACTGATGACATAGTCTGTTAAATTTCACAGACTACTCTTTACAAAAACACAGAAGGCATTCCCACCATAATAAAACATCAAGAATGTGTTTTGAACAAATGTGTTTTTATTATATGCATATAAAATTGTATGTTTTGCCCTGGCCTGTTTGGTTCAGCAGTTAGAGCGTCAGCCTGCGGTCCTGAGAGACCCAGGTTCGGTTCCCGCTAAGGGCGCGTACCTCGGTTGCAGTTTGTCCCCGGCCCTGGTCGGTTGTGCGAGTGGCAGCCACTCGATGTGTCCCTTCACGTCGATGTTTCTCTCTCTCTCTCTGTTCCTCTCTCTCCCTCCCACTCTACCTGAACAAAAAATGGAAAAATTTCCTCGGGTGAGGATAAAAAAAAATATTAAAAAAAAAAATTGTATGTTTTTATGTTTCTGTCTCTGGATTGGCAGCTAAAAATCAAAGGTAAATCTATGGTCCAAGTGTAGCCAGTGTGACAGGCCTTGGCATGCATTTTATGTGATGACCTCCCTGGTTTCATCTTTTTTTTCCCCACCCTGATTTCTCTCTCTCTCTGTTTTTTAAATCTATTTTTATTGACTTTTTAGAGAAAGAGGAAGGGAGAGGAAGAGAGAGATAAAAACGTTGATCGGATGCCTCCTGCACACTCCCTACTGGGAATCGAGCCCACGACCTGGGCAAGTGCCCTAACCTGGAATCAAATTGGTGACCTCCGGGTGCATAGGACGACACTCAATCCACTGAGCCACACTGGCCAGGCCTAACTTTTCTTTTTTTCTTATTTACTCACTCTTTTTTTTTTCTTTCTGTTTTTGTCTTTTGGTTTGTTTTTTTGTTTATGTGTTTATTTTCTTTTTGTGTTTTTTGTTTTTTCATATTTCTAAATTGTTGCATAATCCTTTGGAATAAGAGGCAGTGCAAAACCACTAACACCCAGGCTTAAGACTTAGAGTACTCAGAGGCTAGTCTGTGAGAAAGCCACATGCCTGCAAACACACACCAAAACCATCCTTTTTCTGAGGACAAAAAGAAAGACCACTAACTCACTCAAACTTATTAATTCAGTACCCAGGCAAAAGCACACACATACGCCAGCACAACATTCAAAGCAGTCGTTAGGACATGGATCCTGGTCATCAGACTAAGCGCAGAGCAGTACTTGAAGACCAGCACACAGCACACAGATCAAGAACTCAGCGCAGTTGCCCAAACAAAGGGATTATAGTTCAGGCCAAAGAGAAAACCTTGGCAAGAACACTGGGCATCAGTGTGAAAACTGAAGCAATTAAGTCTAGGCACCAAGCAGGATTAAACAACACATTGAAATAACATATTTTCCCCGGTCAATATTTCAGGATCTATTTTAGTTACAAAAGTCAGTCCCCAGGAGTGGTGGTAAGAGTAATCACCTGGATAAAATAAAGGTAAAGGGCTGGGAAGAGAGATAGAGATAAATCCCAGTAAATGGACCAACAAGAACAAAAGTGAGATGGCTAATACACACTGACTTCAAGCAAATGGAGCTTTTGCTTTTGAGGAATGTTTGTATCAAATTCTTAGGTTTTCTCATAACTTTTCACTCATATTTTTGTGTCAATAATTGTGCTAGTCATGTAAATCAGATCATCGCCTTTCCTGGATGAACACTAACAAAGTCTTAATTGCTGATTGTTCTTTTGACATTCTTTGTGAAGATCACCTCCATGTCTTTTATGTCATTCTGCCTCCAAGAAGCACGAGGGGCTGAGGGTTGGGGCTGACCAAGAAGTGGGCAAAGACCTGCATCTGCAACCAGGAGACTGTGTTTAAAGTTCCAGCCTTTGAAGGTCAGAAGAATTGAGGTTTCTGAGATAATCACATTGTACATGTGCTAGACAAAGTGAGAAATAAACAGAGTATCAGATGGACCTCAAAATATCACATTTTGGGGCAAAATTATTTGAAGAGCATGACTTTAACCTGCAGGCTAAACTTCTCTCTTTCCCTCCAAAATGAATCTAATCTCTTTAAGGCTGAGTCACCAAGAAAAGGCAGCCCTCCCTATATAGGGTCAGAGCCTGGGCTGGCCCCTCAGATCAGGAAGTGAGTTTCCACCTAGGAAAGGAGGGGCTGGAGAGGATGAAAAGGAGGCAGAAGCTACTCCTCCATATTTCTTACAAAGTGAAGGTTCCTATTTTATGAGCCAAGAGGTGCATAGGGAAAGGAAGAAACTGATTTCTCCCTTATATTTTCTAACGGTTTGCTCTGTCGAGC